>NC_140588.1:909490809-909958309 GCF_964204655.1 Triturus cristatus
AAAACCCCGGAATACCCGCCGCACTCTGCACCCGCCATCCACGGCCCAAGCTCGAGTGGGCAAACACCACGAGGTCACCCCGGCGATCCTGACCCGAGATCCAGTGACCCCTGACCTGCCTCAAGCCTCCAGCAGACACATGCAGCCTAAATGCAGAAGGCCCCTCTAACCGCGACCAGGAGCTGGTAAGAAGATCCAACCCCAAAAGACACCCGTGCACCAGACGCCCCACAGCCTTGTGTTCCCAAACCGACAGAGCCTAACCAACCCCTAACTTAACTCTCGAAGTGGTGGTCGCACCCAGAAGACCTTCGTCCCCGAGCCTGCAGTGCCTTTACAAACCAGAGGTTCCCCATTGAAACCAACAGGGTGCCCGACGTCAAAACAGCACCATGCTCCCGGCCGCCCTAATGCCGCTGAGGGTGCACCTTTGGTGCTACTTTGTTTCCCCATTTGCCCTGAGCTAAAGTCCAGGAGCTTTGCTCCCACAACCAAGTGGCCTGCTTGCCAGCAGCCACCAACCAGAGGCCCCCTATCCCCCATTGGATAACATTGGGCCTCAGCATTCTGCACCCGACCGCCCTAGTGCCACTGAAGGTGTAACGAGAGCGCATCCTTGACCCTGGGGGAACCCAGAAGCTCAACTCCAAAGACCGATTACTTACCTGGTAACCATCAACTTCATTTCTCTCCATAGGAATCCATTGACTATTTTTCTCTGAAAATGTTTCTAAGTGTGGATTTATATGGAAACCTGAAAAATAACAATTGCGCAAAACCGATCTTATTTACCTTATCTCTAGGAAATGTCCCAGTGTGATATCTAGGCATATCACATTGAGTAGAAAAAGTAATCTCAAAATTAACATAAAAGTAACTTACCTGTAATTTTCACTGCAAAGTATATGTACAGCATTTCACAGTATTTATCAACTTACCTGTGCCAGGCTTGCTTGGTTCTAGGAAATAAAATAACTAAAAGAATATTTTTATACAAAAACAATTGGTCTGAAGTTCAGTCTTTGAGTGTGTGAATTCATTTGCTGACAGTGTGTTGAACAAATGCATAACACTGTCCTCTGATACTGCCTTACTGCTCGACCACACTACCACAAATACAGAGTGAGGTGCTATCTAACTTAACCTCTGCCTACCTTTGGGGTTCCACTGGACTCTGTGCACACTATACCTCACTTTGGTATAGTATATACAGAGCCAGTTTCCTACACCCTAGATCTCCACCTCTTCCAGATGGACGCCCCATTCCAGAAGTGACGCATCTGTCACTACTGATCGCTCTGGTTGGGGAAGAGAGAGGGGTCTGCCGTTGACCTAATCATGGTTCGTCAACCACCACTGCATATCTATCGCAGTCCTTACGAGACCTGGACCATGTTGGTGAGATTTCCCCAATGCTGTGCCCACTGGAACTTCAGGTCCCACTGCAGATGCCGCATACGCCACCTGGCATGCGTTACCAACAGGATGCAGGAGGCTATAAGGACCAACAGACTTAGAATCAGTCTCACCGAAATCCAGGATGGAGTCTGAAACATCGGAATCGTAGCCTGAATATCCTGGACGTGCTGCTCGGGAGGATGAGCCCGAAACTGCACTGTGTTCAGAACAGCTCAGATGAAAGGGAGCGCCTGAGAAGTAGTCCGCTGTAAATTCAGCACGTTTATAGAGAACCCCAGTGAATGCAGCTGGTCAGCCATAGTCTGAAGGTGGGAGACGACAGCCTGGGGCGAGGATGCCTTTAACAGTCAGTCGTCGAGGTAATAGAAGACTGACACCCCTAACCTGCGCAGATGAGCTGCGACCACCATCACCTTGGTGAACATTCAAGGGGCACTGGTAAGGCCAAAGGGGAGCACGGTAAACTGAAAGTGCTTGCGGCCGACCTTGAACCGCAAGTAATGCCTGTGATCCGGTAGGATAGTGAGAAAAGACACATCCTGCAGGTCCAACGCTACCATCTAGTCTTCTTGGCCCAGGGCAGACAAGACCTGAGCCAGAGTGAGCCTTTTGAACTTCTCCTTCTTGAGGAAGAGATTGAAGGTCCGAAGATCTAAAATGAGCCTCAACCCTTTGTTCTTCTCCGGAATCAGAAAGTAGCGGGAATAACAACCAGTGCCTACTTCTGCAACCGGGACCCTTTCTACAGCTACCTTGGCCAAGAGAGCTGTAACTTCCTCTTGGAGCAATTTCAGATGATCCTCCGTCAGTCGTTCCTGGTTTGGCAGAATGGGAGGCGGAAAAGAAAGGAAAGGCAGAGAATAGCCCTCCTGGACGATCTGCAAGACCCACTTGTCCGATGTTATGGATCTCCAGTGGGGGAGGAGAAGATGAATTCTCCCACCAACTGGGGTAGTGTGGCTTTGCAGAGTGAGCCTGGGAGTGCTTGGAGGCTGCGGCTGCTGGGGGCAGTGTGGCAGACGACTTCTAGCCTCCATTCCTGGATTGGAATGCACCGCGTCCATGTCCCGGCACGGCTTGCGAAGTCTGTGCAGGACGGTGGCTGGGATAGGGTTGAAAGGAGCTTAAGGAAGACTGGCCACAAGGAGTAGAGGAAAGGCCCAGGGATCTGGCCTTAGCTCGATAGTCCTTGAACTTAACCAGGGCCGAATCTGCCTTTTCCCCAAAAAGATGGTCTCAATCAGATTTGCCTTGACATCGCTTGAGAAGCCAGTTGTCCTTAGCCAGGAGTGGCGCCTTAAGGCCACAGTCATTGAAATCGATCTACCTAGCAAATTGGTCGGCTCTAGGCCACACCGAATGGTGAATTTTGCTGCATTTCTCCCTTCCTTGACTGCTTGGGAGAGCACAGCCCGGGCCTCCTTGTGCACCTAGAATGACGTGTCTCATTAAAGGGGAAAATGGGTTCAAAAGTGGAAGCCCCAGGTTGAAGTACTTCGGTCAGAAGATTAGTCCTGAGCTGCACTGAGGGTAGTTCTAGACCAAGGACTACAGCTGCCCTTTTAACCACCATGGCATAGGATGCCCCCTCCTCTGTAGCCACTGTAGGCGGAGAGAGCATGCCAGTATCTGGAGAAGTATACGGTCCACTGGCTTCCACAAGTTCCCCATACCAGTCCTTCAGAGTTTTCCTGGTGTTCTAGGGGGTCCATAGACCCCTAACATTCCTCTCCTGAGCCTAGCACACCCTCACAGTGCTCAGGCGACAACATAGAATTCCTGGGTTCAGTCTGCGTCGTACGATGTTGTTCCGACTCCGTGTCATCTAGTATGAGGATGGTGCTGGCACCGCTGGTGGGCATCCCGGGTAAGACGTCAGGAGGTGGTCGCGTTGGCACGACTGGCATCAGATCCACCAGACCCCAACAGCGCCGTGCCTGGAGAAGATGGCGTCGAATCCAATGGGGCCTCTTTCGACCCCAAGGGGCCAAAGGGCTCACTAGCAGGGTTGGCCCACTCAAATACACCTTGCATAGCCTTGCAAAAACTTTTACTTGAGCGGCGGTTGCTCTGGCTCCTGGAAAGGGAGGAAGTCGACCCAGGCTCCGGCTCTGCAGAACTGTGCCTAGAGTCGGTGCTCCTTACCTCTCTCGAAAGACGACAGCCGAGGTGAAGATGAAGTCCGCTTGCACCTCTTTCGCGTCTTCCCAGAGTGTCCCGAGGACCTTGAGTGGGACGAAGAGGACTTGGGGCTCTGGGAGAAATCCCACAACCTCCTCTTCTTCGACCAGGACCTCTGTTGAGTCTCACTCGATGGTGTCGACTGCCGGGCCACGAGGAGCATCATCGCTCGCTCCCTTAAGGCCTCCAGAGCCATGGCCTGACAGTTCAAGCACAACTGAGTCGTGGTCGCGCTCGAAACACCAGAGACAGACTAGGTGGGGGGTCGATGACCGACATCATGCGGTGCCAGACAAAACACGGCTTGAAACGTGTCTTTCTCGAAGACATCCCTCACACACAAAGATGGAAAAAATTTGGAATTTGGCAAAAAGTAGAGAAAACAACCTGTCAAAAAGCGACAGAGGGGTAGCTTTTCCCGGATTGCGCTTAACTGGCAGAAAAAGAAAAAACTGACGTGCACGCTCCTGAGTGGCGCCTATATAGGTAACCGCGACGTCATAACAGACATGTAGGCGAATGGAGCCACCAGACGACAACCACAAGATGTATTACTTAGCAAATGTTTACGGATCAAGCCTGATGCCTGGGAATTCAAACCTAAGGAATCTACAGCTAGAAGTCGCAATCAGATCGAAAATGCTAAAATAAAAGCTCAAAGTGAACTTAAATTTCCTGTTAAGGCTTGTATGTGAATGACTAAGGAACAGTGACTATGGTGACTAGAATAATGAAGTCGACTTACCCGGAACCATTTTGACTACTGTAGTACAAGTTACTTACCTTCGGTAACGATGTATCTGGTAGAGACCATTCTAGCCGCAGATTCCTTAACGTAGAATTATCCCCAGGCGTGAGACTGGACCCAGAAAACTTTCTTGCCCAGCATCTCTGTGCGCCGGGGGGGAGTTCACACGCGACTCTGCCCAGACGTTCTACGCGGGCGCGACGTCAGCAAGGTCACATAAGCTCCATCCCGGCGAGCTGACGTCAGTTTGCTTCGGAGAACTTTTTGCACCACAATGCGGAGCCATCACAACAAAACTGAGGAGAGCATGGGAACAGTGCGCGAAACAAACAGAGAAACAAAATAGAGAGAAACAAAAGGTGAGGAACAGCACCAGTTGGCACCAAGGCACCAGAAGGCTACAATAGCGAGCTTGAGCAGTAAAAGAGCCGAGCGCCACTCTGAGGAACAACTTTGCAAGCCAAGGCGATAACACCACTCGGCACTAAAGCACCATAACAGCGAAGCCATAGCGAGAAAAGTGCAAGCCCCACTCCGTGGAACCACCGTGCAAGCCAAGGCGAGAGGCATCCTGGAGGCACAAGCATGTGAAAGCACCGTGACAGAAAGAGAGAGAGGGTCTGCAACCACAACCACAGAGTGAAGGGTCACCAGCCTGGAGCAGAGGAGCAACAGCAATCTATCCCCAGACCAACTGCCAGGGATGGCCATAACCCCTGAAAGGAGTAGGAGGCCAAAGTATAGGGAAAAGAATCCTCAACGAAGAAGACCGCAAGGGATCAGAAACTCCAACAACAGAGGGAAAGAGCAAAAATAGGCCCTCACACTGGAGGGAAACCAGCCGGAAGGATGCCTGACCGGAAGAAAACAAAGAGGACACACACAGAAGACAAGCCACCCATAGGGAGGCGACTGTAGAAACCCAAGCAGAGGGTCCTCGCAGAACGGGGAGGAAGGGCGGGTCGTGAAGGAATCTGCGGCTAGAATCATCTCTACCAGATACATCCTTACAGAAGGTAAGTAACTTGTACATCTGATAGAGACTACTAGCCGCAGATTCTTTAACGTAGAATAGATACCCTAGCCATACCCAGAAGGGAGAAGGGCCTGCGAGAGAGCCTCCCCTCCAGGAGAGACACTGGGCGCAAGTAGGCGACATGTCATAGGGATACGAATGGAAAAGGCCAGGATATCCTAAGCCCAACCAAGGGAGAACCGCCCAACACCAGCAGAGGCAGACAGCGCCCCGAAAAGCCTTAAGGAACACAAGGACCACCTTAAACCCTAAGGAGAAGAGGTAGAACCGGAGGCAGGGCCCACCGTAAGTAACACATACAGTGACAGAAAATAGCTGAGCACACCTCAGCCGCAAGCAGCGGACAAGGCAGGAACGGCTCCACCGCCAAAAGCGCAGACGGAAGAAGAAAGTCACAGTTGTGCAAAGCCCCAGTGAAACCAGAGGCAGGGACAAAAGGAATACATCAAAGGCCACAATGGTGGATTAGAAAAGGCAGGCAAAACCAGGGAACAGCACACCCAGAACAAGCCAGACGAAGGCAGAGGCCAGGGAGGGGCAGGACACACCCCAAAGGAGGGGCCGGTCCCGATGCGCACACACTGACCCACGAAAGAAGTGGAACCAGGCAGAAAAGAAAGAGACAGAGGACGGACCAAACCATCCCCCAGAACACAGAAGTCAAGGAAAGCCAGTCTCCACCAGACAGAGGACCAAGCCGAAACACCGGACAGAAGTGTGGAACCCTCACAACACGATGCCGCAGACAACAAGCCAGACTGGTCCAGCGCCATAGCGAACAAGGAGAAGGACGGACCTTGGCGCAACGCAAGCTGCTGCAAGACAACCGGCAAGAAAATCGCCCCTACGACTTACCGTGACGCCACGGAGAGCAAGGAGCCCGAAGGGCGACCACACCTCCCCAGCACATGACAGAGCTATATAATAGCTACAAGTACCCCACATAGGGTATGTTACGTCCCAAAAAAGATGGGAAAACCTATTAAGAAAAAATTTCCGCAGCAGAGGACAAACAGAAAACCTGCGGAGAAAACCAATAAAGAATACACAGAAGGCCTAATTACACACACACACACTGACCCATGAAAGAAGGGAAGGGGGGGGGGGGGAAGAGGGGAAAAACCCCGGCAGAAAAGAAAGACGGACCCAAGCCGGCCACCAGAACAAAGAAGCCAAGGAAAGCCAGACCCTCTGGAGCACCATGCCGAAACACAGGACAGAAGTGCGGGTCTACCACAACACGATGCCGCAGACAGCAGGCAAAACCGGCCTAGCGAATGAGCGACAAGGAGAAGGGCAGACTGAGCGCAAGCTGCCCCAAGACAGTCGGCAAGAAGTTCGCACTTGCGACATACCGTGACGCCATGGAGAGCAAGGAGCCCGAAAGGGGCGACCATACCGCCCCAGCACAAGACAGAGCTATGTAATAGCTACAAGTACCCCACATAGCGTAGGTTACGTCCCAAGAAACATGGGAACACCTCTTAGGAAAAGATTTCCGCAGCAGAGGACAAACAGAAGACATGCAGAGAAGTCTGCAGAAAGCTTACCAATCAGCCAATAAAGAATCTCAGGAACTACACGGGCTTACCAACAGCCAAAACCACAAGTCAAAAAAGGGCCGGACCAGCAGCCAACGGAAAGACCCTGAGGGCACACCGACCACACAGAACGCACAACCAGGGCTACTCGGCCCCAGAAAACAACAGGAGAACACCTCCCAGAACACAGACCAACCTCCAGGGTGGTGGTGGTGGGGGAGGGGGGGGGGGGAGGGGGAGAGAGGAAGAGGAAGAAGATCCCTCAGCCAAGCATGGCGACGGAGGGCCACTAAAGAAGCCATGGTGCGACCAAGCACCTCAGAAACGTCCAGAGCCGAGCGAAGAATAAGCACCGCCAGCTCCCAGACATCCAACACATGGTGCCGCAGATCCGCACAGGCACCCTCCTGAGAAGCGGAAGACAGAAGGGACTCCGCCGAATCCCACAAGCAAGAAGTGGCTCTGGCCAACACACAAAGTGTGTTAAGCGCCCTCAAGGCAGCACTGGAGTGAAGATATTGCGCCCCCAGGAATCTAACCACCGGGCCTCCCGTGACGGGGAGACAACACCGATGGCAAGGCAGTCTGCAAAAGAGGGCCCCTGGTAGAAGGGTGGAAGGAAAGGCAGACAGGATCATGCGGAGCAGGACGGTGCAGAAGTGGCTGGGGCACCAGGTCCCCCGTGGCAGGATGCCCCCAGGCCCCGCAAGAGAGATTTATGGAGAGAAGCCGCGAAGGGAAGAAGCTCCCGTCCACCAGAGCCCTGATGGAGACCCTCCAGCAAATGATCCGCAGGGAAATGGGCAGCCAGGTGGCCCATGCGCAAAATCCCCGCAGCTGTGGAGACAGCCCGGGCGAAGGCAGCACTCACCTCCGTAGGGCAACACGGAGGGGAGAGCAATTCCTCCGTGGGCGACGGCTGCAAGCTAAGCCGGCCATCCCCCAGCCCAACCGGAGGAAGGAAAGGCCATGCGCGGAACTGGGAAAAAGTGACAGACGAGTGGGGAACCTGAGGCGCCTCCGGGGAAGACTGTGGGCGCGGGGACGACGAGGAGCCATCCTTGGAAGACGCCAGGGAAAAACCACGAAGTCTCGACCCGTCGCCGGAGAACCGAGGGGGACTCGAGGACGAGCCCCGGCAACCTCCCGCGACACCACAGGGGTTTGCGACAGTGAGTAGTGTGTAGGGCGTACTTTGCTTTTCCTCGTTCTGCGCCAACTTTTTCGCTCTTGCTCCACAGGATTTCACAGACACGATGCTAAAGCCGGCCCTGGCCCTGGGTGTGTATTTGTTCTTCTAGCCAACTCTTCAATTTTCCATGGCTGCCGCCCGCTGTTTCCTTCTCCATGGCGCACGGGTGGCTCTGCATGTGAACTGCAGGTTGGTCCATGGTTTATTGCCCCTCACAGCGTTTGCTCCACTGGCCAAGAACAAGGACTCCAGCAGTTTCCTCTTTAAAACTTAAAAAACAGCAAGGGTATCTGTTTCAAGTTTCTATTGCCATTGTAAATAACAATGCATTTTATTTATGTTTTAAAAAAGAAAAAAAATTGTAATTTACAATGTCAATAACTCAAACTAATGTCAATGCGAGACCTATTGCATTTCCAATGCTTGTTTGCTTATACTGCTGCTGAGCTGGCGAGTTCCCAGGGGGAGGAGCCACGCCATCAACTCTGCGGTTGCTGCACAGACTTTACCCCAGTCCAGTGACAGCTCCGCATAGCACTTGGCAGCCCTAAAGACTTGCTTCCTAGCTACCTGGCCCTCCGGTCCCGCCCGCAGAGTTCTTTAATTAGGTATAGGTCATTAGTCTGTCAGGTAACGGTGCTCTGGATAGATTGCAGAGAGGATGTTTCTGGAAAAGCAAGACACCCACACCATGTCCCCTTTGCGGCCCAGCACCTGAAACCACCGACTTAATTGCGGGACTCGGAGGGCGGTGTATAGAGGAGCGGAGCGGGAGCACGGAGCAGCAACCTAGTTTGTTCAGCTCAGCCCCGCTAGCTCGGGCCCCCCAAAAGCGCAGGGATGCCCTCGGGGCAAGCAGTGGCTTAGGCCCAATGCACCAAGGTTGAGCCCCGTGGATGCGGAGGCGGCCTGACTAGTTTAGGAAATGGCTTGTGGTGTGGGGTGAGCTCCAGCCCATGCCAGTGGAGGGGAAGCTTCGGACAAAAGTGCCACTCTTTTTTCCCCCGGACACTTCCGACAACACTGACAGTACCGGTTAGCGCCAATTCCCCGCAGTTTACCCCGTAGTGCGAACTGCTCGAACAGTGAGAGCCCTGCTCCGTCTCCCTCCCCCGGTGCAGAGCACATGTTGGAGCACGCCACGGAGCATTGGAGCACTGAGAGAAGAGGTGGAAAACACGGCCTTTGTAAACAACCTTAGCTCCGGGCAGCCAAACAAACAACAAAAATCTTGAAACTTGTCGCCCTGTCCTGCCCCTCCTTTTTCCTTTTGTGGCTAAACAACAAACTGGCATGGGCGCCACAGCCGTAGCTGGCTATAGTGAGCGTGAACCCAGAGTCCCCCGCAGAAGCGGCCTGGCTATTGCTGGGTGCGGCTTGCAGGGGTGTATTCAGAAGGCCCGATCATGCCAGTGTTAAAAGTAGCCACCACTCCACCGGCGTCCATGTATATTGGTCTACAAAAGCAGCAATCATCAGATGGTAGCAGTCTATGGGCTTCGTGGTGTGATACTTTTGTGCCCTTTCGCCCCCAAATTTTAAACTCCAGTAGGTGTTTAATGTTGATGGTGGTGGTAGTCCAACAACTAGACTGACTGCATCCCAGCTGATCGGACCTGCATGCTTTGAGTGAATTTCGATGCCAATTGTTTCTCTTCGGGGGGTTCAGTGGCAGTGATCCTCCTGGATCTCAGCGCTGCTTTTGACACCGTGGACCATCAGGTGCTTCTCCAACGGCTGTCGGGGGTGGGGATCACGGGTCTGGCCCTCAAATGGTTTGCTTCCTTCCTGGAAGGTCGCTCATTTGAGGTATGGGAAGGCCAGGAAAAATCATCTTCATCCCCTCTCCAGTGTGGTGTGCCACAGGGCTCTTCATTGAGCCCTACCTTATTTAACGTTTACATGGCCCCCCTGGAGAGTGTGGTACTGCCGCTGGGTATTAAAATCATCCGTTATGCTGATGATACTCAGCTGGTGGTAGGCCTCTCCCAGTCGGCGCACCATCCCGACCGGCTGCACACGTGTCTTGAAAAGATCTACACGTGGATGTGCAGCTCAGCCCTAAAGTTAAATGGCTCTAAGACGGAATTGATGCTGCTGGGGAACTCTTCTCCATCTCTGTCCCCCAGCAGCTGGCCAGACTGTCTGGGACCGGTACCCCCCCCCAAGCTGGAGATCAAGAGCCTGGGGGTATGGCTGGAGCAGGACCTATCTTTTAAAACCCATGCCAAAAAGACTGCTGGCGTGTGCTTTGGCCTGCTCCGCTCAGCCCAGAAGATTCTGCCTCTGCTCCCAGTGGCCACTCGAAGGCTTCTCATCCAGGGACTTATCATTTCGCGGCTGGATTTCAGCAATGCGCTTTTCCTGGGTGAACCCGAATCTACCCTGAATAAACTGCAGCAAGTGCAGAACGCGGCTGCTAGGCTTCTGACGGGTCTCCCTAGGCGTCAATCTGCTCGCCCGGCGTTGAGGGCACTGCACTGGCTCCCAGTGAGGGACAGGGTGAAATTCAAGTCACTTTGCATCGCCCACAAAGTTCTGCATGGGGTAGGTCCACCTATTATGGAGGAGATGGTCCAGCCTTACAAGGCCCCTCGTTCTCTCCGCTCTGACCATCAACATCTCCTTCAGGTTGGCAGGGTGAAAAAGGCAAGAACCGGTGGCAGAAGGTTTTCAATAAATGTGGCCTCTTTGTGGAATTCATTGCCCCCTACAATTGCGCTCGGAAGCTAGTCTTCTTCGGTTTCGTAAACTTTTAAAAACTGTTCTGTTTCTCGTGTAATCCCTGCATTCTTGTAGCAGTGTTATGTACTGGTAAGCGCTGGGATGCCTATTGGTAACCAGGCGCTATATAAAACTCAGAATAATAATAATAATATTCTGGCACATGCTGTAACATCACAAAGAGATTGGTACTATATCTATGCCTGTTCCAGAGATGTTAATTTCTGAGTCAACCGGCTAGTAATGTGATGCCACCTAGGGTAATCGGCTTAATCATTTCCGTTGGGTGCCTTGGAGTAAGTAGGTGACTTCAACTGGGGACCACTGGTGCACTTCGCACCAAAAGTACCTACTCTTTAAAGCTGTTAAATTTCGAATTCTATCAAAAAGTGTCCCCAATGGTTTTGAAAAAGCGGAGAAATTGCACAGTGTACATGAAAAGAATAGGAACTGCTCAAACATTGCGAAAGACTAAAATATCACCGGCGATTTTAAGCGCCCTTGCAGGGACAGCTTCCATTACAGAGTTCTCCTCAGCAAAATCAGAGCCTGTAAAAATAAATCTAGGCTTCAAGTAGGATGAAACAGAAAAACAAAAAGAGAGAATGAATATAAACAGGAAGTCAGATGCACCAAAACAAGATGGCAAGGAAGAACTAAATCTTTCAACTATAGCAGATCAGCAACTGTCTTTATTACAAGCCCCTATAAAAGATATTGCAAATGCGGACTTTACACTACCGGACATAAGTCTAAGTCAGCTGCCACATTTAGCTGTGGCCAAGGATCCGAAGGAACCCCTACAGTTACTAAATACTACTCCTAGTCATTCTCAAGGCTCAAAAGATAACCTATCTCATTCACCAGATTTCCCTGTACTCTTATCTCCACGGCCAATAACCCATCACGACATTCTCTCCAAGTCGCTTCTTTCACTACAGAGAGTGCTCAAATCGATTCTCTTACTGATGGAAACTAATACATTAATCTCTGTTCATTCAATGGAAACTGTAACCCAAATCTTATAATTCCTGGTTACTCAAGAATATAAACAAATCAGTAAATTAGAACATAATGGAGAGTTGGGGGATAAACCCCAACACAGAGAAATAAGGGAGGGAGACAGATTCCCAAGGTTTCAAAGTAGTACAAGAGCAGCGCAAACTTGCAATATAAATAGAAAGGAAGTAGGTAAAATTAAAGAAAGGAAACAAAAAGAAACTAAGATTCCCCAGATTGAAACTCAAGAAAATAAAGTTTCCACAATTAGATCCTCTGGAAAACGATCAACAAGGAGGAAAAGAAACATAAAAAAGTGGAAAAGCCTCAAAACAAAACACTATCCAGGACAAAGGATCATCACAAAGATCTTCTGGGCAGAATTCATCCCAACATCTGAATCCACATGCTGAAAATGTCATAAGACAAAATTTCTCAAATGCTAATTATTCAACCATCCAACGAACATCCTCAGTTCCAAATACTACAGATTTACTAGTAGAAACCAAAATCACCACAACATTTTTTGCACATTCGAGATTTCGGACCTTTTGCGACAATGATCCCTTAAATTGCAGACGGATCTTGAACCTTCTACAGACCCTCACCACTCTTGAATCTTTTTCATCTCCAAAAATAAAACTAGTCTCCTTTTCAAATAAATCTAATGTGGCAAAAGCAAGAGTGGAATTTTGGTCTAATGTGGTAACATTGATAGTGTGATAAGAAAGTGAAACGCTACATAAAAAAGGATTCAATGTTATCGGAGTTAACCCCAAAATAACCTCCTCAAGGAGACAGGACAATCTAGAATAATAGACAATCTCAGTCCGAGCATTCATCAAGCAAAAGCCGTTGGTCCTGGACAGAGAGTTCCTTAAACGGTGATAAACAGGGAAGATGATTTAAACTTTCTTTTTAGCAACACTATTAACATTGTCTCCTGGAATATGACAGGGCTTGAACCTATAAAATTATCTAATTTATTAGAAACATCACCAGCAATTACCTTCCTTCAAGAGACCTGGGCCTTAAAAGAGTTTAATCAAACAGCTATTTAGTCTTCCAGATACTAGCAGCCAGAGTGAGTTGAGGTCATGCAAAGGGAGGTCTAGCCATTTTGTTATCCGAGAAAATCAAGTGGGATTTCGAAACTTTTCATTTACCTAGCAAAAACGTTCAGTGCCTTAAGCTAAAAATACAGAAGGAGAGTTTCACCTGTGCAGATACACTTCTCCTTTTTAACATTTGTGTTTCCACAGGCCTAGAACACAATACAATGTTGGTCCATATCTTTAATTTAATCTAATCTACCGTAGGCTCAGAAATCATTCCGCAAATCCTTCTATTGGGAGACTTTAATGCGAAAATTTCCAACAGTCTGGTAACAGCTTCTAAGATGATTATTGGCATCTAACAAACTCGGTTTTTCCTGAGTGTATAATAGGCAATAAACGAGAAAAATTGATTTTACAACTGGTATGTGGTATTAATGCAGTAATCTTGAATGGTAGGATAGAAGGGTACGTTCCTGTACAATTTACAAGAACAGGAGTCACTGGACAGTCTATTCTAGTTTACATCATTTATAGCTATGGTTTATTTCAGAGATCACAACACTGAAGTGTATACTTTACACAAAGCAGCGATCATGCAATATTGACATTGAAAACTGAGCTGAACCTCCTTTCTCCCTCCTCTTGGTCCCAATCACAAGTGCTTGGAGATACCCTTATAGCTCATAAGATGGGTAAAGTTATATGGAACACCACCAGTCTGAATAAGCTGAATGTTTTGATCACTGCTTCAATCCAAAAAGGAAAACAATCCAGTTTCAAACTTTGAACAGACTCTTTTGGCGTGGTTCAAGCTGTTCTGAACTCGGCTGCTCAAGATATAAATCTAAAACCGTCAAGATAGTTAAGTAATCCCACAGATGATATTTCAGGACAGTTAAACAGTTTAATCAGACAGCAATTCATCAGTTTCTCTGTTCTCAGGAAAAAAGAAATTGCAAATTTATAGAAAAAAAGGAAGAAAAAGAATTCTATCAGAAAGAGAAACTATGGACAAAAACTGGGTTGATTTGCAGTTGGCAGTCTCTAAAAAACATATGCAACAGTTTTGGAGTCTTATATCAAAAGCAACAGGAACTCAAAAATCTCCTATGGCATCTGCGGTCTCCCAAAATGACTGGGGAAAATATCTGCTAAAGCTTTATAAAGCAAACGTAGCCGAATCATGCCAAAGAGCTCCTTGCAGATAGACGATTGGTCCGAGTAGCAGATGAAGGGATAAGTGTCCTGACGGAGGAACAAATAAAATCTTACATCAGGAGGTCTAGAATCTCAGGAGCAATGGGTCCAGATAAGATCCAAGTTATTGTCCTCAAAAGTAACCCTAAACACTGCAGCAAGTTTTTGGAGCCACTGTTCTGCCACATCTACAAAATTGGTCAAATTCAAAATCGTGGACTGGGAGTATCTTTATTCCTATATTGAAGCAGGGCTCAAGACTTTCTCCCAGTAATTATAGACAGATAGCTCTGCTGGGCGCAACTTGGAAGATTTTTGCGGCAGGCATTACGGACCTTCTGAAGGACTAGGCATTTACAAGGGGAGTGATTCCAATGGCCAAGGCAGTCTTCCGTCCAAAGCGCTCTGTCATTGATAACATCGGACTCTTACAATCATTAATCGACAAATATGTTATAACAAAATCACAGATAATTTATAGTTTGTTCGTAGACTTTTCAAAAGCTTTTGACAAGGTCAATAGACCCTGCCTACGGAAGAAATTAGTGAAAATGGGGATCCCGGACGCTTTATTGTGATTAATTGTGGTCTTATACACAGCAACGTGGTGTAGAATGCAGATGGGGGCAGAAAAGGTCTTAACTCATAGGATTCCTACGTCGAACAGCCTTAAGCAAGGCTGTTCTTAGCCCCTTTACTCTTTTCCGTGAATGTAAGTGATTTACCGGGGAATATAGTAGGTATAAAGAATTTTCAACCTACAATAGCTTCTCACGAAATCCACGCCTTAATGTTTGCAGGCGATATTGTAATATTTGACATAACACCGATCGGTTTACATCGGGATTTAGATGCTCTTTTCATTTAAACTGAAAAAAACTTCTTGAAAGTAAATATTTCAAAGACAAAAGTGGTCCCTTTCAGGGGAAAGAAGAATCACATCCACTTTAATTGGAAACTAGGAGGTCAATCAGTAGGGATGGTAAAGGAGTATGTATATATAGGGAGAATATTTTCACAGACACTACAAAATGACTCTCATCCACGCCACTTAGAATCAAAAGCCACAGCCCACATAAACGCTTTAAAGAATTTTTATATTTACTCAGTAAAGAGGCATTTTCAAGCTCTTTTGGAAATACACTGAACAAAGATTGCGCCTACCCTGACATATATGCCTTTGAAAATTTTACGATAAAAAATGGCATTTCATGCACAAATGTTTGGAAAACCTTTATGGAAATGACTAACACTAGTCAGGCCACTGAAGGCCAGGCTCTTCAATTAGAATTGTCACTGACTAGTGCTTAAACAATTGCCCTGGCCAATACAATTAGGTGGGCATATAATATGCTCTACGCGGACAAAGATACTGTAAGAGCTTTTTTAAAAGCACAAAACCTTTGAAGTTGGTTAGAACAATTTTACATTCAACAAAAATCTTGAAGTAGCATAAAGTGAATAATGTGAATGATCTGATTGCTCTTATTTATTCTCCCCAAATGAGTTTGTAATAATCTAAATTTTTAAAAATCTTTTTTACCATTGTTTTCGTATCAATTGTATTTATTGCCAGTACATAAATTATCAATGTAAGTCGGTTGATATTCTTATTTTTGACCTCAGTAGAGGTCTAAATCAATCAATACATTGAATTGACTGCCAGCTTTTTAGATATTGAAGTCTATTCTTTTTAGCACTAGGAGATTCTGGACAGAGGGTAGTGCCGAAATCCAAGTGCCTAATATTGTTCTCCCACGTGTGACCATATTGAACATGTGTACAGGCATTTGCTGACTTAATAAATGAATGGCTTTAATGTGGTTTCTTGCTTTGACAGTGCCAAATATTACACTAACAAAAAAACATAAGAAATGGTGCAGGACATCTGCTGAGGTAACATACATTTTGTTAGTATAGATCTAGGATGAGAATAAAAGCATACCTATGGTTCACAAGGCAAAAAACCCTAATCTAGAATTGAAGGTTAACACATGCAAAGAACTACCATTGCAAAAACACTGAAAAAGTATACATACCGTGTTTAAGCTTGGAAAGCATAGATTTTTCAGCATCTACAGATGCACTTTTCCCAACCAAGAGTCGTTTTGCTAAATCCTTTTTGTAGAAGGCCTCAAAAACATCCTTTCCTGTAACAAACAAAAGAAAGTTAGTTTCAAATGATATGGGCACATTTCATGCACTGTACATTGACTGATATGATCACATCTTGAACAACCTGCAATGAAATGGACAGCGTCAATTAATATCAAGCAATTCAGAAAAGCATTGGCTGAATTATTCTCAATGAAAAGGATCTAAAAGTGTTTTTTGAAAGGTGCATAATCCGAGTGAACAAAGAGTGGCCACCTCAGTACTTTGTGTATTGTAAATTATCCATTTCTAATCCTTGATCTGACAACTATGAGTAGGTGAAATATTTGGGCCAATTTCAAAATATGCCTTTATTTCCTGCATGAGGAGTGGAAGCACGGATGTTGCACTGCTTCAAGTGTGGAAAAAAACAAAAGACCAACATAGCTGCTTTTAGAAGCCATGCGAGTGGCCAGAACATGTATTTATCTTAATGATTACTACACAAAGGTATATGCATTTTAAAGATTTTAAAATCAAACTCCTAGTCTAGTGCACACGATATGTGATGTAACCACAATGAAGACAAATAAAATAGCAGCAGCAATGTTTACTAAAAGTGTGAATAAGAGGAAAAACACATTTATTTTCATTTTGCAAGACTGTGCTCTTTTGAAAACCATTAAATGAGACATAGCTGTCAACCTTCTAGAAACTCTTAGAAATCCATAACAAACTAATGTAAAATAAAGCAGTTAGCATTTCGATTAAATACAGTGAATATATACTCACTCATTGCAAAAACAGAATATAAACTAAAAGGGTGGCCTATTAATCACGCAAATTCACTTTTGATTTGTTGACGGGCACATGTAACTCAAGCAGGGGAACACCCAGAATAGAAAATGCATAATATTCATAACTGTTTGCTTTCAATCAACTAATTAAACTAACATACCCAGTAGCACTGATTTTTCGAATAAAAGCCCAGGAACTGAAATGGTGAATGATTACATGGAGTAGCTAGCCATGCTACACCTAAATCGTTTGGAAGGGCTTTAAAATATTTGTCAACATTAACATCTAGAAAAATGATTTCTGTATGTGTTCATTGGGAACTACTGAGGTAATAATTAACAAGTATGCTTTCAAACCATGCACCATGAGACGATAATACCCTATACAACTATCAGGCTTGCAGACGTAATACCATTAGATATTTTCACCAATGTTCATGTGTAACACACCTCATCAAAGTTCTTCTTCCTGCTGGTGGCAGTTGCAGACCTGCAAACTTGCAATAATTAATGGTCTGATATTTCAAGAGAGAAACGAGGCCTTAACAGGGACTACTCTGGAAAGTGCAGGGATTTGGAGCACCAGCAGGTACTGCCCAATCAGTCCTGCTGCCCCTATCTAACAGAAACAAATGCATCTGAGTGTACCTCCTATATCTTGAGGATGTTACAGAATACTAAATGCACTGGGATAATACAGAGCCTCATAGGAGCTGGAAAGTCAGCATTTGCAAGGGATTAAAACTAGTCTTACTCTTCACGGTGTAATAATGGCTCTTAACTAAGCAGTCGTGCAACAAATTTAAATATCAGGTGGCCCACACAAGCAATGTTTTAGTTAGATCTGCTGGTTTGTGGAGGATTAAGAGAAAGAAGCCCTTTGAATTTTATCTGTAGGGTGGGCACTTGATACTGCAAAGCATCCTCATCAATTCAAGCTTCAAAGTGATCATGCAACAGGAGTATATTTTGGGTGCATGTGCATGGAATGTCCCAAGATGTTTCTGTTTAATGTGGTCATCCCATTGAATTCCTCTGTGGCTCAGGGAGAGGGTTGTGGAAGGTCATTTGAGCATGGACAAGAAGCCAATGTAATACTTAGCTGGAATTGCAGTACGTTATCGCAAGCGTGTATCCTTCAGTACTTAATAGTGTTCGACAGCTCTGTCCAACAATCTTTTGCTCAGCTTTGTGGAGCTGTATTGCTCCCCATTGTGCATTTCTGGATCACTTTGTGTTTCTGGCCTCAGTGAGCTCAACATCCATACTAGCCCTATTCAGGGTCCACCCAAGACAGAGCTGGGTGTTTATCTTCGCGGTCACCAAAAGTCAATCTACGTTCATGGCGGAGGCTCCTGCGTGGTCTCAAAAATCTATGTCAGATTGAGTGCTATGGGTACCATGATATCTTGTCCGGGGCAAAGGAATTTTTACTTGTAACCCGGTGGGTGGACTGCCTACCTACTGTACACATATAAAATGTCCATTCAAATTCCCATAACAGGCGTCCTCTGCTACCACTGGGTAGTAGATATGTATAAAGAGTACACTTACTGAATGTAGTGGATAGGGGGGTTTACTGTGACGCAATGGGAACATTGAGTGCAAGCATTCATATACCTATGCTGCACAGGATGGTAGTCTCCATTGTATCAGGCTTGGTTTTCCTTGTGGGTTTGGGTTTAGGGATTTATAGAGCGCATGGCTAGCGCTATAACAGGTAAGGGAAGCTACCTGGAACAAGAGTTAAGGGAACAGCCAAGTGTTAAGTTTCTTCTTAAAAGCCTGTTCGTTTTAGATTGATCGTAGCTCTGGGTCCATGCTGTTCCAGAGTTTGGGTGCCAGATGTGAAAAAGATCTTCCACCCCACCTTGACCTCTTAATTCTGGTGGTGTTCATCAAAAAATTCGACCCTGATCTAAGATAGCGGCGAGGTGCGTAGTGGGAGATCAGGGTTCGCAACATGATTGAACCTCTACCATACATGGTTCTATGTGCCAGGCAAAGGAACATAAATTTGATCCTATTGTGGACAGGAAGGCAGTGTAGCTCTAAGGGATGCTCTAGCTGACTGATTCCTAGGTATATTGAAAAGCAGTCTCGCTGCCGCATATTGTACAACCTGTTGCCTATTGGTAACCTATTTGGGTGATCCGAGGTATAGTGAGTTTCCATAATCGAGTCCTGATACAACTAGGGCTTGTACCACAGTCCTTCTCGATTTCTCTGGGAGTAGGCCAAGGATTTTCCTTAGCATCCGAAGGATGCCGAGGCATGTACCCGCCAGTTCTTTGGCTTGAGTATCAATCGTTAGATTCTGATCGAGCCACATACCCAGATTTTTTATGGCGTATTTAGAGGTTGGGTGGCTGGCTAGGGAATCTCTAACCGAGGGTTAGAATTGCCACCCAGGATCATAAGCTCAGTTTTATCCCCATTCAGCTTCAGGCTGCAGTCCGCCATCCATGGTCATATCCTCTCCAGACACAGGGTAACTTGTTTATGGTCGGAGTTCAGGGAATCGGCTATAGAAACAACTAATTGAGTGTCATCGGCACATGACACAATGGAGAGTTCATACTCCTGGACTATGTGGGCTAGTGGGCTCAAATATACATTAAAGAGAGTCGGGCTCAGGGAGGAATCCTGAGGCACTACCCATGGAGCCGAAAGGGGTGTGACACAATGCTGGCATCCATGCACTGAAAGGACCTGTTGCTCAAAAACGAGGCCACCCATTGGTTGGCTGTGCCTTTGATTCCAATGTTTTCGAGTCTATTGACAAGGATTTTGTGGTCTACCGTGTCAAATGCCGCGCTTAGATCTAATAACACAATAGCAGCGGTCCTTCCCTGATCTAATATGCTCTTTAGTTTTTCGGTGACGATGAGTAGAGCCGACTCCGTATTATGCTCTGGCCGAAAACCCATCTGGGTCTGATGTAAAAGACAGTGCTCTTCCAGAAACTGTGAGATCGCACTATTCACGTGTTTCTCTGCTACCTTTCCCAAGAAGGGCTGTAATGAAATTGAGCGATAGTTTGCCATGACCATGGGGTCTAGTTGAGGTTTTTTCAGCAATGGTTTTACGATGGCGTGCTTCCACTCTTTAGGTACTATCCCCTTTTCAAGAGCGAGGCATGCATACATACACATATCCTGTCCGCACCCCCAAACGTAGGTGAACCACTGTAAGAAAGTGCCCTCTTTCTGCATGATTGCCCCACATTTTGCCAAATTGTGGATGTACTTTGACTGAGTGTGACCTGAGTTACTGCCAACCAGGTACCCAGGGCCTATGTTCTTTTCCTTAACTGCATTGAGACAAACCCCAATTGGCACTCTTTGGCCACATGTCAGTCCCTTGTAAAGTTATACTCACTCCAGTAATTCCAGTAAGGTTTCTTTATGGTTGAGAGTACTGTGCAGGCAATTTAAAAATCGCTAACCTTTCCTTGGTGATCCCCTACCTCACTGTCCCTCACTCCTGTAATCGAGCTCCCTTGTATTTAAGTGCTGCAGCACATCTCCGGTACCGGAGTACCGGGAACCTCTATGATGAAGCTGGTTACCAAACAACTGTTTGGTGAGTGCGAACCCTTTCAAATAAAAGTTATGCCTTTGGCTTATCAAGCCGACGACCCAATTCTGTATGTAGGGACTTACTCTTTGTGATTTTCAGGCTATATCATGATTAGTGAGCAGGTTGTAAGCATTCTAAACAAAAAGGAAGATGAGAGGAATTTGTGTCAAGGGCACCCAAAAGGCTAATAACCTTGGTGTTTGGTGTATTAGTTTAACTAGGAAGTGTCAATCGGTCCACCTCAAAAAGGTAGGTGGTGGAGCATCTGTGGAACCATTCCCCATCGTGCGGCGGTTATATTTGTAGTGACAGTTCTTGAGATGGGTGTGACAACGGGGCACATGTAAAAAGTGATGCCCAACAACTGGTATAGACAGATCAATTTATAAAAAGAGTATTTTTATCTTAAATTAGACATCAAAATGACAACTCTATTGAGGAAAACCAGAGATATGAGATTTCAAAGGTAAGTACATTTCATTTAAAAAATGCAATAAATCATTATATGTTCAGCTTCTCTTAGCCAATTGGCTGTTCGGCTACTCCAGTTGGGATGGGGCCACAATGAGCGGGGGCAAGTAACTGGGATCATTTGGGTCCACTGAGACAGTTACCTGTAGTTTCCAGCAGTCTTCGAGGTCTTAGTGTCATTTTCTCCTTTAATGCGGTCCATCCAAGAAGAAGTCCTGATGATGGGGGTGCAGGATGCTAAGATGCTGAAGACACAGAAAAGAAGCAGTGCATTTTCCACTGGCCACCCAGGTGTCCACGACCTTTAAGGGTCATCTCCAGCCTCAAGACTATCTCCCATGATGCAGCAGAGGAGTCCATAGTTTATACTGGTCAACAGGGTTCCCAGTTACAGCAGGTTTAGCGGTTGCTTACAGGTAAGCAAATTATTTTCTTTCTGGGGACCAGGATCAACTTCGACTTCAGTCACGTGTCCCACGGACATCTTGGGAAGGTAAAGACACAGTCACCCAGCAGGGACTTGGGCATCCAGTGGTTGTCAGGCATTCCTCTGCTGCTGGTCCCTTGAGGAGTGCTGGGTTCCTTAGGTTTTGGTGGTCTTGTAATTTAACAGGAGGGCACCTAAGTAGCCCTTAGAGCCACTTCTTCAGTCATGGCACAAGTGGAGCTCTGTTCCATGAGTTGGCACATCAGGCACAGTCTTCTTTGCGGATGCAGCAGGTGTAGTCCAGACTTTAGAGCAGTCTCTCTTTGATCGGTCCAGAGCAGTTATTTTTCAGTGTTCAGTCCAGTAGTGATCCAAGGACTGCACGTTTGGGGTGCTACTATTATGCAATCTACGCGTTTGTGGTAGGGGAGGACTCACTAGGCAGTAGCACATATGGCTACATTACTCCCATTTTTATTACTTCGTTCCTATAGAACAAGTTACTTATCTTCGGTAACAATGTATCTGTAAGAAACATATATTAGTTATAGATTCCTTACCTTAGAATTACCCCCTGGCGTCAGACTGGATCCAGAGAATTTTTCTTCAGCAGTAACCCTGCGCATTGGCAGGTGGCGTCGGCCTGAACCTATTGCTAGCTGGCAATATTCTAACTGACTCGTCGGTGATTGCAGTCAGCCTTGCAGACTACTACAAGTAGCTCTATGCAGTGCCTACTTGGTCGCCGCTCCTGTGCGCCGACGTCAGTTCTGACATGACTCTGCGTCCGTCGCCGGCGTCGTGGTTGCCGGGATGACGAGGCGGTGCCTACATGACATGACTTTCCACGGCAGAACCTCAGAGCCATGAAAGACACTGACCACTGGTGCACCAAACTAGGGGCCTGCAAGGGAGTCCCTATCCCTAGAAGTCAGTTTGCAGAGCGGGGAGGAAGGGTGGGGCAGTAAGCTATCTACAACTAATGTATGCTACTTACAGATACATTGTTATCGACGGTAAGTAACTTGTTCATCTGAAAGAGACTATTAGTTATAGATTCCTTACCTTAGAATAGATACCTCCACAATACCAACCCCGGAAAAGGGACTGCAAACCAAGTCCACACCAGAAAGTCCTGGAGGACATAACGGGCAAAATAGCCGTCCCTCCGGACTTGACTATCCAGGCAGTAATGTCTGTGGAACGTGTGCATAGAAGCCCACATGGCCGCCTAGCAGATGTCAACGAGTGGGACTCCACGTGAAAGAGCAGTGGTTGCTGCCTTAACTCTAGTGGAATGAGTTGGCAGGCCCACCGGAGGTTCCTTTTTAGCTAAAGCGTAACAAACCTTTATACAAAGGACGACCCATCGAGAGATGTTACCCTTTTGCGCAGCCCAACCTTTCTTGGCACCCACATAGCCAATGAAGAGTTGATCATCCACCCAGAAATCTTTTGTGCGGTCAAGGTAGAAAGACAACGCACCATTAGGGTCCGGACGATGGAGTCTCTCCTCCTCCTTGAAAGGGTGAGGTGGAATGACTCAAACAAATGCTAGATGCTAAAAAGTTAAGACTATAGCCAGCTTCTCACAGAAGCAGCTAAGTCCAGGCAAAATACCATATACCACTATATATATAGATATGAGCATGAGGAGCGAACAAGCAAATTATTAGCTTGGCTTGCGAGAAGGGAGCAGGCGCAACAATGGGTCCACCGACTGAGGGGGGCCGAGGGAGAGGAAATAGCCGAACCGCAGGATATAGCAGAGACATTCGCTGCCTACTTTGAAACAATCTATACGTCTCCTTCGACGTCCACAGCACTTGATACCCAAAACCTTCTAGCCACTATCCAGGTCAACGGCCTCTCTTCTGTAGTTGAGAAGACCCAGATTATACCAGGCGCGAAAGTGCCGATACTATGTGTACATGGGGATATAAAGGTTTACCATTTAGCGGAAGTCCTCATTACACTTCCCCTGCTTAGAGTAGGCGTCATGAATAACTTACCAGAAGAAGTCATTATAGGAGCCAACAATCCCAAGTTTACCTCGCTGTGTAGAGACGTACTAGGAGGTATGGGACCTTTTCTAAATCTACTGACTCAAAATCCATGGTCATCCAACCGTAGCTTCAGGTTCACTCGATACAACGACCCAACCCCCCAATGCGCATGGGAACAGGCAAAGAAACAGTCCTTTACAAACCTATCGCTGCTTTTAGATACAGAACGATCTTCTGTACCGTGTAGGGAAAAGAGGCGACCCACCTCAACTGCTCGTCCCAAAATGTTTTCAGGATCAGACTCTTTTCTTCGCCCATTCTCACCTCCTAGCAGGGCATAGCGGAGAGGAGAAAACTAGACAGAACATCCTGAAGCATTTCTTCTGACCAGGTATCTTTGCTCACATAGTCAAGTAGTGTCAAGAATGCGAGGTGTGTCAAAAGAAAAACTCGTATAAACCCCCTGCGGTCCCCTTAGAACCCCTCCCTATTATAGGGAACCCATTTGATTGAGTGGGTATGGATGTTATAGGTCCCCTTCCAAAGTCAAAAAAAGGGAACCAGTATGCGTTAGTCATTGTGGACTACGCGACCAGATATCCCGATGCTTTTCCCCTAAGGTCCCCTACCATATCCAACATAGCAGAGAAATTAGTAGAATTCTTCTCTAGAGTGGGTTTTCCCAAAGAAATTCTAACAGAACAGGGCACTCTTTGTATCACACCTTATGCGACAGGTATGTAAACCGTTGAATATATCCCACATAAAAACAACGGTATATCACCCACAAACTGATGGCCTGAGTGAAAGGTACAATGGGACCTTAAAAATGCAAGAGGCAGGGGTGGCTCAGCACACAGCTATGTTTATATATAACAGACAATTGTATACGTCAGTAACTGAAAAAATGAACAGTAACACAATGTCTCCCAAAGATTCACAACAGACTTTAGTTTCTTGATGATATAATTTTCTTTATTCTTTTGTTCAAGTTTTCTGATCTTTTTTTAAAAGCACAGCATACAGTTCATAGCCGACGCAGCGTGTTTCGTCCCAACGGGACTTCTTCAAGGCTCAGCAAAATTGATGCGTGCAAAGTCCAGCATGACACTAAGTGCTATATAGACAAAGATTCGAAAATCATAAATCTGTGTATTTGCAAAGATGGACAACTATATTATGTTGTCTATAGATAAATAAATGAAGATTTGATAGCCACAGCCAAACGCAGTAACGTGTCTCTGCGTAATCCGCAAGCAGCGTGTCAGGAAATTGGTCAGCTGACACTTGACCAGGGATTCCTTTTTCCAGTAGGGTGCGGATGTTGTCTGTTGCAGTGAGGAGGGCGGTTTCCGTACTGTGTTTTTTTCTGAAGCCGGATAGGGAGGAGTCGTGGATGTTGTGCTCTTCCATGAATGTGGCGAGTTGGCTGTTGATGGCTTTCGAGGACTTTCGCTGGGAACGGGAGCAGGGAGATGGGTCTGTAAGTTTTGAGATCGGTGGGGTCCGCTGAGGGTTTCTTCAGGAGGGGATTGATCTCGGCGTGTTTCCAGACGTCGGGGAATGAGGCGGTTGCCAGGGAGCGGTTGATGGTGTGGCAGAGCATGGGTGCGATGGTTTCGGCAACTCTGTTGAAAATGTGGTGGGGGCAGGGGTCCGTGGGGGCTCCAGGGTGGATTGACTTCAGCGTCTTCCATGTGTCTTCGGTGGTGAGGGCTGACCAGTTGTTGGTCGCTGGCTTCAGGGTATCGGGGGTGGTTGGTGAGGGTTCAGTGTGTTGGTTGTCTTCGTCGAAGTTGTTGTAGATGCTCTTGATTTTGTGGTGGAAAAAGGTGCTGAGTTTGTCGCAGAGGTCTTGTGAGGGAGGGATGTCGGTGGACTTGCTGGTGGGTTGGGCGAACTCCTTGATATTGAAGAGTTCTTTGCTGTTGTGTGCATGAGTGGAGATTCTGTCTTCAATCGCTTTTTTCCTCGTTTTTCTGATGAGTTGGTGGTGGGTGTTGGTGGCAACTCTGAAGTTGTTGTGGGCTTCTGTGGATTTGGTGTTCCTCCAGGCCTTTTTGAGGCGGTGGCGGCAAGTGCGTCTGGGGTCTCGAAGTTCGATGGTAAACCATCTAGCTTTCTTGGCGTGGGTGCTGTTGTTTTTGTTAAGGGGGGCTATGGTGTTGGCGCTGTCGGAGATCCATCTGGGCAGGGTTCGGGCTGCGGTGTTGGGGTCGTTTTCCGCGGTGGTTGGGGTGGAGTTGCTGAGTGATGAGGTTAGCTGGTCAACGGTGATTCTGGTCCAGTTTCTTCGAGGGAGCAGGTGCTGGTGTCTGTGGATGGTGGGTGTTTTGAAGGTGAAGTGGACGCATCGATGGTCAGTCCATGGGAGTTCGGTGGTGTGGCTGAAGGTGATGGAGTTTCCTGTTGTGAAGCGGGGGTCGAGGGTGTGTCCTGCGGAGTGCGTGGGTTTGGTCATGACCATGCCCCTTTGCTATGGATGACTCTTAATGGGAACAACACTTGGGTACTCCGTTGGTTTCTTTCCCTCCTGCCTTTTCGTTTTGAGTTTCGACATCAGAAAGGCACAGTGAATGGTAATGCAGACTTTCTGTCCCGGGTTCCTGGTTTCCCAAATCAGGAAAAGTCTGGTGGAGGGGTGTGTCATGGGGCATCTGACTATCCATCACATAACGACCCAGATGACATTGAGGAAGACCCGTAACCTGATCATGCAATGCCCTTTTGTCTATTACAGGCCAAACATTAATCCGCGATCCCTCCTTCGCCCGTCGGATATGGCCGTGGCTCCTATAAGGAAGGAATCTTCCTGGACTACAATACCGCCCATACAGAGTATGTCAGTCTAGCCTTGCCTACAATCCCGACCACGATCCAAGGAACGGGAAGTATAAATGCCGGAAACTACGCCGGACCTGGTGTGGACATCGCGAGAGGACGCCGACTGAACAAACCACAGAGAAACACTGCGCAGCATAACCCGACGACTGGCCTCGAGAGGGAAACGCCACTGCGAGGGAACCGGGAGCTCTGACGCGAACCTGGCAGAGACGACCACAGTACCCGCAGCACCCCTCAGGAGCGAAGAGTCCCAACAAAGGAACTGCCTACAAGCTAGCCACGTTCCAGGAGGAGCGTAGCTATCAGAGGTACAAAAGCGCTTAAGAGCTCTAGGTGGGAGGCGGGTATCCAAAGCCACATAAGCTACGTTAGAGGAATTTAGACAGATCACTCCCTTTGACACTTTTAAGCTAGCCCCGACACTGGTGACGGGCTAGCTTAAAAGGTGTAAACAACCCATCACTACCTTCCCTAACATTTCTTGAGATTAAGGAAAAGACCACACATTCTGGTTATCTCTTTTCCCTGATGTACTCCTGAGAAGAGAAGTTTCCAGGTGGAGACCTTGCCGCCCCAACCAGAGAGGAGTCGTCAGAACAGCAACCCTTGTTCATGTGCGTATGAGAACAGGATATTTTATTCTCTTAAAAGAAAAGTAGGGAACAGAGAGAAAGAAACCGAGAGCCCTCTTTATTGCATCCTAATTCCCTACAATATCTATATATTATACACACACACACACACACACACACACACACACATTACCTACTGGCGGTCGCCAGTAGGTAGTTATAGCTAGGACCAAGTTTCCATAAGAAGAGCATTTTTTGTTTTGCTTATAACTTTGGCGTCGTTTGATGAATCTTCATGAAATTTTCCAAACCAATTCTTTTTTCATATCAGCTCCTATGTTGAAAGTTTGGGGGCGATTCATCAAGGGGGGACCGAGAAAAAAGGGGGGTTCCAAAACGTGTTTTCTCCATGGTAATTTCCATAGGAAACTTTAGACAAGGCTACAGGTCGAACGGAATTACCCCAAATTTGGCAGGGAGAAGGGTCTTGGTCTAGAAAGCAAACTTTTGTTTATTTGGTGTAAATCCGTTCAGTAGTTTTTGAGAAATATCGAAATTTACAGATATCGATATTTGGGAATTCTGCCATCTGATTGGCTGAGGCGTTACAAGCACGAGGTTGCTGCTTATTGGTTGGGTACAAAAGGGGGTGGTGATGGACAGAGCATCAGAACCAATCAAACACTCACACCCAGTCAACAGATCTGGGTTTGATCCATCCCCGTTCTTTAGCCCACTCTGCCACCCCAGTTCAGACATGGCCATATGCAAATCAGTCTGACCCTGTGCCTCATGGGAACAGTCCAGCCCGAACTGCCAAGCCATGCCTTCCCTGGACCGGAAACAAGCTTCCTAGGACCGGTTTCTGGCATTTCAGCCGTCTTCAGCCAGGCTTGCTTGAATCCAGTGGCAAAGTGAGCAAGGGACTCACTTCTGAGCATACCCTGCCAACTTATGGCGAACAAAGCGGTACAAAAGGGGGTGGTGATGGACAGAGCATCAGAACCAATCAAACACTCACACCCAGTCAACAGATCTGGGTTTGATCCATCACCGTTCTTTAGCCCACTCTGCCACCCCAGTTCAGACATGGCCATATGCAAATCAGTCTGACCCTGTGCCTCATGGGAACAGTCCAGCCCGAACTGCCAAGCCATGCCTTCCCTGGACCGGAAACAAGCTTCCTAGGACCGGTTTCTGGCATTTCAGCCGTCTTCAGCCAGGCTTGCTTGAATCCAGTGGCAAAGTGAGCAAGGGACTCACGTCTGAGCATACCCTGCCAACTTATGGCGAACAAAGCGGTACAAAAGGGGGTGGTGATGGACAGAGCATCAGAACCAATCAAACACTCACACCCAGTCAACAGATCTGGGTTTGATCCATCACCGTTCTTTAGCCCACTCTGTCCCATGAGGCACAGGGTCAGACTGATTTGCATATGGCCATGTCTGAACTGGGGTGGCAGAGTGGGCTAAAGAACGGTGATGGATCAAACCCAGATCTGTTGACTGGGTGTGAGTGTTTGATTGGTTCTTATGCTCCGTCCATCACCACCCCCTTTTGTACCGCTTATTGGTTGGGAGCGCTGCGAGCGGTTACAACTAGGAAGTGTTGCCCGCCATTTTCTGATTCTGTCAAAGCGAGTAAGGGGAAAAAAGGGCGAAAAAAGTAGGAAAGAGGATGGTAGGAGCACTCTAACCTCTGTGGGGTGTTTAGAGTGTGCTACAGAGGGGGTGCGAAGTGAACTACTCGTACCTACTGGTCCGAAAGTGCTGGGTATGGAAATTAAGTGAGGCATTGCGTAGAGTCTGATGCTGCTAAGGTGAGCTGCTGCGTGAGTCGGGATGAAAGTGTGAGCCTAAACTGTGTGTCTTATGGTGTGAAGTCATGTGCCCTGGCCGCTGCAGCACACCTGTGGAAGTAGTGTCAGCATGTGTTTATACCTACTAGGAAGAACTACTGATTCCTACTGGTTTGAAAGTCCTGGGGTATGGAAAATATGTGAGGTATTGTCTAGAGTCTCATGGTGCTAAGCTGAGGTGCTGCCGGAGTCGGGGATGAACGCGTGAGTCCAAACTGTGTGTCATATGCTGTGAAGTAATTTGCTCTGGCCGCTGTGCCACATCTGTCAAGTAGTGTCAGCAGGTAGTTATACCTACTCTGAGGAACTTTTGTTTCGAACATTGTAACTTGTGTATGGTGCTTAGGGGGTGTTATACAGGGAGTGCGAAGGTAAATTTGGGCGTATCAAATCAATACGGTATTTGTAAAGCGCAAATGACTCACCCCTGTGGGTCTGAAGGCCCTCGAGGTCGGCGCGGAAATTATGTGAGCTATTAAATGAGCTATTGCTGGGCTAAGGTGTCCAAAGGTGTCCTTCATAAGCATTTCCAAACCTACCCCAGTCAAAGTGCCTAGGTCATTTCCACCACAATGCACAATCATGAGGTCAGGGTGTGGAAGATGAAAAGAGGTTTTAACCAAAGGTAGCAATTGGTGCCACTTCAATCTTCTCTGTGCAAACCATTTAATGTCCACATTTTGGAAACCTAGATCTAAGTCAATACGTCTGTGTTCTGCATACCTCTTGCACCAGAAAATATAGCTATGTCCTAAGATCCATACTAGCATTTTGAAGGTATGGCTGGAAGGTATGGAAAGATGTCTGTAGCTCATGCAGTTCCTTGGTAGAATAAGAGATATTTAAAGATGGGGGAACTACTAAAAGTAGGGTGCACATTAGTTTTGTGGAAAAGCATCTTTGTGATTGGTTAAGAAAAAGCTGTTTCAACGTGGAGTACATATCATAGGATAAAAAAATTTCAACTCAACCACACCTGCTATTTGCATTTGGAAGGCACTGTTCGACCTTCAATCGTGAACTTTTAACCTGCACGTGCCGTTAAATGTTCGAGAAAATGTTGCAAATAAATATCGTTAAGTTTAAAAAAAAATGATGAACTTTTAACCTGCACGTGTTGTAGAATGTTCTAGAAAGTGTGTTGATAGAATACGTTGCACTTCTGACTTCTATGTGTTGTTGAATATTTAAAAAACGGTTTATATGGAAAATTAAAAAGAAACCAATAGAGAGAAGTTTTGAAACCTAAAAGAATCAATGAACTATTCTAATTTGTTCTTTACATATATTTATGTGTGGAGCAACACAATTATAGACACAACAGCACCAGGAAGAAGAAGAAGCAGGGAGTGGGGGGACAGGGGGAGATGGGCAGAATGGCACACATGCACAATTAAGTATAGCACAAGTATAGACAAACAATGGCCAAAATGAAACACACCAACAAGGAGCACAAGTCACACAACCCGCCAACATCACACCACTGAACGAGCATAGAAGTGAAAACTACGCTGCATTCATACAGGATGTGTACAAAGGCCGGTTGTTGGTGTTGTGGGATGCCTGCGACCGTGGTCATCATGGATGAGATGCCCAGCACGTGGCACATGGGCGAGTTCACTGTGTGTTACGTTGCCAAACAGCTGCTCCTCCCTCCCACGAGCCCCCACACTTTTGTACGGTGCACTTGTACGGCACACCATTGTAATGCCTATTCGGGCATGTCCTGCTACATTCCAACTACACCATCACAGTGCCGTTTGGAGGTGGTGCATGCCACTTTACAACATCAACTGCTGCGGCCCTTGTGGCAGGCCACATCAGAACACAGAGACACCCTTACCACACTTCCTGTACACGGACATGTCCGAGACAGCCCCTTCCTTCCGGATAGGCACACTCCTGCGCTGACCTGTGTACCCCGGATCAGCACACGCCGGTTGCGCATGCAGGATGCGTGCGTAGCTACATGTCCAGGCTCTGCCAACGCTGAGGTGACAGCACACTGTGATGTTGCAGGGCTCGTGCCTATCATGCTAAGACGATGGCCACAGGGACACACTTGCTCAGATGCAAGTTTGGGGGGCGTTGGCGGTCCTGGAATTGTTGCGATGAGTCTTGTGGCCCTCATGGGTATCCCTGTATCATGCTCATTGACGCTATGGCACATGTGGGTGTTCTGGTGTGGCTCTTGGCTGTGTTTCCTTTCATGGTGCAGGTAGTCGTTCTGCTTAACACCAGCAGAAAGCAGGTGTAAAATCCCTGGTGCTAACATGGCTTATCGCCGGAAATTGTTTCGCATTGCAGTTGGTGTGAAAGTTGTGTGCAGAACACTATACGAACTAATCAGTGTATATCGTCAAGATCCAGCACCTGACGCACTATTTCCAATCAATATAAATACAATGAGATTTCTTAATTGATTTTGTGTGTACACTGTAAGTGCAGCCACTACCTCAGTGCAATTCAATACAGGATTTTAGTGTTTAGAATAAATAGCAAAGGTGCACCTCGTGTCTTTTTGCACGGGAACGGCTAGTCTCCATTTCATTATCAGCACTTTAATGGAAGTAAAGTTGAGATACATCTAACACACTATTCAGAAGTTGGTGCAAACTGCAGACATCACCAGTAACCCCACAATAAGTGCCCCAAAATTTAACACCATAGTGGACTCCATCAAATAACAGTAATAAGAACAAGAAAGAGTCACAAAGCAGTTAAGAGAACAACCAAAAACGTTATTAATTTTTTTTTCCAAACTTTATTTTTTTATTAACATATATATATGAACGATAAACAAACAAAATTTATCAAAAATAATACAAAACAACAACACTTCTGTGGGGACCATGGATGTCGACGACACAGCCTGGAAAATAAAGCACAAAATAAGGACGTGTGTAATGGGCATATCAAAGGAGAGAGACACAGAGAAGGGAAAAAAAGCCAGAGAGAAAGGGAGAGGGAAGGAAGAGAAAGGGAGAGGGAAGGAAGAGAAAGGGAGAAGGAAGAGAAAGGGAGAAGAGAGAGAAAGGGAGAAGAGAGAGAAAGGGAGAAGAGAGAGAAAGGGAGAAGAGAGAGAGAGAGAGAGAGAGAGAGAGAGAGAGAGAGAGAGAGAGAGAGAGAGAGAGAGAGAGACAGAGAAAGAGAGAAGGAGAGAGAGAGAGAGAGAAAGAAGGAGAGAGAGAAAGAAGGAGAGAGAGAGAGAGAGAGAAGGAGAGAGAGAGAAGGAGAGAGAGAGAGAGAGAAGGAGAGAGAGAGAGAGAAAAAGAGAGAGAAAAAGAGAGAGAGAGAAAGAGAGAGAGAGAAAGAGAAAGAGAAAGAGAGAGAGAGAGAGAGAGAGAAAGAGAGAGAAAGAGAGAGAAAGAGAGAGAGAGAGAGAGAGAGAGAGAAAGAGAGAGAGAGAGAGAGAGAGAGAGAGAAAGAGAGAGAGAAAGAGAGAGAAAGAGAGAGAGAAAGAGAAAGAGAGAGAGAGAAAGAGAGAGAGAAAGAGAGAGAAAGAGAGAGAAAGAGAGAGAAAGAGAGAGAGAGAGAGAGAGAGAGACAGACAGACAGAGACACTGCCGCCCCCCGATCCATGAGCAGATAATTACCTGGTGCCACCGGAGTGTGCAGCAGTGGGAACTCCACGTGCCCGTCAAAGCTTCGCGCATCCCAGATATGTCACTGAGTCCTCAGTCATGAATGGCGGAGATCACATCAGCTTCTCCGCAGATCTCACAGGTGTCGCTGAGTCATGAATGGCGGAGACCACATCAGCTTCTCCACAGCCCGGCAGATCTCACACATGTCGCTGAGTACAGAGTCATCAATGGCGGCGACCACATCAGCTTTTGGGGCTGCTAAGCCTTTGGAACTCAAGTCCGTTCCACGTGGTGGTAGGCCCCTGATGGCCATATGAGCTTCGGGTGGCACTAACCCTGTGTATCTGAAGTCCGCGCCAAGGGGGTGGTAGGCCCCTGACGGCTATACAGATCAGGATGCGACTAACCTTCTGCGCAACTTTTCAAAGACTCTTTATGTTGAGACACGTGGAGCGTCCCCCATCTAGTCAGCACCGGCAATAAAGGATGTGACGTTGTCGATCTATTATATTTGCATGGTCCCATGGCCTGTGACGCATGTGCTGGATGGGTGTGATGTGTGTGCAAACCTGCCCTCAGGGAGTGGCTGTGAGATGTTGAGAACTAGACCACTGACCTGCACACCAACAGCGAGTACGCCTGTGTCAGGTAGCTATATGGCGCCAATGTCGGAACGTGATTGGAGTGGTGTGGCGTACAACGGAACAGGGCAGGGATAGCTATAATGACGTGGACGGCTCGTAGTACGGCGTCTGAGTCGAGCGGAGGGGCCGCAGCTGTCCCTCTGCGAGCCTGGGTGCGAACTGTTCATAACTCTCACCACATAAGCATTCAAAAGCCATTTTGTTATACAGTCCGTCAGCATGCCTTTGTCTGAGGCATTTGTGAAAACATATCGGAGTTCTTTCTGTGATAGATACCCCTTTGACGCTGCCTCTCCCCACATCAGCAGGTAACGCACTCTTCCCACATTACCAACATACCCCCAACCTTCTTGGGCCTGTAAGTGTCCCTGTGCGGTTGGACAAAGAAGAATCTTAGTCATGTATAGATTTACATATAAATTTTAAAAAAAATTAAGAAAAGAACAACAAATAAGACTGAAGGGATTCTGGTGCTGGGGTCACTGCCATTCAGGACTCAGGACACAGTTACACATGTGGGATCGACTTGTGTTAAAGAGGGTTAGTGGCACCAGAAGCATTGAGACTGTATGAGCCTGTGATGATGCTTGGTGTGGACGGGCCGCACTGGGAGCAATGTGTCTTGGCTACTGGACTGCGTCATGTGGAATCAGGACACTATCTGAATTGTGAGGCCTGCTGACCGTAGTGTAGGCCAGAGGTAGCGGTGAGCATGGGCCCACAGCCACGTGCATACGTTGGTGGCCCCACCGGCCTGCGTAGTGCAGGTTCAGTGGCACCAGGTGTCGCCGGCCTTCTATATGCAAATACCCCTCACTAATCGAAGGGAGTGTGGTGCTGTGATCGCTGTCACGAAGTTCGGGTCACTGACGTTCAGGACTCAGGACACAGTTACACATGTGGGATCAGCTTATGTTGAACAGGGTTAGTGGCACCAGGTGCTGTTGGCCTTGCATATGGAAATATGCCTCACTGATCAAAGGGAGTCTGGTGCTATGGTCGCTGCCACGGACTTGGTGTGACTGCCATTCAGGACTCAGGATACAGTTACACATGTGGGATCAGCTTGTGTTGGACAGTGTTAGTTGGCACCACGTGTGCAAAATTCAAATTGCGAGGTTTGCTGCCCGCAGTGTAGACTGCCGAGTGTTCGTTTGTACTTTAAAATGAATTTGGTGATTGTACTAAAGGTATAACTGATAAAACATGTTCAAGAAGTAAGGATAATAAAAGGATATTATGTAGATTTGAGGCCTGTAATAGTTACTTGCCTAGTGGACTCTGTAGTTAATGAATGAAGAAATATTTTTCATTGTGAGCCCTACTGAGTGTAGTGTAGGCATCTGATGAAAAGATGAAATAAGTATAGAATACACTGACAAAGTGTTGTATTTTCTGAGTACAATCTTGTTGTTAGAAATTAGCATTTAAAATTGGAATTGCGAGCTGTACTGCCTGCAGAGTAGAGTACTATTTCATGTTAGTATGCATTTGAAGATTAATTTGGTCATTGTAGTAAAGCTATAACTGATATATAAAACAAAAGATCTTGAAGCGGGGATACTAAAAGGATAATATGTATGGTGTAGGACTGTGATAGTTACTTGCCTACTGGAGTCTGTAGTTGCATATGAAAATACCCCTCACTGATCAAAGGGAGTGTGGTGCTGTGGTCGCTGCCACGGACTTGGGGTGACTGCTATTCAGGACTCAGGACACAGTTCCGCATGTGGGATTGTTCGGCTTGTGTTGAACAGAGCTATTGGCACGTGTCGCCGCCGTTGCATATGGAAATATGCCTCACTGATGGAAGGGAGTCTGGTGCTGTGGTTGTCTCACGGAGTTGGGGGTCTCTGCTATTCAGGACACAGTTCCACAAGTGGGATTGTTCGGCTTGTGTTGAACAGGGCAGGTGGCACCACGTGTTGCTGCCGTTGCATATGGTAATATGCCTCATGAAGCGAGTCTGGTGCTGTGGTTGTCTCACAGAGTTGGGGTGACTGCCATTCCGGACTCAGGACACAGTTACACATGTGGGATCGGCTTATGTTGAACAGGGTTAGTTGGTACCACGTGTCGCCGGTCTTCCACAGTGTAGGCCGGAGGCAGCGGTCAGCAAATGCCCAGAGGCAGGTGACGTTGACTTGAGCTGCACAGATAGGGTGCATTTGGTCTTCTTAACCCATTATAGTCTCTTACACAATTTGCGTCGCTACTAATCTTGAATTGTGAACCATGTAACCCCAGTGTAGGGCGGAGGCAGCGGTCAGGATGGGCGCATAGCCACGTGGCGTCGAGTTGAGCTGCAGTTAGTGGCACCTGGAGTACTCCGCGTGTGCGCACCCTGCGATGATACGTGGTTCCGGTAGGCTGCACTGGGAGCAATGTGTTATGTCTAATGAATTCAGCCTTGATGAGGCCACGTGGCGATGACTTCTGGTGCAGGGAGTTAGTAGCACCTGAAGCACACAGCGATGATGCGTGGTCTGCGTGGGCCGCACTGGAAGCAACGTGTCTTGCGAACTGGACTGCGACATCTGCAATCACCACTGCATCTGAATTGTGAGCGCTGCTGTTCGCAGTGTAGATCAAAGGCAGTAGTCGGTACAGACATAAGTCTGTGGTACTGTGCCGCAGGGTTCGCAGGAGGACTGTGTCGAGGAGGCCCGCGGTTATGGCGGCAGCCACGTGCCAGGGTGAGGGCTGCCGCTGTGACAGACTCATTGGTCTTCCCACTAGTGAACCACGCCTAGGGCCTGGCCTATTTATTCATACTCCTACGCTGGAGTGGCGTACGTCGGAGCAGCACACTCCGCTTCCGTTTCCAGGGGGGGACAACACAGCTACAGAACCGAGATCTTCCCCACTGCCTGAGGTAACATGGTTGCGCCACTGTGCACTACACTACAAGTATCAATAGTATATCTCCACATGGAGAGGTCTGTGCAGCACATCAGCGTTACACTTGGCATTGTGTGCTTTATTGTTGATGGGTGACTTACCTCCTTCATATATAGTTGGTTGCCACATCTCCCAACATTCAGCTATTGTGTGGCTGAGGGGCATGGCGCTTTGGGAAGGTCCGTTCTCCTGTTTTGCACTGCCTCGGTGGTAGTGGGGGGGAGTGCGGGGGGGGAGGTTCTGGTGGTGGTGGCGCTGGATATTGTGGCCTTGTTGGGAGTCGGTGCTGCATGATCAGTAGGTCTATCACTTGTTTGTCTTTAGATGTGGCTAGTAGATAGTCCACCTCCTTACACCAGTTAAAGGTTGATGTTAATTTGTTACTGCTAACTCGGCTTATCGCCTGCTTTTTGGATCGCATTGCAGATTTGGCTGGTCGTTGAAAATATGGGGAAGTGGCGTTTGTGTTTTTTTTGCACTGGAACACCTAATTTGCATTTCATTAGCATTAGTCGTGGCTCTCGTTTGTGGCGATTTTGTTGGCGTAAGGTATCGATGGAAGAGTGGTGAGATTTGCAGTTTTCACCAAGTTGAGAATGGGATGATAATTAAAAAACACAGAAAAAAAGATCGGTTTAATGAACATTATAATTAGAAATTGGCATTTAAAAAACCTTTGAAATTCACTGAAAAAAACATAGGTTTCAGGCACGTTCTAGTTAGAAATTAGCATTTAAAAAACCTTTGAAATTCCCCATGTCATGAATGATGTACTATGTGACATCTTCAGCAGTGCATTGCGGGGGTGCGAGTTACAAGTAGCTCAACTAACTATAACAGGGGAATTTCTATGGTTTTCTATGAGTGAAATGTCCAACTAACTATAACATGCCGGAAACCTATGGTTTTTTTCTCAGAAAAAGCAAGGACACCTTGGAAATTGCAGTATAAAGATATTACTGACTGCACTATATATATATATATATATATATATATATATATATATATATATATATATATATATATATATATATATATATATATATATATATATATATATATATATATATATATATATATATATATATATATATATATATATATATATATATATATATATACATACATACATATATATACACTGAAAAAACCATAGGTTTCAGGCCTGATATAGTTAGGAATTAGCATTTAAAAAAACCTTAGAAATTCACTGAAAAACAATAGGTTTTAGGGGTGTTATAGTTAGCTGGACATTTCATTCGAACAAAACCATTGAAATTCCCCGATATAGTTAGTTGTACTAACTACATCTCGCGCGCCCGCAATCCACTGCTGATGATGTCACATATTACATCATGCATGACATGGTCAGTGACTTCACTGATGACATCTCAAATGACATCATTGAATGTGGTTTGGTTCGTTATTTAAATATGTATTATATATATAGCAATTTGCATTGAAGAATGAGTGGATATATAAATATAAATATCTGGATGGAGGATTTAGTAGCAGTGTGATTGACTGTTTACTTGACTAATTTATAGTGTCTCACTAAATATATTGGATAGTGACTAAACTGTGTGAATATCTGTATCACTTTGTCAGTTGTTGTGTAAACTGCTGCACTAGTTGATTACTAGCTACGTGAAAGTCTATATTATTTATTGATTAGTTAACTGAGTATTTGTATGGGAGAGTGAATGTGTGTGTGTGGTTACGGGTGTGACTGTCCAAAGATGTGTGAATAGTTTTTTTTTTTTAAGTTTTTTTTAAGTTTTTTATTTTTTATTGACATTTTATATTACATACACTGCAATATACGACCAACAACGAAACAAGCCAGTTTGGTCAGTATACTCCCTCATAACATTATGTTTGAACTTGGGGCAAACAGATCGGATAAGAAAAGCATCTTCAAAAAACACAATTGACTGGGTGCTAGCCTCATGCTCCTTTGTGTCATGGAACCTTTACCTGTACATTACCCTTCGAGGGCTCAACATGGTGCAATTTCCCTGCATATCTACTCCGTCCTCACATCTTCCGACACTCTCAGCCACTGCCACACTCCATCCCTGCCACCTGTGCACAGGTGTGCCCCGTCCGCAGCGGCAAACGAGGACCCAGATAACCATGCCCGCCTCCTACCCTCTCCATCCCCAGCGGCATCTCAATTCAGGAGCCCCCACAGAACTACCCATTACCATCCTGTCGGCTTTGCGCCCAATGCAGAAACGGCTACCAGATATCACGCGGCCTGGAAGTGGGCGGCATAAGTTCCCAAAAAGTAGAGAGCTGAGTGTGGCCGTATGTCACCGCAGCCAACCAGCCCTCAAACGTGGGCAACCGCCTCCCACCCCAGCACAGCGCCACCTGCCTTTTAGCAAATAACAACAACAGAGCATGCAGTTTACGCGCTTTCGGCAACCCCACCTCGGGAGTCGGCAAGTCAGATCGCCCGGTGATTTGGTTAAATGCGGCGAATACCCTTGTCCAGAAATCCGTTATCTTGGGGCAGTTCCATGCCATGTGCAGGAACGTGGCAGGGGAGAATCCACATCTCCAGCATGCGCTGTCTGCGCGCAAACCCATCCTGTGCAGCCCTATAGGGGTTCAATAGAATCTGTGCAGGAACTTGAAGTGAATTAATCGGAGCCTGTAATTGGGCGACAACTCAGTTAGCTGTCCACAGCAAAACTTCCACTGATCCTCAGTCAGCGGGACGTCCAGCTCAGCGTTCCAATGATTTAGGGCAGATCACCGGTGCCGAATCTTGCATAGTCTTATAAATCCGCGTTACCAGCCTGCGGTGGGAGGGAGACCCAACCAGGCTCTCTAGGGCAGCCGGGAAGTCCCCACTAAGGGCCTTACACGCCGCCCGAAGCCTATGATACAGGAATCTCTCAGCGAAGGGCACCTCGCAGTCTCCCTCCGCAGACGGGGAGGGGGTTGGCAGGGGGGGGGCGGGGGGGCTGTTGCAGGGATTCTGCTTATGCGCAGGAACCCAGGCCCACAGTGAATTGTGGTGTACCACAAACTCACCTCAGAACCCCTTATCCGGCCAGCATCAGTGTCCCATTCGTTATTCGAGGTTTCGCTCGGCGGTCCCAATGTATAGACAACCCAGAACAAGAGATTTCTCAGGAATGGTGGGAATCAGAAATACCTTTTCGTAATTATTCTCGTACCAGTCCACAACAGAGTAAACAGAGACACGGTAAAAGTTTAAAGAGTTTATTTTATAAACCTCGTGTCCTAAGATGCAGCAGTTTGGCTAACATTAGCAGACAAACGATTAAAATCAAAACCATCAGCATAGTTACAATACCATAGACAATGAAAAGAGTAATCATACTAAAATGACAGTGGCTCTAGGCCACCTTCCTTTCTCTAACACACTAATAGTATTATTAGACTAATAAAAGGTCTCTAGGCTTGAATGGGGAACCCCATACCGTATAGATCAGCTCAGAGAGTTGCACATCACAGGATCAGCTATGCTCTGCTCCTAGGAACGCTCTTCTTCCGAATGCAATGAAAAACATGTAACACTGCAATATTAAAAGCACTCGACTTTCAGGTATTTTGCAGCTGCGTGTGTGTTATGGCTAAACTAGTGGGCCGATCAACCTGAACTCAACAACATGCACCGTCTAGCGACCCAGACTGTTTCTGTTACATTGTGTACAGACCAAGGTCGCTGCTCGCTGTTTAGGATGTTAACAACAGACAGTTCTCATGTGAAGCAAGTCGAGTAAGCATATCTCAATTTAATAACATGTGACTACAGTGTCGTGTGCAAAAGCAGCAAAATTGGCAAGATGGCTTTCTAACATTCAACGCGGTTATGCTAACTTAGCTTTGTACATAGGTAGATAACGATCTTCACTACAGGGCCTGAACACATTGTCAGGGAATAAGTCAGCAAACGTGCGGAGGCACATTTTCTGCACAAGTGTTCCATCAATGCCATCCACAACACACGGCAGTAGAGGATTCCGTGCTATCGACAACGATGTGGCATAAAGTACTGGGACCTCCGCCCTCCTTCGCAGCTCACCCCACGCCCATCCCAGCGCGCCAGCAGTGTCCACGTCCACCCGAAGGCGGCCAGTTGGCTTACAGATCGCCACATTCAACGGGGTCGGCGCAACCACATCCCGTTCCACCGCCACGTGTGGCTGGAATGGCGTCGGGTGCACCCAGTAATGTAGTTATTGAGCCTGAGCGCTGAGCGCATATAACCTCATGTCTGGTGCACCCATTCCTCCTTGTCTCAACGGGAGTGTAAGCAGCTCCCAAGAGACTCTTGCCTGACCATTTGCCCACGTCAGCGCCACAAGCCGTGACCGGAGGGTGTTAAAAAAGTGCGACGTTAAGGGAATGGGAATATTTGCAAACAGATACAAGAATTTGGGGAGTACGATAATTTTTGTTAAGGCTAGCCTACCAGCAAGGAAGCGGGAGACTCACCCATATCTTGACCTTCTCCTCCAGCCATGTCATAGCTCTTCCATAATTTAGAGTCCAAATTTCCTGCATATCTCTACTAATCCATATTCCCAAATATTTTACCCTGTTAGCTTCCCATTGCAACGGATATTCAGAGTCTACTTTGGGCGTGCCGCCTGTTAAGGGGAAAATCACCAACTTGGACCAGTTGACTGTATCCCAGCCAGTCCCCCGAAACAGATATATATTCCCGCAGAACAGGGTCCAGGTTGTCTTTTGGGTTTATCAGATATAAAGTGACATCGTCCGCATAGAGTGAAATCAGAAGACTGGAGCTAAAGCCTATCCCCCGATCTGTGTGATGTTGGCATATACGCGCCGCAAGTGGCTCCATTGCTATTGCGAACAGCAGTGGAGAAAGAGGACATCCCTGTCGTGTGCCACGGGAGATTGGGAATGGGTCGGAAAGCATCCCGTTGACCCTAATGTGAGCTCTAGGGGAGCCATATAGTAGCCGAATACTATTTATAAAAAGCGGGCTGAACCCCATACGACGCAGGATTGTGAACAGAAACGGCCACTCCAAGGTATCAAATGCCTTTGTGGCATCGAGAAACACCACAGCGGCGTGCTCGACAAGGTGTAAATAATGTAATACTGAAAAAATCGTTCGTAAGTTGTGCGACGTCGACCTCCCCGGAATAAACACGGACTGGTCCGGGAGCGCAATCATGGGCAGCAGTGGCTGCAGTCGATTGGCAATTAATTTCGCGTAGATTTTGACATCCACATTTATCATCGAAAGCGGCCTGTACGAATCCAACTGAGACTCTGGCTTCCCCAGCTTCAGTAGTGTTATTATTGTAGCCTCCCTCATGGAACTAGGTAGCTCCCCGTTTCCAGGGCTTCCCCATAGACTTCTAGCAACTTTGGCGCCAGCTCATCGGCATAGGCCTTATAAAAGGCCGTAGTCAACCCATCGGGACCGGGGGCCTTATCGAGGGGTAGGCTCTTAATGACCTGCGCAACATCAGCAACTGTGTACGGGAGATCCATGTATTTCCTATGATTGTTGTTGAACCAGGCTAGTGCGATGGAGTCCAGGAATGACTGCATACCCTCAGGGCATTCGTCCAATGTAGCCCTATATAGATTAGTATAGAAAACCGAAAAAGCCGCCAAGACCTCCTCCCCGCCCCGGAGTACCTCCCCAGATGTAGTGTGAATCTCATGGATATACGTCGCAGTTCTGGGGGGTCTTGTCATATTAGCCAGCGTTCGCCCCGGCCTGTCACCCTCCCCATACCTCCTGGCCTCCGAGTACTTTCCCAGAAACTTGACCTCCCGCTGCGCCTCCTCGGAGTAATCCAATAATCTAGCTTTGATCAGGCCCGTTACTTTAGGGTCCCCTGTGGCATAAAATTCGTCCTCCAGCGCCTTTATGCCGGTCTCCAGCGAGGCAAGCGACCCCCTTATGGACTTGAGTACTCCCGCCTGTCGGGCTATGCACTTCCCCCTAATTACTACTTTAAAAGCCTCCCACAGTGAGGCCACAGCCGCAACCGAGCCTGTGTTCAGGTCAAAATATTCAAGAATGTCAGCCCTGATCTCTTCCTTAAAGGCTTCATCCAGTAAAGCATGAGGTGGGAGGCGCCAGGCAAAACTACGCTGCGGCACGCCAGTCTTAACACACACGGGGAGTGGTTGGAAAGGGATCGGGGCAGGTGCGCAACATCCACAGACCATGAGGCTACATCACGGGATACCAACCAATAATCCAGCCGGGACCAGGAACTGTGGTGGTCGGAAATGCACGTTCCCTCTCTCAGCAGGTGGTGGCGACTACGCCAGATGTCAACAAGACAGTTCCCTTCCTATCCATCTTATCATCCAGGATAGCGTTAAAATCACCCCCCCCATATCACAGTCTGGCTTCCAGCCGCCCTAATCTTAGACCAAATGGTGTGGAAAAACTCAGGGGAATCAACATTGGGGCCATATACAGCAGCGATGGTCATAGAAGTACCACATAGGAGTCCCTGCACCAGAACGTATCTCCCCTCCGGGTCACTCTGCACACACCTCTCCCTCCAGTCCAGCCCCTTCTTGATTAACACAGCCACCCCTCTTGCATAGGTAGAATATATCGATGCATAAACATGTCCCCGGCGAGTATGCCGGAGCCTTTGCGAGGGTATCACATTCAAATGCGTCTCCTGCAGTATGCATATGTCTATGTTATGACGTGTCAGATATGCATGAACTAGTCTCGCCTTCCTGCCATCATTAAGCCCCCATACATTCCAAGTAAGGCAACTTAGGGCTTCAGGGGCCATCTACTAGTGTGACTAATCCAGGCGTATTTTCTGTACCCATTGTGTGATGTTACAACCCACTGCAATGCAATTTGTCCAAGGCATACCATCGACACTGGCAATAAACAATAACAAGAACTCACCCCCCTCCCCCCGCCCACTCCAACCCCCGAAATAGGTTTCAGAATACCCCCCCTAAAAAAAAAAAAACATACAACCCGCAGCAAAGTCATTGGGATCCTTCCCATGGGGGCGCTACAAAGCTGGCAAACTTCCTTGCTTCGTGCAAGGTGGCCGGGAGGACTGCAAGGAGTCTGTCCGCGCGCAACCCACTACGCACCTCCGAGTCTGGAAATGGTCCTTATGAGGCCCTCAAGGTGATAGGCCGCCTCCTCTTTGCGGAACCCAAGGCACCCCACCTCGCAAGGTCTCCGGCCTGATCACGGCATGCTAGTCGTTATCACTTACGTTGGCATCCGCCCTCACATCAACCTCTCGTTGTCCCTTTTTCTGCCTCCCACAGGCTTGCTTGGCAAATTTCAGCGCAGATTTCGCATCCGTGAAGAAGTGGGATTGCCCTTCAGCTGTCACCTTCAGCTTTGCCGGGTACAGCAGCGAGTATGGAATCTGTGCTTGTAGCAGTATCCGCTTTACGGGAAGGAATTCGCGTCTCGCCGCCTGCACCGGGTAAAATCCGGGTAGAAGGAGATGGTATTTCCTTTATGCGTGATCGTGCCCTTCTCCCGCGCCTTCTTGAGGACTGTGTCCCGATATTGATAATTCAGGAGTTTCGCTATAATGGGTCTGGGCGGAGCACCCACCGGAGGCCGCTGGCCCAGCGACCTGTGGGCTCTCTCCACCACGAAGACCGGGGAGAGGTGAGGATCAAACAGCTCGTGCAACAACTCTGTGACGTAGGATTCCATTGTGGAAATGGCCGTCGTCTCCGGAATTCCCGTGATGCGAAGGTTACTGCGGCGCGACCTCGCCTCTAAGTCTTCATTTTTAGATCTGATGACCCTCAGGAGAGTGTCCATTTGAAGAAGCTGTTCCTTCGTCTCCACCTGGAATTCATGGAACTCCATTTGTCTGCCCTCTAGGTCATCCAGGCGAGTCTCGTGGGTTGACACCTGCTATTTGACAGAGTCCAACTGCGCGGTCAGGGCATCGAGCTTGGAATCTATGTTACGCAGGCTGGATCTCATCTCCAACATGAGGGATTTCAGGTCTCCGCTCTGATCATCCGTCTGCGGGTCAGGAGATCCCCCTTCGCGCGAACCGTGTTCCGCCTCGGCATGGCGTGAGGCGCACTTACTGTCAAAGGTCAACTTCGGTTGTTTGGCGTCATGCTTGCCCAGGGCTGCCACAGGGCAATAGGCCCGATCAGGAGACCCAACCCGACCACACCCCAACAGGAGCTCACTCAGGTACACGACCCCCGGAGCACGACAGCTCACCACCTCCACAATGCCCCTGTAGCAGTGACCAGGACGGGCTCAGTACCCGCCTCGTTTCACCGAGACCGCCAAGGCTTCTTCGAGCTCCTCCCCGGCACGACCACACGTCCACCACAGTACAGCACCGTGTCTAGGGCAGTGCTGCTCTCCCCCAGTCCCGCAGAGTCACACACGCGGCAATGGCAGGGCCAACAGCAGCGACCAGCAGATCCACAGCGTGTCCGGCTAAGGTCCGCATCTCGACGCACTCGGGCACTCCTTTCGCCTCCACTCCCGGGGAGCTCCAAGCGGTGTCCCCAATCCGGGTCCGCAGGCGCCTCCGACGCGCTCTCTGGCTCCGTAACTGCCCCGGCAGCATGGGCTCTCCGCCTCCCCTCTCAGGCCCAAGAAGTGTGCACGACCGCACGTATGGCCAGCCCAGGGGAGCCCCTGGCACGCAATTTCGCCCTCAGCAGCACGGGGGGGGGGCTAATCGGAAAGGAAACCCTCTCTGCAGGTCTCCAAACGTCCCCGTCCCAGCAGGGCATATCTCCGCAACTGCTCCGCCCGCACTTTCAGGCCGGGCCTGGTCCGCGCCGCAGCTCCGGGTGCCGCCGCCCTCACCTCAAAGGGCCCCACGCTTCGACTACTCCAAAGGGCGCAGCCACTCGGTCTCTCGTCTCTCCTCAGGGTCAGGGCAACGTTCAGCAATCCTCCACCTTCACCATTGGCGCGCACAGGTCACGGGACTCCAGCTCCCCCGCTCCTGACCACAACCAGGCCGCGACCCCAGACTCTCATAGTCTCCGTGCCCAGTCGGCGCCAGCAGGTTCCTGCGTAGTCAAAGACTAGCGATTTCCTCAACTCCCGCTTGACGAGGAAACACCGGGAGGACAGCGCCGGGTCCGCGATCCTTACAGCTCAGGACACAGCGGGCTGCGGCAGATCAGGACCTCCCCATTGATAGGATTTTGACAGGATTTTGTCCCGGCCGGCGGAGCGCGCTCAAGAAGCGGCCATTCCGCTGCGCAACCGGCCACGCCCCCCCAAGATGTGTGAATAGTTGATTCAGTAGGTATATGAAGTTAAAACTAAATGTTATAACAGTTGTTTGGGTGAGTGAATATCTTTATGGGTGTGGCGATGAGCAAATATATGTCTCAATGGTACATGTCCAACAAACTAGAAAAATAAAAGCCAGTGTATGTGTCAGTTGTTGTATATAAATAAGTATACATAAGACTCAGTGATTGTATGAGTGACTGTATGGATAACTGTATAGTTGTAATAACGATTTTATAACACACTAAGTATGAGCTATTATCTATATGAATAGATGAAGTGGTGTTTTTATAAGTGTATAGCTAAGTAAAAGTAAGTATGATCCATTGTTTGCATAAGTGAGTAGGATGACTTCATAAGTGAGTAGGATGACTTCATAAGTGATTAGGATGTGTGCTAGTGTGTAATGTCGATATAGGTGTATAAGTATATTTGATAGTGTTCTATTGATCATTGACAGCATGTATGAGTGACTATAGGTAAGTGATTAGATGTGTGTATAGATCTAGGAATCACTGAGTGGGTGTTTAGAAACTTGTATTGGTGTGTCAATGGTTTTAAATCTGGCACACTATATTTTACAGTGAGTGATGGAAGGTTATACTAGTGTATGATGAGGTGTATCTGATTGTCACGTGGATGATGTCATCAGTGATGTCACTGACCATGTCATGAATGATGTAATATGTGACATCATCAGCAGTGGATTGCGGGCGCGCAAGATGTAGCTAGTACAACTAACTATATCGGAGGAATTTCAATGATTTTGTTCGAGTGAAATGTCCAACTAAAACCTATTGTTTTTCCAGTGAATTTCTAAGGTTTTTTAAATGCTAATTCCTAACTATACAAGGCCTGAAACCTATGGTTTTTTCAGTGAATTTCAAAGGTTTTGTAAATGACAATTTTTAATATATTAATTGTTATACTGATTTTTTTTATACTGATTTACTACATTTTATAAACTGTTTTTAAAAAAAAAAAATTTTTTAATTACATTATACATAATACAAAATATACTTTCTCAGAATGAATTACTTTAGTTTAAATACTTTGCAAATAGGCAATAGACTTAAGTACAGTAGTTACAGTTGTTGCAATGGGCAACACAATTTCAAACACAAAGCAACATTGAGCTCAATGTGATTTTCTAGTCAAATGCAATTAGTTACTTTATGGATTACTTTTCTAACCACAGGACTGGATCCTAGATTCAGTCCTTGGACATCTCCTGTAAACAGTTGAGTAAAAGCATTTTGGTTACAGTAGTGATTTTTAAGGATTATTATTGTATTTTAAAAGTTGACACTTTAAAATTATTTCATATAGAATCACCAATGTTATCCTATGGCAAAAAATTCACTTAGCAGGTAAGTAGTGTTAACATTACTTTTTCTTACTCAGTGGTGGATCCTGAATCCAGCACAGGTGAATCTCCAGTAAACAGTTGAAAGAATGTGTTTAAGTCATACAGACGATTTTTTAGGAATATTTTTAGTTTGTGAAAATAGAATAACTTTTCTGCTTAAAAGCACACAATGGATTCCTATGGAAGGAAATACAAGTTACTGTTAAGTACGCTTAGAATTACTTTTCAGGGTCAGTGCTGGGGTAAGAGATGCAGCCCTGGGTACTCTCCTGATAACAGGTGAGTAAATCGGAATTCGTAGGTCGGCTGATTTTAGAGGAATATTTGTAAGTTTAAAAAATGGGGACAAACTTTTCTGCTGAAAAGCACACAATGAATTCCTATGGAAGGAAACACAAGTTACTGATAAGTACGCTTAGAATTATTTTTCAGGGTCAGTGCTGGGCTAAGATGCAGCCCTGGGTACTCTCCTGAGAACAGGTGAGTAAATCGGAATTCGTAGTTCGGCTGATTTTAGAGGAATATTTGTACATTTCAAAAATCGACACAGAGAAACTTTTCTGGTGAAAACCACACAATGGATTCCTATGGCAGGAAATACAAGTTACTGGTAAGTATGCTTAGAATTACTTTTCAGGGTCATTGCTGGTCTAAAAGATGCAGCACTGGGTTCTCTCCTGATAACAGGTGAGTAAATCGGAATTCGTAGGTTGGCTGATTTAGGCGGGGGGTCCGTGAGCCCCCCGCATATACTATGTTCGACCCCGGGGGTGGCGGTCCCCGGGGGCAAATTAGCAAATTCAGTGCTGGAGCTCGCGGCACAAGATGGCTGCCAACACTTCCTAATCTGGAGTGTTGACAGCCAATTAGAATACAGCTTCTGCACGGCAGGGTGCGCGCTGGGTGCGCGGATCCTCCTAGGCGATAGATATATATGTACTTTTAACTCTAATTTTCTCAGGAACTACTGAACGGATTTACACCATTTAAGCAAAAGGCACGAGTCTGAACTGAGGACTACCTCTTTGCCAAATATGGTGTAATTCCGTTCAGCAGTTCGGACTGTAGCTGCGGATTAAGGTCCTATGGGAAAATGCATAGGGAAAACACGCTTTGGGACCCCCCTTTTTTCTCGGCCCCTGTTTGACGAATCACCGTGAAATTTTCAGGATAGGAGCGGACCGGAGCTGGCCAAAAGTTTGGAAAATTTTGCGAAGATTCGTCAATCGGCGCCAATGTTATTCCAAATAGAATATTGCAGATTTCCTATGGGAAATAGGTCCTAAATATATCTACCTACTGGCGACTGCCAGTAGGATGGATGGATATATATATATATATATATATATATATATATATATATATATATATATATTCACTTAGTTAGCTGGACATTTCACTCGTAAAAAACCAATGAAATTCCCCAGTTATAGTTAGTTCAGATAACTAACTCGCGCGCCCGCAATCCACTGCTCATGACGTCGCATATTACATCACTCATGACATGGTCAGTGGCATCACTCATGACATCACTGATGACATCTCAAATGACATCACTGATGACATCATCCTTGTGATAGAGTGGCGGTCGCGCGAGTTATCGTTATCTGAACTAACTATAACGGGGGAATTTCAATGGTTTTTTACGAGTGAAATGTCGAGCTAACTATAACATATGTGAAACCTATGGTTTTTTAAGTGAATTTGCAAGGTTTTTTAAATGCTAATTCCTAACTATAACGTGCGTGAAACCTATGGTTTTTTAAGTGAATTTGTACGGTTTTTTAAATGCTAAGTTATGTATTTATAAAACTTTTTTTTAAGGTTTTTCACCGTGCGCGCACCCCGCGATTTTTATAAAAAATTATAAAATGTTTTTTTCACCCTTGGGGGTCCTTCTGTGACAAAGGCTAGGGGGTCAGGAACTCTCTTCCCTGCCCCCTTTTCACGTTTTCCACCTTTTATCCACCTTTCCTTTTCAGTGCGACAGACAAAATGGCGGCCGACACTTCCTGATTTCGACCGATTCGAACGTTTACTGACATCTATCAACCAATCAGAATTTCGCTCGCGCACGGCACTGTGCGCGCACGGTGCACGCGTATAGATATTTATATGCTTTTAAATGCTATTTTCTCAGGAAATACTGAACAGATTGACACCAGACCTGCAAAAGGCACTTCCCAGACCTGAGGACTACCTCTCTGCCAAATTTCAAGTAATTCTGTTCAGCCGTTCGGGCTGTACCTTCGACTAAAGGTCCTATGGAAAAATGCATGGGGAAAACGCGTTTTGGGACCCCCCTTTTTTCTCGGCCCCCCCCTTGACGAATCACCCCGAGACTTTCAGGGTGGGAGTTGAGCGGAGCGCCCCATTAGTTTAGAAAATTTCGGGAGGATTCGTCAACCGGCGCCAAAGTTATTCTCAATAGAATTTTGAGATTTCCTATGGAAACACGATCCTAACTAGAACTATCTACTGGCGACCGTATTCACTGAAAAAAAACACAGGTTTCAGTGTCGTTATAGTTTGTTGAACATTTCACTCGTACAAAACCAGAGAAATTCGGCCGTTATAGTTAGTTCAGTTAACTATAAGTCGCGCCCCCCGCAATGCACTGCTGATGACGTCACATATTACATCATTCATGACATGGTCAGTGACATTACTGATGACATCACTGATGACATCATCCAGTGACTGTGTTTCTGAAAAGTTTAAGTATGTGATATATATATATATATATGCGGCAAGGTGTATTGAAGAGTAAGTGGGTGTAGAAGTGTTTGAAAGGATGATTTGGTAAAAGCGTGACTGTCTGTATAAGTGAGTGATTAAACGAATCTTAGTGAATGCATGGGTTAGTGACTAAACTGTGTAAATGCCTGCATCAGTCTGTCAGTTGGTGCATAAGCGGCTGCATGGGTTGGTGAGTAGCTACAGGAGTGTTTATATAGGTTATTGATTGGTTGCCTGAGTATCTGTATGGGTGCCTGAGTGTGTGGGGGGGGGGGGTGTGTGTGACTGTGCATAGATGTGTGAGTGGGTGATTCACTGGGTGTATGGGTTCAAGAGTACATCTGTGAAGGGCCGTATGAGTGGGTGAGTGTGTGTGTTGGTGAGTGAATGGATGTCTCAGTGGCACATGTGTGAGTAAATACATATGTAAAAGGCAGTATATGCGAGTGTTGGAGTATATAAATGACTATATGTGAGTGAGTGATTGTGAGAGTGGCTGTATCGATAAGTGTGTGCTTGTATTAGTGATTGTATAAGAGTGCAAGTATGTGTTAGTAGATGTATGAATAAGTGAGTTGGTGTGTGTATAACGGTATAGGTGAGTAAATGGGAGTGTGATTGATTCTTTGCATGTCTGACTAGCTGTGTGAGTAACTATGGATGAGTGGCGGTGTCGGAGTGTCTGTATAGGTATATGTTTGCATATGATAGTGCCGTATTGATGAGTGACTGCATGTATGAGAGACCGTATGGGTGAATGAGTGGATGTGTGTGTGTGTGTGTGTAGACCTAGGAATCAGTGAGTGGGTATGGAGTAACTGGTATTGGTGTGTCCATGGTTTCGATAATGGTAGTCTGTGTTTTAGAGTAGGTGTATCAAAGGTTATATTAGGGTATGAGGAAGTACATAAGATTATCACATGAGTGATGTCATCAGTGATGTCATTTGAGATGTCATCAGTGATGTCACTGACCATGTCATAAATGATGTAATATGTGACGTCATCAGCAGTGCATTGCGGGGACGTGAGTTATAGTTAGCTGAACTAACTATACTGACCAAATTTCTCTGGTTTTGTACGAGTAAAATGTCCAACTAACTATAACGTTCCTGAAACGTGTGGTTTTTTTCAGTGAATTTCTAAGGTTTTTTAAATGCTAATTTTTAACTATGCCTGCAGGTAGAACATGTGCAGAAAGAGGAAGTAAGGCGGTGAAAGAAGCAAGAGAAATGCAGAAAGAGGCAACAGAAGTCCAGAAAGACGAAGAAAGGTGCAGAAAGAAGCAAGAGATGTGCACAAAGAACCAACAGAGGAGCAGAAAGAAGCCGTGTTGCAAAGTCATCCTGTGCCACCAACTTTTTGCTGACGGGTACTGTTGGTAACTGACACTGACTTACCAGGCCTAGAGCCAGTGCTATGCTAAAAGACAGTGAAAACACCTACATACACTAGGGAACACTATGCGTTGGGGTACCCCTGTGATTGGCATGACCTCCTCTGTAAGGCCCTAGTACATAATAGGGCAGGGGGATTAAAACTACCTCTAAGTCAGAGGTGCAGAGAGATGCTTCTTTGGGTAGTAGTTACATTTGCAGAGTGGTGGAGAAAGGGTGCTGGGCCTCCGACCAGCGCTCAGGAATTCCGCTGCATAGGACTTAGAGGAGGTACCAAGAGGGCTTCTTGGCCCCCAAAGTTCCTCAGGAGTAAATTGGACTTCATCCCCCATCCCGTAGTCTGCCAGGAGGCACGTTTGCAGAGTGGTGGAGAAAGGGGGGCATGTCCTCCTTAGACGTCTTAGCAATCCCACTGTGTGGGACTTACTGCAGGTAACAAGAGGGATAGTTGGCCCCCAACTCTTGGGGGCCAACTACCCCTCCTATTACCTCCAGTAAGTCCCACACAGCGGGACTGCTAAGTTCTCATAGCAGGCTGTGCCCCCTTTGCCCACCACTCAGCAAACGCACTCCCTGGTGCGCTCTTGGATGGGGATTGAAGTCCCCTTCGCTGCTGGGGATCCTTTATGGGACAACTAGCATACGTCTTACCTCCAGTAAGCCCCACACAGTGAGATTGCTGAGAGGTGGACAACGGCCACGTCCCCTTTCCCCACCACTCTGCAAATGTGCCTCCTGGTGCGTTCTAAGTTGGGGTATTAAGTTCCCTTCATTCCCGAGGGTCCCTGGGGGCCAACTAGCCCACCAGGTACCTCCAGTAAGCACCACACACCTGGATTGCTGAGAGTGGTCTGAGGCCATGCCCCCTTTTTACACCACTCTGCAAACACAGCTCCTGGCGCACTGCGGCTTGGGGGAAGAAGTCCACTTGTGTCCTGAGGTCCTCTGGAAAAAAGAGGACCTCATCGCCACACCAGCAGTACGCCAAGAGGCGCATTTGCAGAGTGGTGTAAAAAGGAGAGTGGCCTCTGACCACTTTTCTGCAAACCAGCTATATGGTGCTCACTGGAGGTAACTGGTTGCCTACTTCGGACCCCCAGGGACCCTCAGTATTCATGGGGACTTAATTTCCCATCCTACAATGCGCCAGGGAGCGTGTTTGCAGAGTGGTGCAGGGAGGGGGCGGGGCCTCCGGCGTGATGCCAGCGTTTTTTATTCTATGTATTTTTTTTAAGAAGGGGGCTGTGTGGCCACCCTTATTTTACTATTTTTGGGGCCCTGGGGACCCCATGCCCAAGGGCCTGACTTTTTATTTATTTATTTTTTAACAAAAAAAAAAAACGGAAAGGGGGGCCCCTCCTCCCGAGGCCTATCTCGGCCCCAGGGACCCCATCCACCAGGACATGATCTATTTAAAAAAATATATTTATAGGAAAGGGGGGCCGCGTGGCCCCCCCCCCTTCCCTGGGCTACTATTGCCCTGGGACCCCATCCCCCAGGGCCCAGCCATTCTTTATTTTTTTTTTAAATTAAAGGGGGGGGGGATGCATGGGCCCCCTTCCCTGGGCCACTCCTGGCCCCGGGGACCCCATCCCCTGGGGCTGGCCCTTTAGGTTGGGGAAGCCCCAATGCCCCCATGATTCCGCCAGCTCCCCGCCTCCTGCGGGAGCTGACATTGCTTTTGAGCAAGGGGAGCTGCTGACCTGCAGCTCCCCTTGCTCAAAAGCAATCCTGCTTTGCTTCGTTTAAGCGAGAACAGATTTCCTGCTGTCGCTTCAATGAAGCAAAGCAGGGTTTGCTATGGCAGGGCAGGAGCCGTGCTCCCACCCTGCCATCGCAAACAGCAATGTCCCGGGGGTGAGCACCCCAGGACATTGCAGGAGCAGGCCCTGGGGGAGGGGGGGGGGGGCGGTCCCCAGGGGCATTGAGGGCTCCTGGAGGGGGGCCTCGCTGCCCCCCCCTCCATTTGTAAAGCCCCAGGGAGGTGGTGGTCACCGGGGGTCCGTAACGGACCCCCGATTTTGAATAATGAGTACCCCGGGGGGGTGGTGGTCCCCGAGGCAGTGGGGGGGGGGGGGTACAGGAGCTCCCCCCACACCCATTTACTTTAATTTAAGCCCCAGGGAGGTGGCGGTCCCCGGGGCTGTGTGGAGGGAGGGGGGGGGGGAGCCACGTGTCAAATCAAATAAAGCCCCGGGAAGGTGGCGGTCCCCGGGGCTTGGCCTGGGAGTCCACCCATATCCAATTAAAGAAGCCCAGGGGAGGTGTCGGTCCCCGGGGCTGCGGATATAATTTCGGGATTGCCCCTGGGACCTGGCCCACTCGGGGGCTCATTAAAATGAAACACGGGAGCCTGCGCTTCATTTTAAAAAAAAAATTCTTGGTAGGATTCCGCACCCAGTTCTGCCGATTAAAAAAAAAAAATGCTTTTTTGGCCTTCAGCAGGCCTATGGGGTCAAGGTGTTTCTACCTTGCCCCCTTTTTCAACCTTTTGTCCACTCTTTTCTTGAGACTCGGTTACTGACTCAAAAAATGGCTGCCAACACTTCCTTGTTTGGAGTGTTGGCAGCCAATCAGAGTGAGGCTCGTGCCCGGGAGGGTTCGCGAATCCTCCTCGGTGCACAGATATCGATATTATTCTTTTTTGAACTTCTCAGGAATTACTGAATGGATTTACACCATTTAAACAAAAGAGTGCTTTCTGCACCAAAAGCTACCTTTTTGCCAAATTTGGATTAATTCCATTCAGCAGTTCGGGTTGTAGCAATGTCTAAAGTTCCTATGGAAATTAACATGGGGAAAACACGTTTTGGGCACCTCCCGCCCGTTTTTTTTCGGCCCCCGCTTGACGAACCACCCCGAAACTTTGAAGACAGGAGCTGACCGTAGTTTCGAAAATTTCGCAACGATTCGTCAAACGATGCCAAAGATAGGTCTTGCCTTTGGGACCTTATCAGTGTTTAACCACGCAACTGTTGAGGTTGTTGCACCAAGGATATTGTGCTGCATAACTAAATATTTATAAGGTCCAAAAGCGAGACCTATTGGCTATGCCAATGCTTGTTCTTATTTCTCCTTTGACTCATTGGCTTTCCCTTGCATTATCATGTGTTGGCGGGGTAGAGTTGGTGGCCACCTGTCAAGGGGAACCCAAAATAAAGACATACTTAGCTTAGACTTAACTTAGCCACCATGTAACAGGGTGTGGGTAACAGTTCTGTTGAAGCAAGAAGCAGGCAGGGGTTTCCCTATGCTACAAAGGGAACCTTTATCGCTTGTCCTACACACTATGTGATCTATATCAAAAGGCCCTCAGAAGTCCTGCAATTCACATTGCGGTCTCGGGTGCCCTCCCACCCTCCATATCAGGACCCACTCCTGTGCAAGACATCAAAATGGATTCCCGTGTGGTCACAGCCACATGTCACAGACACTCAAGACAACATGCAGTACAATTAAAATACCAATTACATTTACACCTGATGTGTCATCCAGGTCAAACGTGGAAGAAGTGAAAGACCTATTTGCAGGTTCTGGAAGACCAATTTGTAAAATACAGAAGAGGCCATTAGGCAACTCTTCTTCCAAAGGCGACGGTTGAAAATAAATGTCTGGTCTTCCCTATAATATGTTGCTGCCACCATCCGTTCTCTACAGTCCAGTGAGCAGACCGTCGTCATGCTCAGCAATGCATGAAGAATATGGTGTAAGCCTACAGGCTACAAAGACACCCTTTAGGTCATATTTTGTGTAATAGGAAACATTCAGCACATGCACATGTATGCGGAGGTGAAACAGGCAAAAACCTACTATATTTGCTGTGGGGAACCGAGACTGGGCACACATTTTCCAGAGCCATACAGGGGACCATTTTCTGTACTAAAAAGTAAGTAAACAGTTCTTGTTCATGGTCATTGAAGTCAAAATGAATACATAGGCATCCAGACTGCCATATATCAGGGTAGAAGTAAAATGCTGCTTATTGCCCAAAATAGTATCACACAAAAAAAGTTACAATCAATAACGGGACAACTACATTTTGCAAACAACATAATGCTTTGAAGTCAAACCATGAACTAAAGCTCTATCGCAGAACTAGTCAAAGCTATGGTGTGCTACGAGACAAGTCAAATTGCACATGTAACTCCGATGCCATAAACATGATCTGTGGGTTTTGGACGCGTTCTTAACAGATGTTGATGGAGTTTTCCTACAGCAAAATGAAAAGAATAGCAGCAGGAAGTTGGAGTGTTTAACAGAAAGCAGCATGTTGTGAGGGAAGAATAAATGCTTTGCAGAATTGGTGGAAGGAGACTATGTTGGGGAAGAAAATGAATTTATTATAACATTTTGCAGTCATTGTGGCTATGACTTGATGACTATTTTGAGTGATCCCGAGACGCTGGACCCTATGCTGAAAACATATGTTAAACAACTAAAACCACAAATAACTTGTCCACGAAACCACAGTCAGGTCTGCCAAAATGCCTCCCGGGAGCATCAACCATGAATAGAACTCAGGCGCCTCCTGACTCAGAACGCTGAAAACATGTCACTGGAGACCCACACTGAATGGTCCAGAACCACCACAAAATCGCCCCGCGCCTACCTTAAAATAAATGTGTCACGTAACTGGAGCTCATGAGTTCGCTCTATATAAATCTGCAAAAAAACTAAAAAAAAACTACAGATTCGAGTTCGTTCTCCTACGTGGCATTAGCTGTAAAGGCCTGCAAGTACTGGGGCACTCTGAATAGAGGAGGCCTTGACCAAGGTGTTGGCAGCCGATATCTCTTTGAAATGGATTAACCCATGAATTTAAGTGAAGCTGAGCATGGCCCTCCCTTGAAGAGCAGCGGGCAGCCGCTCCATCTCGCGCAGGAGGGCACCACCATCTCGAAGATCCACTCCCCAGCTGCGTGAATGGCTCTGTCCTGGCGCGTTCGCTTGAGCTCTGCGACGCCATGTGTTTTAATGTCAGTGGCCGCTGAAACTTATTAGCGGTGATATTTTCAAGGCTGACGGCATTACACTTGCTATTAGTTCTGATTCAGCGGCTTGCATCGTAAAAAATAAACCCACGTCCTGTGCCCTAATGGGAAATCTGCAACGCGAGCTTGATTTGTTTATTAAAAGCCATCCAATATAGACTACCAAAACTACCATTAAATAGCCTGAGATTTCCCACCCTCTTTCCGCGCTGTGTCATTTCAGACCAGTGTGTCAGCTTGCCAATCAATGAGAAAATCACTTCCATAGAGAGTGACAGCTACTTAAAAATCAATTCATAATGGGTTGCAAAAGACCTCTTTCAGTGAAAGTGTTCATACATGAGGCCCCAGGACTCTTAATAATTTACACACCGAGTTGTACTTACCTTTAAAAAAAAATAAGGTAATTGCTGCTTTTACCAGGCCTGAGATAATAACTGTAGAAACTCTGGTGACAACATTTCTCAGACAACATTTACCATGGCAAAAATAAATAACCAGACCCACAAAATTTTCCAGTAGTCGCATCTAGTTAGCTTACTATTTCACACTGGGCACGTTGGACTTCAGTGGTTACGTTGTTCGCATGCCTCATTTGCATGGGTTAATAAAAGACGGGCATTATCTGAAAATATCTAACGAGAGCGTCATACAAGTGCAGGAACAATGTATTCCGCTCTGAAAACAGTGAGGTGCGATGTAATTCAATCTCTCTCACATATCTTAGGGGCGGAGCATGTAAACAAAGTGTAGTTTTGGTCGGGTAGATTTACACCCAGGCAATGCAACAGAAACGAAGAGCACATTTAACAGGTTTAACTGGCTCTGAAAGAACAGTAGTGCACGTTAAGAAATGCTAATACTAAAACAGGTTCCTATTGACTTTCATGGCATTTCCTCTGTGAAATCGGGAAGTGCATTGAAAGAGGCTACACAGAGAGGAATCAGCCATATAACAAGCAGGGCAGTGCAGTCCATATCGCATTGCCTTTGGACAATGGGTGTGGGTGTGGGTATCTGGCAGCGAAGCTTGGGCATTTTTTGTTTTGTGGGTGGCGAAGAGGTCTATCTGCGGATGCCCCCCCATCTGAAAGAACGGGTGAAGAACCTGCGGGTGAAGTTCCCACTCGTCTGTTGCGTCTGTCTGCTGAGCAGATCTGCCATGGTGTTTTGGACTCCTGGTACATGTTGGGCTACGAGAAAGATTTTGTGTGGAATTGCCCATCTCCATATGCTCTGTGCTAGTTGAGAGAGCTGTGGGGAGTGTGTGCCGCCTTGTTTTTTAATGTAATACATGGCCGTCATGTTGTCTGTGCGAATGAGGACTGCCTTGCCTAAAATCTGTCTGAAAGGATTTTAGGGCTAGAGAGATTGCTAGTAACTCCAGATGGTTGATATGGAGTAACTTTTGTTGCGGTGTCCTGTGCCCTGCACTGGGGGGTGTAATAGAGAAGCTCTCCAGCCGGTGAGCGATGCGTTTGTTGTTAGTATTATTTGTGGAACCGGGTCCAGGGACGGTCGACCTTTGGAAAGGTTTGTGGTGTTCCACCACTGCAGAGAGCGATGGGTAAGACCGTCTACCAACACCAGATCTGTCAGTTGCCCCTGGGCCTGGTTCCATTGGCGCGCTAGGCACTCTTGGAGTGGACGTATCTGGAGTCTTGCGTGGGGCACTATGAAAATGCAAGAGGCCATCATCCCTATCAGTTGCATAAACACTCTTGCTGGAAGGGAGTGTTGAAGTATGAATCTTTGACGCAAAGCCTGAATGCTTGCAATCCTGGCCGGATTGGGGTAGGCAATGGCTTTTGAGGTGTCTATTGTGGCATCGAGGTATTGCTTTATGTGGGATGGTGTTAGCTGGGACTTTTGGTGGTTCACCGTGAAGCCTAGTTGGTGAAGAAGTTGGATTGTAGTGGCGGTGTGGTGTACACATTGGTTGTAGGACGTGGCTTTTATCAGCCAGTCGTCCAAATATGGGAAGACGTGAATGTGCTGTCTTCTGAGGTGTGCCGCCACTACTGCTAGGCACTTGGTGAATACCCTTGGTGCTGTTGTGACCCCGAATGGGAGCACCTTGAACTGGTAGTGCTACCCGTCCACTACAAATCTGAGGTACTTTCTGTGAGCATGGTGTACCGGAATGTGAAAGTATGCGTCTTTCAAGTCCAGTGTGGTGAGGAAGTCGTTCTGGGAGAGGGGCGGAAGCACCTGCTGAAGCGTTACCATGTGAAAATGGTCTGAATGTATGCATGTGTTTAGGGGCCGGAGATCTAGAATAGGTCGTAGAGTCTCGTCCCTTTTTGGTATTAGAAAATATAGGGAGTAGACCCCTAAATTTTGCTGATTGGCGGGAACTTGTTCTATTGCCTGTTTTTGTAGGAGGGAGATTACCGCCTGTTTTAGTAATGTGGAATGTTCTTATGACATGGGCGTTGCCTAGGTGGAATGTTTGGGAGGGTGGATGATAATTCTAGGCAGTACCCTGACCGAATAATTTGGGTCACCCATTTGTCTGAGGTGATGGTCTCCCAGACGTGAAGGACATTTTGTAGTCTGCCCCCGACCGGAGTGGGATGGTCTGGAGGGAGCGGGGGGAAGTCATTGGGTAGGCGGTGTGGCAGAGCAGGCGGTATTTGTTTTGCCTCTGCCTTTATTGTTATTGCCCCTATAGCCGCCTCTTTGATAACCCCTTGTGAAGGTGGACTGAGTGGGGGATTTGTAGGAAGTGGACGCGCTATCTGAGGAGTAGCCTCTAGACGTACTCCGAAAGGAAGAGCGACGAAAGGAGCGCCTAGGAGGGTGTGACTGCAAGGCTCCCATAGATTTCGCCGTATCAGTGTCTTTCTTCATTTTTTCGAGGGCCTCATCTACCTTTGGGCCGAATAGGTGTTCTTGGTCAAAGGGATGATTTAGGATTGCGGCCTGTACCTCAGGTTTGAAACCTGATATTCTCAGCCAAGCATGGCGACGGAGGAGGACGCTAGTATTAATGGCCCTGGAGGCTGTGTCTGCTGCATCTAAGGCACAGCGTATGGAGGTGTTAGTTATTGTCTTACCCTCTTGAATTAATTCATTGGCCCTATTTTTGTATCGGTCCGGGAGGTGGTGCATTATGGTTTCTAATTCATCATAATGCGCCCTATCGTATCTGGCCAATAGCGCTTGGGTGTTGGCGATACGCCATATATTGGCTGCCTGTGACGCAGTGCGCTTTCCTGACGCGTCCAGTAGCTTAGACTCTTTGTCAGGTGGTGGTGCTTCGCCTGACGCCTGGGAATTTGACCTCTTTCGTGCAGTGGAAACCACTGGTCCTTTGATATAGGCAGGATGTGTGGGGGCAGCTTTGTACTTTTTTTCTATGCGTGGGTTAATGACCATGGCCCTGACTGGGTCCTTAAAAACCTCTGGCGCATGTTTTACCACCCCTTTGAGCATAGGTAGTATGGAGGTAGACCTATGTGCGGTATCAAATGTGTCAAGGAGGAAATCCTCCTCCACTGGTCAGTGTGTAACTTTACCCCGTGATAATGTGCCGCCCTCTGAAGTAGGTGGTGGAAACCTAGTGAGTCTTCCGGTGGAGATGGCCTGGAAGGATAAAGGTCATCTTGTGGGACGTCTGGAATATCTGGGTTATTGTTGTCCCATGGGTCTGGGGATCCTGTAGGGGTGGGGTCTTGGGGCACATCCCCTGGATCGTGATATGGGTCCCCCTGATCATCATCGTCTGGAGACTGGGTCGGAGAGCGATGAGGTGGGGGTGGAGAAGGCGGAGGTGGAGAGGGTGGAGGAGGTGGGGAAGGTATTCTGAAAGGGGAGGTAGCAGAGTCCTTCCTCTTTGGAGGTGGAGGCGGAGCCGGTTTGTCCAAATGTCTCTTTTTGGAAGAGAGTGCCAAATGTCCAGTTTTTGGATCCTTTGTAAGAGTTTTTTGTAAGGGAACTGGTGTAAACAGTTCCTGTGACAATGTTTGTTCCGTCGGCGCCGAGGTCTTCGGGGCCGATGACTTTTTAGGCTTGTCCGTGCCGTGCTTAGCACTGGGCTTGGGAACCTCCGATTTCTTGGTCGGTGCCGAGGTGGGCTTTGGCGTGGAAGTGTCGTTGCCGAGGGCCTTATGGGGATTGGTCAGTACCGAAGATGGCGTCGGTACGGAAGCACTGGATTTCGACACCGAGGACTTCGGTGCGGAGCTCGGTGTCGAGATAGAGACCGGTTTCTTTTTCGGTGCCGAGGTGTGTTTGTCGGCACCGCTGGAAGGCTGGCTCGAGCCCGAGCCGCCGGAAGGATTAGTTGGCTTCTTCACCGGGCCCGAAGGTGGGGTGTGTGAAGCAGTGTCTCTGGTCTTGCCTAGGCCCGGAGGAGAAGGAGTGACCGAAGCCTTTTTGGGTGTCGGTGGGGGGAGGGGTGAGGGGGGGGGGGGTTGTGTATATTACTCGCGACCCTCTGCGCCGGGGTGATGTCCTCTACATCGGAGTCGTCGGCTTCGGAAGCACTGACGAGGTCCTCTTCGGTGTGCTGCTGTCCCGGATCTTCGAGGTCGTCTCCGAAGATGTCGACTGGAACGGAGGTCGAGGAGTGCGCCATGTTTCGTCTGGCTCTTCTGTCCCGAATAGTCTTTTTCGATCTGAAAGACTTACAGGCCGAACAGTCTCGAGCCTCGTGTTCAGGGGAGAGGCAGAGGTTGTACACCTCATGAAGATCAGTGTGGGGGAATTTGGACCCACATCGAGGACACTTCTTGAATGGAGTTCTTTCAATCAGCCGGGACCGGAGCTTGGGTAGGCCCGAAGGCCGCCGTCGACGACTGGAACCGAAGATTTGTCGATGAGAAGGTGATTGAGGAGATTGCGATCAAAACAATACCGTGATGTGAGTGAGGATTCCGCTTCGATCGTCGAACTGGAAATGTTCGGAATCGGAGCGCGAAGATTACATCTGAGCCCGATGGCGGAAAAAGACAATCTGAGGATGGAGCCGAAGCCCATGCGCAATACGATCCAAAGGAGGAGTCACCGACCTCGTGACTTCCAAAGACTTTCCGAGAAGAAAAACAAACTGCAAACATCCGGGCCCAACACCAGATGGCGATCTATGCACAAGTGTGTAATCTGCAGCTCATATGCCTCGAACAGCTTGTTTCTATTCTACGGGAGAAAGACCTGCTTCTAAAGATAAGATGGATTATAAAATCTATTAAATATTGAATTGATAACAGAGGCAATTAGTTTTAGAATTCTCGGTGGATATGGGTCAGCTGGTAATCCCGATTTGCATTTAATTTTTCCCAACGCAGTTTCAGCAGAGATTTCAGAAAAGTTGGATAGTTTACATTTCTAAGTTGTAACCACATCCGTCCATGTCTCTGCTTCGCACTGGGAATGTGGCATAAATCTTTTGAATTTTTTTCATCAACTTAACGTGATAAATCATCATAAAAATCCCTAGAAGGGCTAATATTGCTGTTGACAACCTCGGTTGGGTTTCCTCTGTAAGGGGATAACTAGGACTTCCTTCCATAATCTAGCAAAAATTCCAGTTTCCAGCATGTAATTGAGAACTCTCTGCAGATAGGCTCCAATACAACTGGGCGCCAATTGCATAGGTTTTGGCGAGCAGGGGATCCTGATTTAAAGATTTATTAGTTTGTCCAGCAGAAATAGGGGGAAAAGCAGAAAGCATAGAGAACAGGCAGAGTTAGTAAGAACTTCAATTGGAATGTCCCTAGCTGATGAAAAGTTCAATTCCGAATATATGTTGATAATTTTATCGCTGAAGTGAGCTGCTAATTTATTGAAGAAAACAGGTGAAGTGTCTGTGGAACATGGACTAGAAGGATTTAACAGCTTTTTAATCACTTTTAAAAGTTCCTTGGATGAATTACTCGCTAATCTGATATTCTTTGCATGAAAAGAAGATTTGGCTTCTCCTATGGCACATTTATTGCAAAGTCAAAGATTTTGTTTTTTCTTTTTCTGCAGGAGCTAAATTCACAGTAATCTCCGCTACTGTATGTGTCATTGCTGTCTTAGGCTTTAAAGCTCTTCCGAGAACCAAGTCTTTGTAAATGTATGAATACGCCAGTATGTGGCATAACTGATACAACTGAGGAGGAAAAATGTTCTTTTACACAATGCATATGGTGAAGAATTAAATATTAGAGTGTTGAGGTTTAAGTTGAATTTTGTATTTGATGCCCGTCCTCCGTCTGACAACTTAGTCCCAACAAATCCAGGTAATGAGGCGGGTAGCAAGATAGAATTCATTACAATTTCAGGGGGTATCTCCAGTTGTGTGTCAAACTTCAGAAATATACCTAGGTGTAATAGTGATCATTTGCATGCTGCTACTCTCCTAACCTATAAGAATTTCCATGCATCTTTGAAGGAGGCGCAGTGGTTTGAATTTCAAGTATTAAGAAGCCATGTTGCTAGGCAGAGGGTGGTTGCTTCTGGTTATCATTTGTGCAGCCCCTGCATAGTCAGTAGGTTCTGTTGTGAATTTATCTTTACTGCTGTGCCATGCGCATATCTACCAGGTCTGAGAACCACGTTTGCCATGCCCACTGTGAACAATTAGTGTCATGGTTAGCTCTGTCCTTGTTTATCACTAGCAGCACCAATGGAATTGAGGGAAAGGCATATGCAAATATCCCTAACCAATTTATTGTTAGGCATTTTCTTGGAAAATAATTTTCAGTTTCCCATTGTGAATAAATCTCTAGAGGTGTGCCCTATTACCGGAAGATAGCACTACCTCTTGACTGAACTCTCATTAGTGTGAGACATCTTGTTTGCTTTGTCTGCCTGCCTCTTACATGTCTGGTAGATATGACCCAATATAGGTCTTTGGAGGGCTTTGAGAGCTAGAAAAACAGCCTTCAATTCTAAGGCATTTATATACTTGACAATTTCCTTAAGGTTCCACTGACCCCTTAATTGTAATTGTATTTAAATAGAGCTTACTACCTCTTAAATGTCGTATACACATGTGCACACCCGAATGTGGAACCAAGGGAGGAGGATGAAGCCATCAAGAGGTTCACAGTTCTTATTATCACAGCTCCTCCTATCTGGTACATATGAGCTTGATTTGTCAATGCTAAGACTTTTCTTTTACAGGAAAGGCCTGGTGTTTATAGGGGGATCACAAAAGGAAACTGTTACTTATCCTGTAGGCATCTGTGCATGGCATGTAGTGCTGTAGATTCACATGCTGTGGATACTCCTGCCATCTAGTGTTGTGCCTAGATGTGTGCAAGCTGTTTTTTTCAAAGAAGTCTTTCAAGTCACAAGGTACAGTCACTGCTTCTCTTATTGGTAATGTACTTGGTCATCAAAATGCATAGGCACCTCAGAGACAAGCCTAACTATCCCTGCTTCAGAAAACAACTCAAAACCTGGCTTTTTATATCACCGACTCTCTACAAGCTAATACACTATGATGTCTATCATACAACAGCACCAAGACGCCTTCAAACAATTGAGCGGTTTGTAAACACTATCAATATCAATCAACTTCATTGTTAGATTTTTTCCTGCACAGCCGGTGAGGATGGAAAGTAAAGCGAAGTGATCTATAGAGAGATGTCCAAGTAAAAGAGGGGAAAAAGATGGCGCAGGACAAAGTTGCGGCCATAGGCGTCTTGGCTCATGTGAATATACAGCACTACATGCCACAAACAGATGCTTACAGGATAAGGAAAATTTTCAGGTCGAGGCATGTGTGGCTGTAGATACACATGCTGTGCAAAGACTAAAGCAGTTCTCCCAAAAGCGGTGGCCAGCCTGTGGGTGTTGCAGTAGACTGAAATAGTGTATGGAGGCTTGCTGGTGGGCTAGCATTTACGCACTGTAATGTATTGTTGAAGTGGGTGGTGTGGACCAGTTACCAACTTTGCATGTCAGCTATTAGGATGTTCCCAGGGAAGGCCATAAAGGCCCCCCCCGAGTGAAGTGGGTTCTAGGAGGAATGGGTAAAGTCTTAAGCATAGCATGTCTGGATCCATCTCACGATCCATCTGGCAAGCCTGATTTGGACAGGGCTGTCTGTGTATGGGGTTTGGAGAAAGCAACAAATAGTTGCTGTGTGGTCCTAAATGGTTTACTTCTGTCAATGTAGTATATGAGAGCCCGTTCTGTCACTGAGTCAGGTTGTGGGAAGAAGACAGGAAGTTAAATGGATTGATTATGATGGAGCTGAGAGACCACCTTGGGGAGGAATTTAGGGATAGTGTGAAGGAAAACCCTATCCCTATGTACTTGGAAGAAAGGTTCTTCTGAGGTTAGTGCCTATAGCTCACTTATACGCCTGAGTGAAGTGTTGGCAACCAAAAATGCTACCTTCCAGGAGAGGAACTGAAGAGGGCAAGAATGGAGGGCTCAAACAGTAGACCCATGAGTCTTGTCAGTACAATATTGAGGTTCCATGTGGGGTCTGGCGGGAATGACTCTTAAGACCCTCCATGAAAACCTTAATGACTGGAACTCGGAAGTAAGATGTATTACCTTTTCTGAAGATAGGCGGCTTCAGCAACTAGGTGCAGCCATATTGAGGTGAAGGCCAATGCCCAAACCTGCAAGTGTAGCAGGTAGCAGACAATGTCCTTTACTGTGTCAATGTGTTTTGAGTGACAGTAGTACACAAACCTCTTCCACTTGGTGGCATAGCAGGCACAAGAGGTAGGTCTGTCTGCTTCCTTGAGAATGCTCATGCATTTAGTTGGAAGATTAAGGTAGCCAAATTCTAGGACCTTAGGAACCAGACTGCAAGGTTGAGAGACATGGAATCTGATACCTGATTTCTCCATGGTTCTGCGTGAGAAGACCCGGTCTGTTGGGGAGACTCATGCGGAACCAGAGAAAGTTCGAGCAGAGTCGAGAACTAGAGCTAGCGTACCCATGTAGGAGCCCCCAGGATGAGGTGAAGAGACGTCTGCCAAAGGCTCTGAACCACAAATGGAAGTAGTGGGACATGGACGCTGGAGGCAATGCTTGGGCATTTGTCGTTTTCTGCTATGGCGGAAAGGCCCATCTATTGAAAGCCCCATTGCCGGAAGTACTGTAGGAGGACTTGTGGGTGGAGTTCCCACTCGTAGGTAGGCTTTGCAGCAGAGAGTCAACCACCAAATGCTCTGGGCTAACTACAAGAGCTAGGGAGACTGGGTGCCACCCTGTTTCTGGAGGTAATACATTGTCCATCCGGATGAGAACAACCTTTCACGTCAAGTGTGGTAGGAAACTCTTCAACGCTAAATGAATGGCAAGGAGTTCCGGGTAACTAATGTGGAGAACCTGGTGTTTAGGCTTCCACTGACTTTGGGCAGACAGGTCCTGTAAGGAGTAGTTTCTTACCTGTAACTCCAATTCTGTAGTAGGGGTATGTCTGTGATAGTCATAATCATGTGAATAATCCTGCCCACGTGCGTGGACCCCGGAGCACTTTATTAGATATATTCTCTTAAGTTGTCCTCTTCTGAAGTCCTGCATAGACACTTGGGAGATAAAGAAAGACAATAATGTAGCCTAAAAACAACTAGGCTACGCTGGCCATTACTTCATCCTGAAGTGAAAAAGATAGCCAGGTAACAGTTACATTGAACTATTTTACTGAGTTTCACACATAGAGAAACTCCCCTTCACAAAGATCCTTTTTTCATGATAGAGATGAAGATGAAGGGCTGGACAGACAAGCCCCATAGGCTGCCATTATGTATCTGTAAATGGACACCGTGCTTTTAAGAATCCTTCCAGAGACCCTCGGTATCCCATGATGCACAGCCAAAGGCTAGTTACTGGAGTTACAGGTAAGAAACTACTCCTTCTGTAGTAGGGGATCTCTGTGTATAGTCATAATCATGTGAATAGAATAGCAAGCCCATCCCCAAACAACAAACCCCAGCGGTGGAAGAAACTAACAGACCCACTACTGTGCAAATAGATTCCTCAGTGAAGCCTGCCCAACCTGAGCATCTGCCCTGGCATTAGAGTCCAGGCAGAAGTGTTTAGTAAAGGTATGGACTGACTTCCAAGTGGCAGCATTACAGATTTCTGCAATAGGGACGTTACGGAGTAAAGCCGCTGTAGCAGCTTTAGCTCTGGCAGAGTGAGCCTTAGGCTTACTAACTAGAGTCTTGTTGGCTTTCTGATAACACAACTGAATACAGGAGACGATCCATCTGGAGATGGATTGCTTGGCGGTAACAAGACCAGTCCTGACAGAGCCATAGTTAAACAACTGATCCGATCTACGAATCTCCTTAGTCTTATTTAAGTAGAACTTCAACACCCTTCTAACAGAGAGAATGAAGGGATCTCTCAGCAGGAGAGGAAGGATGCTGAAAAAATGTGGGTACAGAAATCGTTTGATTCACATGAAACTCTGACACTACTTTTGGAAGGAATTTAGGGTGAGTCCTCATGACTACCTTGAAAGAAGAATGAAACACTGTGTAAGGCTCTTGACAACAGAGAGACTGGATTTCACTCACCCTGCGAGCCGATGTTATGGCTACAAGGAAAGCTGCCTTCCAGGACAGATGCTGGAGAGAAGCCTTATGAATGGGCTCAAAAGACTCCTGCATCAGTCTAGAAAGCACCACATTAAGGTCCCATGGAGGTGAATGATGACTAATGGGAGGAAACACTTTCTTCAAACCTTCCAGAAAATCTTTGATGACTGGGAGTTGGAAAAAGGAAGTTTGTGAAGGACATTTCCTATACGCAGTTAAAGTTGCTAGGTGAACTTTAATGGAATGAAAATTCAGGCCAGATTGAGCCAAATGCAGCAAATAAGGAAGAATGACATCCTCCTTGCAGGAGGTAGGATCTGCATTCTAAGAGGCACACCAAATGCAAAATCTCTTCCATTTATTTGCGTAGGGAGTCCGTGTAGATGGTCTTTTCACTTCTTTTAATATCTCCAAACAGTTCTGAGGGAGATTTAAATGTCCATACTGCACTAGCTCAGGAGCCATGCTGCCAAATTCAGCGACGAGAGGTTGGGATGCACCATCTGCTCTCCCAACTTCGTGAGAAGGTCCGGCCTACACGGAAGCCGAAGGTGCGGCAGGAGTGACCGGTGGAGTAGATCGGTGAACCACCACTGACGGGGCCACTCCAGAGCAATGAGAATCCTCTTGGCCTGTGATTGGGAAAGCTTGATCAACACTGTCGGGATCAGGGGAATGGGTGGAAAAGAGTAGAGAAAGCTGTTCGACTAGTTGATTGACAGTGCATTCCCCAGAGTCCCTAGTTGGTTGAACATGGAGGCGAAGTCGCAGCTTTTTCTGTTTTTGGCGGTGGCGAACAGATCGACCTCCGGTGTTCACCATCTTTCGAATATTTCTTGTACCACATTGTCGTTTAAGACCCACTTGCGATTTTCGAGAACGAGTCTGCTGAGAGCATCTGCCTGAGCATTTTGCACACCCAGGAGGTGAGTCACTGTGATGGTCAAGTCCCTGGCCAGAACCCAATGCCAGATCGCCTGGGCCCCCCGAGACAGTGGGCGAGAGTGGGATCCCCCCTGCTTGTTGAGACAGAACATCGTTGTTGTGTTGTCCGTCTGTACAAGCAGGGAATTGGTGCGAAAGGAAGGCTGGAAAGCTTTCAGTGCCAAGTGAACAGCTCGAAGTTCCAGGAAGTTGATGTGATACGTGGACTACTGCACAGACCACCTGCTCTTTATCTGTAGGTGATCTGAATGCGCACTCCAGCCGTGGGGTGACGCATCTGTCACGATGGTCTGTGTTGAAATCTCCTTGTGGAAAGAAGTCCCTCTGAGGAGATTGTGTGGAGAGCACCACCATTGTAGAGACTGGATGGCTTGCTGTGACAACATAATCCTGTCCTCCCAACTCCCCTCTTTTTGGTTCCACTGATCCTCCAAACATTCCTGCAGAGGCCGCATTATGAGGCGTGCATGCGGAGTGAGAAAAATGCACGAGGCCATGGAACCCAGGAGAGAGGACACCTTCCTCACCGTCGGGAAGGGTATGGTCATGAAAGTCTGAGCCTTCCGAAGGATTGAGAAGCGTCTCTCCTCCGAAGGACACACGCTTGCCTTGCGAGTATCGATAGAGGCTCCCAGATACTGCAGACCCTTGGCAGGAGTCGGGACAGACTTTGAGAGATTGATGGGTAGACAAGCGATTCAGCAGAACGGACGTCCTGTTGAAATGCAGTTGTGCTTCCTGAAACGTGGCTGCCTTGATCAGCCAGTCCAGGTATGGATAGATGAACGCTTTGCTCTTCTGGAGGTGTGCTGCGACTACTGCCATGCATTTTGAAAAAGTCCTGGGCGCTGACTTCAGGCCGAAGGGAAGCACTGCATATTGGTAGTGATTGGTGCCGACCAGGAACCTTAGGAACTTGCGATGTTTCCTTGCTATGGGCACGTGAAAATATGCGTCTTGCAGATCTATTGCACATAGCCAGTCTCCCTGATGCAGCTGAGGGTAGATCTGATGCAGGGATAACATGCAGAACTTTTCTCTACAGATCAATTTGTTCGCTTGCCGCAAGTCGAAAATGGGTCTGAATTTCTTCTTGTCCTTCTTGCGTACGAGAAAGAATCTTGAATATAGACCTTGTCCCCTCTGGGTAGGAGGAACCAGTTCTATCGCCCTTTTCCTTAGCAAGGTATCTGCCTCCACCTGAAGATCGCGCAGTCGGTGTTGAGAGCGAACTGGCGGTATCGATGGAGGAGGGCTGGTGAAACGTAGACAGTATGCATTGCGAACAATATTCAGCACCCAACTGTCCCGAGTTATCTTTTTCCACTCGGTCAGATAATTTTTAATGCTTCCCCCCACCGGAGTGGGCAACAGAAGAGGGGGAAGTAACCCTTCAGGGCTTGGAACCCGCTGGGGCCTTGTTCCCTGGTGTCGACTGCTGGTTACACCTTCCTCTCGACTGGCGTCTCTGAAATGGCTGAAATGACCGTTGAAACTGTTACTGTTGTTGTTGTCCAGACTGACGGCCCTGCCCAAGCTGGAATCGCTGAGAGAAATAATGCTGTTGGAAAGGGTGGAAATTCCTACGCTGCTCCTTAGGCTTCTCCGAGCCAACAGCTTTGAGGGTTTCCATCTCAGCCTTCATGCAGGCCATCTCCTCGTCCGCATGGGACCCAAAGAGGGTGGTACCAGAGAATGGAAGGTTCGCGATGCGCTGCTGAGTCTCCGGTTTTAAAGAAGTGAGACGCAACCAGGAATGCCATGGGAGAGTTACGCCATGGCAATACTCGTAGGAGAGAGGTGTCCGCTGCCGCACTGATAATCTGATTAGTCCCTCGTTGAGTACCTCCTGGAAATCCTCCCGTTTGTCCCTAGGTAGAAGGTCTATGAACTGGTGAAGAGACTCTCACAAGGAACGGTCGTAACGGCCCAGCAGGGCAGTAGAGCTAGCCGCCTTCATTGATGTTGCTGCAGTGTTGCAGACTTTTCACCCACAGAGTCCAGCTTACGGTTTTCCTTGTCCGGAGGGACAGTGAAAGAGGGGGCCGTAGCATGCTGCTTCTTTGCCGCCACCAAAATGACTGAATCCGGGGGGCCCACCCGAAGGAATGCAGGGTAAGAGTCCGGGGGACGGTACTTCTTCTGGAGCCTCGAATGCGCAGATCTTACCGAACAAGGCGTGAGGAATAACTCCATCGCCGGTTCCTCCAATCCGGGTACCAATGGAAGCAGAGGACAAGAGTTTGCCTCTGCTGCAGCGTCTCAAAAATCACCGATGTAGGTGGAGTAGGCAGAGACAATGCAATGCCCAGTTTCGCCGCTCCCCTCACAAGAACCTTCGGGAATGTGGCAATGTCATCAACAGGTGACAATCTCAGAGGTGGCGAGTCCGAAAATGTGGGCGAGTATCTTCCCTCACTAGTGGATGCTGTGTCCCCAGTATTTCGAGAACGAGATCTCTCGCGGCGACGGTGCTGGGGAGACCTTGTAGAAGAACGGTGCCAACTGCGAGAGCGACGTCTTGGCCGGGACCGTGACCTTGCCCTTCTAGGTTCTGCAGGTGGCTGAGACGGAGGAGGAGGAGTAGGAGTCCTGGGCCGCAGAGGCAGTGACTGACGAGGAGCCACAGGCTGAACAGGAGCAGGTTCCAGTGTCCTAGTTGGAGAATAGGTCCTGGCATACACAGAGTCTGAGGTAGATTCCACCCTCCTCCGTTTGCGGGCTGGCCTTGAAGAGGGAGCCCTGGAGGTAGTGCCCCTCGACGGCGAGCGCCGACGTCGTCGTGATCTAGAACTTGTTGTCGATGTTGAGAAGCTGACCACAGAGGGAGACTGGTCTCTCAACGTCGAACTACAATGATACCTCCTCGACGCCGACCTTTTTCGTCTCGACGTCGAACGTCTTGTCGACGGTGTCGCCTCGACGGCGAGCGCCGATATCTCCTCGACCCAGATCGACGGCGATGGTGTGTCGGCGATGGTGTGTCGACGTTGACCGGGATGTCCTCGACGTCTACCTCACCCGAGGCCTCGACGTCCGTCCCCTCGACGTTGATCTTCGACGTCGCTTCGATCCAGAGCTGATGGGGAGCATATCGTCATCATACCTGGTCTCGACGTCGATGTTGTTGCCTTCAACCGGGACCAGTGTAGTTTGAGCCTTCTTTCGACTGGAGAGCCCCCCAGAGGCCGACACATGGGTCTTGGAGGAGGACTGGCTCTCTCCTTGCACAGATGTCCCACCTGCAGCCTGTTGTCTTCTCTGCTCCAGGCCTTGAAGACGAATCTTCTCCCTGTCACGCAGGGTCCTCCTGGAGAAGGATTTACAGATGGCGCAGGATTCAGGAACATGTGAAGTAGGTAGACAGAGAATACAAACTCTGTGGGCGTCCGACTTGGCCTTCTTCCTGCCACATTCAGGACACTTGTCGAATAAAGATGGCATTTTGACAAGAAAAATGTGGGCTAACTGCCCAAAAAAGACAGCAAAAGGAAGAAAAAAGGCCAAAGACGTTGAGTAAAACACTCAAACTAACTTTAGAAAGCTTAATTATTGAAAAATATACCACTCAAGGTAGAGCTTAATGCTCCAGGGTCCTGCTAGCAGGAGCCGGAAAAAAGAACTGAAAGTAACTAGCCTTTGGCTGTGCATCATGGGATACTGAGGGTCTCTGGAAGGATTCTTAAAGGCACGGTATCCATTTACAGACATATAATGGCAGCCTACGGGGCTTGTCTGTCCAACTCTTCATCTCTATCATGAAAAAAGGATATTTGTGAAGGGGAGTTTCTCTATGTGTGAAACTCAGTAAAATAGTTCAATGTAACTGTTACCTGGCTATCTTTTTCACTTCAGGATGAAGTAATGGCCAGCGTAGCCTAGTTGTTTTTAGGCTGCATTATTGTCTTTCTTTATATCTTAACTGTCTATGCAGGACTGCAGAAGAGGACAACTTAAGAGAATATATCTAATGAAGTGCTACGGGGTCCACACACATGGGTGGGACTATTCACATGATTATGACTATACACAGAGATCCCCTACTACAGAAGTGTACAAACTATACCGTCAGGGAGGCATCCGTTGTGTTCTTTGCAGAACTGGTTCTAGGAAAGGCCACAACATCAACAAATTGTTGATGTTCTACTACTGCAAAGAGCGACAAGTGTGGTGGCCGGTCAACACTAGATCGACCCTTGATGGTCGATGCTGAGGATTTTGGCTCCAAACATGGCTTGATTTAGATGCCAATGATGTCTGCCCCAATGGTCTGGTCAGCAGAGGTGGCAGTCGGTACTGAAGCAGGCAGCCTCAATAGTTTTTTTCAACGGCGAGCTGGGTGTTCTGTCCGAAGGTGGTGTTCAGTGCCGGCCATGGTCAGAAGGCAGTGGTTGCCGATTAGCCTGTCTTTGGTGTTCCAGAGTGGCTGAATGACCATTGAAGTGGGGTTGCTCATAGAGTGGAAGCAACAGAATGGCGTCTGTTCCATCACCATCAAGGCATGGTGGAGACTCAGCTGAGGAAGTAGACCCTGCATGCCGAGGTGCTATGAGGGGCCAAGGCTGAACCAAAAGTCGCTCAAGCTAAGCCACAGTCGTCCACCCGAGACAAAGGGAGACAGGAGACGCTTTCGAGAACAATATAGATAGAGAAAAGGAACCTGTGTAGACCGAGAAAGAGCACCGCAACAGTGTCAAATTGGAGCATACGTCCAAACCAGAAGACGGAAACAAAACAATCTAACAATGGAGTCGATGACCATGCACATTACCCACAAGAGGAGGAGTCAATGTACCTCGTGATTTTAAAGACTTCTTCAAAGAAAAACAACACATCTGGGCCTAACACCAGATGGCAGGAGCATGCACAACATGTATGACTTCAGCCACACATGCCTCGAACACACTTTTTCCCCATGGGGTGTGAGGACAATTTTGCCAAGCTCAATGAAAAGATGAGTTTCAGCAAAGTTTGTATAAGTTGTATGTTGTCTTTTTATTTTTTTATGAGCCTTTCTTTACTAGCCAGTTGTCCAGTTAGGTGTTCCCCTGCCTTCTCATATGCTCAAGCGGCCCCAAGGTAACTAGCTGTACATGCTCGAGCTGGATTGTTTATTGCATTTTTTACTGCCTCAAGCTCTTGCCGGGAGACATTATTTATGCAACTGTGTCACTTATTCTACCCATTTTTAGTCGGCAAGGCAGCTTTTATTGATTTTTGTGGGGTTCGAGATTGCCCAAAGGTAAACAAATTATTTAAACTTCTTGAATTGTATATTCCATTGTGGGTGCACTGTGAGATTAATTCATGTATACACATGAATGTGCATTCCCCAACTGTTCATTTGATTTTTTAGAAACAGAAGCAACCGAGGCTCTGCATTAACTCAAACAAATCCTGCTAGCACAAGATTGACAGGTAGGCACATAATTCTTATTTTAAAATAGGTGGCAGTGGCCTCAACACAACTAGGAGTCTGATGAGTTGTCCTGAATTTTCTGTAGCACCTTGCATACGGAGGATTTTGAACCATCATTCTTCACAACCAGGGAACGTTTTCGACGCCGCCTGTAAGGTACATGTACATATGAAGTAGTCTGTTGAGACTTTAAACAAAGGTGAGTCAGACCTTAGGACATATCTTTTTATTTGTTTTGTAGAGTCCACGACCACGTCCGAGTCCTGAGGGGAACCCTCTAACAATCAGGGTTCAAAACGCGTTGACTGTCAAGTACGGGGGATTTTCAATGGGGTGTGTCATGAGGAATTGGACAAATGTCGTTTCCTCCTCCTAGGCAACACCTGTTCAAAGTATAACCCCTTGTCCCAAATCACAGGCAGGACAGCAGGCACAGCCTCGTGATGAGTTAGTGTCCGCCTAGAGTATAATGTTAAATCTAGGACTGGTTGAATTGGTATATATATTTTTCATGTAGCTGTTTTGTAGTATGTTTTTTCACAAATTTGTTCTGCTTTATGTCAATATGAGTTTTGTATGATATTGCGTATAATGTGTTTTGTTTAACACTGGTTTTCAAATATGTGATTTCCCTCTCAAGACATGTACAAATAATGTTTACTTGATTTGTGTATTTAAATAACAAAATTTAAGCTCAATAAAGCTAGAGAACTTTAGAATTTTTGGTCTAAGGTTTATGTCAATTGTATATATAATAGTCCTCCTGGACACCCCCTTCGTTTTCAAGTATTAAGTGGTCCAGTCCAGGTGGTTAAGGACCCAAGCCTTGCTTGTTTAGACTATCCCATTGAAAGGCATTTTGTGAAAACCCTCATTGCTGATTCTATCCCAAATGCCTGTACCCTCAACTGTTATAATGAAGTGTTGACCACGAACCTGAGGTACTTTTTATGCCTCATGTACATCAAAATAGCAGTCCTTGAGGTCTATGTTGGCGATGTAGTCCCCCATTCCTTCTTACCTGGGATAATTTCCTCTAATGTGGTTGTAAAGAAATGCCAATTTATGTGTGGTTTTTCAACTGATGCTACAGGTTTTTCGACTCCAGAGAGTTCTGCTAACCACACCTCAGTGCAAGTAACCTGCCCCTAAACGTGTATGTCAAATTTGTTGCATCCACTTGGAAATGGCTAACTTACCTGCAAGTCACTAGTATATAGTAAGGGGTACGCAAGGCTTGCAGTACTGGATATGCCACCCTTGAGGTCCCCCAACTAAAGCGAGTCCCCTAGTCTGCCACTGCAGACTTGCAGCCCTGCACTGCTAGCCCGACTTTGCCATTTAAAGCAAAGTCACTACTTCCCCTGTACATCTACGCAAGGCACCCCACTGGAAAGCCTACCGACTACCAAAGCAGGGCGAAACATATCACAAAGGCAGGACATGTACTTTGCATGTCCTGACAGTAAACTTGTAAAAACACAATATTTACTGTGGAAAGACTTGGTCCCCCAATTGGCAAGTACACGATTACACACGACCCCTCAGCTGTGCTTAACGATGCGACCAAAGTGGGCACTCCAAGGTATCAAACAACTCGCTACATTAAAACAACTTGTTACATTAAGCCCAACTTGCAGCTCAAGTCAAAAATCAATGTAACTTATTGCATTCTTTAGCTTTAGCAAAGCTGCCACTTTGTTGCCTTTAAAATTCCTGTGTCTTCCCAGGCACACATGCAGTCTGCTCTACAAGACAGATGTTTGCCCTCTTGGAGAGACATGCCAATGAATCTCAGGAAGGAGAACATGACGGATTGCAGGCCAGGGAGGTGTCACCTACCTCATTCAGGAAGCCACTTGCATTTTAGCCCCAAAAGGCAGGCTTCAAAGGGGAAGCTGCCTCTGACGGACACATGTATCACACTAGGGAGGAGGGCTGTCCCATTGTTTAGGATGACAGACTGGCACAGAGAGCAGAGAGGGGAAACTAGTTGCTAAACCGGTTTGCCCAGGGGCATGTAGCCCAGAGATAGCCACAGCCCAGGAGGCGGGTCAGTGAGGGCTGGACAAAGAGAGAGGGGTCTCGCCAACTTGGGAGTGGGCAGAAAAGTGCATCCTGGGATAGCCAGATGCAACACTCCACTGGAAGTTGTGACCAGATAGGACCAGGTAGGAGGGAACCTGGTAGCCCATTGGTTACCAACCTCATCCTTCCCAGAGGGCACTTACCGAGCATAAAGGGGGCTCCCCTGGAATCCAGACCTCAGATCTTGACAGCCTCGGAAGAAGGACGAAGAAGGACTGCCCTGCTGCACCATGAGAACAGGAAAGTGAGGCTGCACCAGGGAAAACTGCACGTGGCGGATAGTGAAGAGAGGGACAGTGCCTGTTGTGTCCTGCTCAAGAAGAAGTGTCTCCAGAGCCCAGTCAAGCCAAGGGAACTCAAAGGGCCAGCTCTCCTGGCCTCCTATTCGCAGCACAGGGACACAACAGCTGAAGAAACCTACTGGGGCAAGTCAGTAGCCCAAAGTCTCCATGTCGCTACCACCGCTGCCTTGCAGCAAAGAGGACCAAAACCAGACGCACAGAGTTGCACCCGAGTTCTCGGAGACTGGGAGTGCTATCAGAGAGTCACTGGAACGCTCAGAAGGTGGGGTATTAACCCAGGAAGGATTGTCCTAGGAGCATGACACCAGGCAACTGGTGGTCCAGTAGGGACTGAACTTTGGCAAGACTGGGGAAAACCATGTGTGCCACTGACCCTGCAACCAGGAGCCCATCACCATCTTCGTGGACCGAGGAATCCCTGCAGGAAGACTGCATCACATCCACATCACTGTTCGGGCATCTTCGGCATCCTTCATCCCTTGCAGCAGGACCAAACCATAGGAACACATTGCAATGCAAATAAAGTGCCTGGAACTGCTGGAGGACTGCTTTTTCTGTGAAGGTAACTGTTGTTCAAGATCTTGCAGGTCCCCCTGACAAGCTCCCTGCTGGAGTTGGTTACCCGAAGTACCTCTAACCAATCGCACTGACACTCAAGTTCTTTGAAAAAGTTTCTAAGTGTTAAATTAGTTGATTTTGCCAAGGTTTTGTCATGGTTGAGTGAAAATGCTTTGATTTGTTATTGCTTGTAAAATCATTATTTCAAGAACCCTCCAGTGGATGTTTATCTCTAGTGTCTAAAATCTTATAAAAAAAAAGTCTGTTTTTATAATTTGGTGTCGGACTTCTGAGTGTTGTTGATTTTTTCTTTAATTGTTTTGGTGCTGTTTAAATACTTAATACTTGTTCCTCTGTGTAATTCTTGCTGATCAGTGTTCTAGCTACCCAGGGTTTCTAGAACACTGAAGGGTCCTAAAATGGGTTGGTGAGTGTATTACAAGGTGAGGTTGCACAACCACACCATATAATACACCCCGTTTCCTCACAACAATAAAAACAAAATGTAAAAAAAATGTCAGAGACAGATACAGTTTACAAATAACTGAATAGGTAGCTGGGCGCTGGGGCAATGGTGAACTGTTATTTCATTGTGATAGTGTTCTTCAAAGTGGTGAGTCTTCAGCTCCTTGTGAAATTTGAGTAGGGTTGGGGCAGATCTGATGGACACTGATGTTCCAAATTCCTGGTACATAGCTAGAGAAAGCCTATTACCTTTTCACACTTCTTTGCCTCCAGTCATAGGGTGTTAGCCAAGTGAAAAAGTGAGTTCTCATAAGGAACGCATCTGCAATAATCATAACTAGTGAGATATAATTGTGTAAAAGAAAGAATAATTGTAACAATATGAATAAAAACTACACCGAATAATACACTTCATAAATTGTGAACTTTTGGCCACATTGCAACACTGGCACTACATATAGGGGTATATTGAGATACTTTCTTTGGGAAGCATACAGCACTTGGCATGTCGCCTAGACCCTTGAAAATATTCTTGACAAGAGAATCCATTACGCAACTTGCATGTGTGGTAGTTTGTCATAATGTTAAGGCCAACAGTTCTTTCTATGATGGTAAAAGCCAATATCAAAAGCAGTATGCAAACTACAAAAACACTTCACACGCAGGTTATAAAATCTTCACAAAGGCAATATACTGTTAATATAAGCCAATATTCAAATGCTTCACCAAATACTGTCAAAAGTACTGTTGCTTAATTAAAGCTAGAATCTTTAAAAACTTACCATAAATGAATCTAAATATGATCATAATTTTATCTAACATTTTTTCAAGCTCTTCATCAGTAGCTTCTTTGTTGCCTGCACGCAGCTTTGAATCCACATGCTTGGCTAAAAAAGAAAATTTAAAACAATTCAAATAAAATATTACACACAATTCTACAAGCTTGCTAAAGTAAATATGATCTCATCTAATTTGTAGAAGGTAACCCTACGAAAAATATTTTAATATTAGAAATCATCCAAGTACAGAAATACATTTTTACTCAATAGTATTGCTTGACCAATGTTTCAGTGTTCAAACCTCAACATTGGAATATGCTTTGACAATTTTATTACTGCTCTCTCTACAGTTATTAGCCACCATAAAAGATGGCAGATTGTGCAATGGAATATGTACTTTCACATATTCCTTCTGTAAGCAATTTCAATACCTCACTTTATACGAAAGCTGATTTTTGAACCCTTAATAACTTAACGAATATCTCCCCCTCTCACAACCACCAACCCACACCAAATGAGTGAAAATTATATTTTGGTACAGATCAGACAATCGGTTCAAAAGTTATAACGGAGCAGGGTAATGCATTCGTTTTTAAAGTTTGTGAGCTGCCACAATGCTTTTGCGCGCTCTAATTTATTGGTGTAACCCCTTCTTCCCTCATGTCCTGGCTTGTTTCTCCCACCCTTGCAGCAGCAGAGTTCACCTAACGCACACTAAGGTGCCCTCTTTTTGGAAATAAAAATGGAGGGAGGGTTCAAGGGATGTGCTTTTCAGTAGCCCGCTGTTTTTTTTTCTGGATTGCAACATGGCACACTAGAACGTTCACACTAAGAAAATATGCTGTATTATTTCTTATGGCCCCGGACTACTAAGCTTACTCAGAACTAGGGAAGGAGAATTTGCCTCCATTCTTCTTTGTAAATGGGAGTGTTAGCTCCGTAAAGGCTTTTCTGCTCTCTACGCTATACAGAGGGTCAGCTTACTAAACTAAGTATGAAAAGAGCTAAAAGACTAATGAGTAACTCTGGATGTTTACTATTTAGTGGATAACTAACGCACAGGTTAAACAAAAATGTATAACAAAATGTCATACATCAAATGTAGGATTTGGGTATAAAAAATATAATTACTTCAAGAATGTTCTAAAAATCTGAGCATTAAAAAAAAATCCAAAAAATATACCAAAAGACACTTTAACAGTTATAGATGTTAACCATCCTCTGTTGATACGCTTAGGTGGCTAAAAAGGGGTCCCTTCAACACTGGAAAATACATTTTGGATAGGTGTGTGCTTCTTACATCCCAAACTGGAAAAAACTTAAAGAAGATTATCCATATAGAATAGTCAGATAAAATGATGGGCTGACATCCCCTTTGGTATCGACATTATGAAGAAGGCATGATTCGAAAGGATCATAAATGAAATGAAAAAATGGTATCTCCATATTTATACAAAGCAGGGTCTTCAAGGAAAGACATTTTTGCCTTAAGATACCACCTGGACAGGTTACTACTAATTCTAGAAACAACTCATTAAGTTACTAAATCGGGTGAATCGGAAGAAAAAGAGGTAACCAATGGAAAATAAGCTTCATGAGGAAATTCAAATTTAAATCAGGTTCTTCAAGAAATATACCCTTGTAAAAAACACATCAAACAAAATACCAAAAAAAACTAAACTTAAAATGAAGAGAAAACAATTTGAAGGAAGTGAAAATACATGCATAGCTAAAACCAGGCTACTTTCAAAACCAAGAGAATGAACAGGGCTTTCAATTCAAACCATACGTTAATAACAATCTTCTCCAAAATCTCAAAGAAAACATCTAGAGTGTCCTATAGTACACAACAAACAGTCCACATTATCAAGAGAAAAGCATTACCCACAAGGGAATACATACAATCAATTTTTCCGATATTGCTTAAAAAAATATAAAGGGAGAGTGGCCAATACAATGAATATGGACCGGGCGTAGTGTATGTTGACATAGCCGATGCAATAAGGTGCTAGATCCCCCCCCCCCCCCCCCCCCCCCCCCGGTATATCTGGCTACAGGAGGCCAGCCAGGACAATAAGGCCTCTGCCACAAATTCTCCATGATAGAGCTGTTGCGTTAGGAGTAGTTGACAACGCGCCGAACCGCCCACTTGTCCCCGTCCCTCTCGCTCTAGAGCTATGATTTGGGCCTCTATCTGGGATAAGTTTCTCGCAGCATTGGTTACGCCTTGCAACACAAATTGATGCATCTACGCCACGCAGAGTTGGCTTCATGGCTTCCCACCAAGTCACAGCTGAAGCAACCGTCCCGGAATTAAATATTAAACTATTCGTCTATAGACCAGTGCATGCGTATCCAATATTGTGTGTCATGCAAATGCCAGGGAGAGAGAAGACAGCGGAAGGGAGGGCGGTCAGGGCCCACCCGGAGTCCACATCCACTAAGGACCTCAAGCACAATTCACGCATCCCCGCCAGCCCCCAGGTATTCTCCATCTGTCCTGGTGACGGGTGCGTTACGCCGTTTCAGGCACCTCCCGCAACTGTCACCCCATCTGGGACGTCCATCCATATATACATTAGGCTTTCCACAAGGGCCCGAGCAAGGGGCAGGGAAGGGTATACACTAACCATGACTACTTGCACACAGCTCAGCATTCCCACAACTATACTATATCTGCCCCGTGTATCTACCCATGGTTGTGAATGTATGAAAGGGACTCTACAGTGGCCCAGTACAGCAACTCCCCGCGAACCTCTAGTGAATCCGGAGTGAAAGGTTTGGATATAACCAAATCGGGATAGACTTTGTGTTTTAGTACCTAGAAGGTGTGTTTCTTTTAGCAATACAATATCTGTCATAGCGTTCAGCTTGTGGAAGCACCACCCCACTTTTTTTTTCTTTTTTTTTTTTAAAACCTTTATTTCTCCAAGAGTCTGGACACAGCTATTCAGCCGACAACCCGGAAGTTCGGCAGCTTCGATAGAGAAGGACAAAGAAGCGTCCACATTGCATTAAAGGAGCAGTGAAAAGATTCAATTTTTAAGTAAACACAAACACACAACAAACCCCAGCAAGGCAAGAACACTGAATGCCCATGGTGATAGCCCCCCAGGGGAGGCCGGACCCCAATCATCTAACAGTCACAGTACTGTGATAAGAGGAAGAAGGGGGACAGCAGAGGCCCAAGAAGTCAATTAATCATCACATCTTATATACTGGGCTGGAAAGAATGTCAAGAAGAAAGCTGTTCCTCGGGGGGATCCAAATCAGGGGCAAGACAAATTCCCCCCCTGTATTGATTCCACCGCCCCCAGATGGCGTGCCACTTCCGAGGGCGGCCTCTAGCGCAATATACTGTCTTTTCCCTGAGCATACTCCAATCCATATTTTCTTTCCATGCGGTCAAAGTGGGGGGTCCCACGGAGCCCCACAATCGCGCGATGTCTCTCTTAGCGACCATGTTACCCAGAGTCACCCATTGGGTCTGTGCCGCATCGTGATCAGTGGGCCCCCAGACATTCAGGAGACAACACCGCGCTTCCGGCTGCATAGCAATGCCCGTCACCTCCCCCATCACTGCATGGACTCTCCTCCAGAATTCCGTGATGACACCACATTCCCAGATGATATGCAGGAAAGTACCCACCATACCACATCCCCTCCTACATAGGCCTTCCTCAGAGAATCCCATATGAACCAGCCTTGGCCCCGTCACATACACTCGATGCAGTATTTTGAGCTGCACCAGCCTCAGACGCGACGGGATCGCAACCTCCTTGGGAGAGGAAACAGCAGACTGCCAATCCTCGTCATCCAACTCGAGTCCATCCCTAGTCCACTGGTCCCGCAGCCCCAGAAGCGTATCCGCCCGGACGTTTATCAATTTCTTGTAGATGAGCGAGATCGTGCTCTCAGGCATATGGCCATCAAGGATCCGGTCCTCCAAAGGGGAGGACTCAGGCACCTTCTCACCCTCCACGAGAACTGACCGGAGGGCATGACGCACCTGAACATAGCGGAAAAACTCGGAAGTCCCCAGCTCATACTCCGTCTGCAACTCTTCAAAGGACTTCACCCTCCCCTTAAGCAGCACATCTCCGACCCTGGAGATGCCGATCAGGTCCCATTTATCAAAACCTTTTGTATGCCAAAGCCTACCCAATCTTTCAGATTCAAACAGCGGGGTAGCGAGGGTGAACCTATCCTTCCAGCCCAGCGAGTCAGTTGCCATCTTCCACACACGCACCGCCACCCCAGTGGGCCCCGTGAGGGACGAGTCCAGGGACCGCGAGTACAACGCCCTGTGATAGTTACCACCACGCAGCAACCACCTATCCATGGCATAACCAGGGCTGAGGGCAGGGCCATAGAGACCATGATTAATCGCGCTCAGCTGGGTGGCCCAATAGTAGCATCGGATGTCTGGAAGCGCAATACCCCCATCATACCATGGAAGCGTCAACTTAGCAATTGCTATTCGCGGCCGCCCGTCCCACAACAACGTTCGTTGGAGGCTTTCGATCTCCCGAAAGTATTTGGCCGGTACCCAATCTAGCGTATTCTGCAATGCGTAGAGGAACCGGGGAAGAGACATCATTTTGAACAAGGCAGCGTGCCCAACGAGGGAGAGCGGCAGCCTCCGCCAGCCCTCTACATCCCGCCGCAGGCGCGCTAGGGGGGGGAGCAGGTTCCTCTCATACCGCAAAGCGGAGTCCGTGGAGATAAAGATCCCCAGATACACGAAGCCCTGCTGAGCGATCTGGATCGAACAAGTTCGCGGGATCGGTGGAACCTCGCCACTCAGAACATATAGATACGATTTACTCCAGTTGATGACGAGACCCGAATTCCTACCGAAAGATGTAAGAACGTCACAGACCACTATCAGTGATTTCTTGGGCGAGGCAAGATACAACAGGATGTCATCAGCATATAGCGAAATGCGGTCCTCGTGTTCGGGCGACCATCTAAGTCCCCGTATATCCGGGTTCCAGCGTATCCACGCCGCCAGTGGCTCAAGGGCGAGGGCGAACAACAATGGCGACAGGGGGCAACCTTACCGAGTGCCCCTCCCAAGCTGAAACGGAGTCGACGCCCGGCCATTTACCACCACACTCGCAAGGGGTCCCTCATACAGCAACCTCACCCAGCTTACAAAACCATGGCCAAAGCCGAACTTGGCCAGCACAGCCCACAAATATGCCCATTCCACCGTATCAAAGGCCATCGTGGCATCGAGAGACGCCACAACAGCTGGTTCACGCAGCGTGCCCGCCCTGGCGATTACACCATGAAGGCACCGAAGGTTTAACGCAGTGTTACGATGCGGAATAAAACCGGATTGATCCGGATGGATCAGGTCTCCAAGTACCCTGATCAATCGGGCCGCAAGGACTTTAGCCAGAATCTTCGGCTCGGCGTTAAGAAGTGAGATAGGCCTATATGAGGCACACTTATCTCGGGGTTTACCATCTTTGTGTATAACAACAATTGTCGCCAGTCGCTGATCCAACGGGAGGGTCCCACTCCCCCGCGCCTCCACGAACATGGCGCGCAGGTGAGGGGCAACCCTATCCGGAAACAGCTTATACAGGTCAATTGGCAAGCCATTCGGGCCCGAGGCCTTGCCCGAGTTCAGCGCGCGGATAGCTCCCGCCACCTCATCGACCGTTACGTCTCCATCCAGATCGTCCCTATCTACGTCGGAAAGACAGGGCAAAGCGATATCACGCAAGAGGTCACGCGAGTCCTCGGGCGGCCTATCCGACACTGAGGCATAAACCATACGGAAATAGTCCGTCAAGCACTGTACAATCCTCTCAGGTTCCACAATCACCTCTCCCCCCTCTCCCGTCAACTCCGGCACTACTCTATTAACCCGTTCTTTTTTGTCCAGCCAAGCTAGGAGTTTCCCGGCCTTGTCACCAACATCATACAAGCGGCCCTGCTGTTCCCTACTGAGGGTCTTAGCGGCATTCGTCACCAGGTCCTTATACTCGGCTTGCTTCAAGCTCAGCTCATGCAGTGAGGCCTCTGTAACCTCCTCCTCTAGCGCTCCCTCCAAAGCCACGATCTCCTCCTCAACCTGCATAACCTCGCCATCTCTCCGCCGCTTGGCCGCCACTACAAGGGAGAGGGCCTCCCCTCGCAGCACGGTCTTAAATGCTTCCCACAGCGACACTGCCGAGTCCACGGATCCCTGATTGTCCTTGAAAAAATTTTCAACTGTCTTCACCAGTGCGCTGCGCATCTTAGGGTCTCGGAAGTACCAAGGGTTAATAGGAGCCACCCTTCCCCCTCCCTCACGGCCAACATCCAGCCTGACCCACACTGGCGAATGGTCCGATATACCACGCGCCATGTGCCTGGCCTCGGACACCATTGAGGCGTGCGCAGCCAGAGTGAGCAGGTAATCAATCCTAGAGAGGCTACCATGCGCTCCGGAGTGGAAGGTGTATTGGCTCTGTGTGGGGTGCCGGAGCCTCCAGCAGTCTATCAGGCCAAGTGTGTCAAGAAAGTCTGGAAGCCACTTCTGAGCCCCCCCCTGTGTCTCTGGGCGGGTATCTATCCAGCAGCCCAGAGCCGACAGCATTGAAATCACCCCCCACCACAAGCATACCCCCTGGGAGATCCAGCAAGGCCCTACCCAGATCTGTAAAAGTGGAGGCCTGCAGGGCCGGCGGGACATAAACCGAAACTAAAACCAACGTTCTTCCTTCCCACCGCCCCGCCACCGCCACAAACCTCCCCCTATCGTCAACAATGGTGGAGTCCACCTCAAATGGTAGCGAGGCTCTGACTAGGATGCCCACACCCCTGGACCCAGAGGAAAATCCCGAATGAGCTATGAATTTATAACCCTTCCTATTAAGAGCATAGCACGTGTTACCTATAAGGTGCGTCTCTTGCAGTAGGGCGACATCCGGCAATGACCGTTTCAAGAATTGCAAAACAATCCCGCGCTTAATGCGATCCCCCAAACCATTAACATTCCAGCTAATAACACTTAAACCCCTACCCCCCATCCCCAAACGTAAGGAGGCCCACCCCACACCCGAAGAGCCACCATGGAACAGTCCTGAAAATAATCAATACGCCTTGCAGAAACAAACCCCCTAACAACAAACCCAAAATCCCAACTATCCCCCCCACCCTGCACCCCTGCTGCAGCTTACAAAGCCCCCCCAACTTGCAGTGTGCCTGTCGCCCTACCAAACCCAAAATCTACAAAAAGTACCCTAAGGGAGGAAAGAGCTCCCCTCGTCCTCCCACAACCCTCCGTATTTACTGCATTCTGTTCAAGTCATTAGCTAGAGTCAAATCGAGTCAGTCCGGTTCCGAAGACATCAACCTTGTTCATCCCGGCCACTGTCCCCGTCTGCGGCAGTGTCCTCTCCCGTCGTCGTCGGGGCAGAGCGTCCAGCCATTCATCGGCCATGACAGGCGACTCAAAAAAGAATGTTGGGTCTTTGTACACCACACGTAGTCTGGCAGGGAAGAGCATGGCATATTTCAGTTCCCTCTCCCGAAGCCGCCTCTTCACCCACAGGAAGCCCTGCCTCTGCACCTGCTGGGTGAAGTCAGGATAGAAATTCACCGACGCGTTCTGGAAGGGGACCGGGCCAGTCACCCTCGATGCTTGCAGGATAGCGTCCCGATCTCGAAAATGAAAGAGCCGGGCGACAATCGGCCTCGGTGGGGCTCCCACTTTGGGCCTACCACCCGGCACCCTATGGGCCCTCTCAACTGCGAAAAACTTTCCAAGACCCTTAGGCTGCAGATGATTAAGCACCAAGTCCTCCACTAGCAGGTCTACAGAAGTCTCGTCCGAGGACTCCGGGACCCCGATAACGCGCACGTTGTTGCGCCTGGCCCGGCTCTCAAAGTCCTCCAGCCGACGGGCGGCGAGATCACTCTCGGTCCGCAACTTACGGACCTCGGTCTGTAGTTCCGAGACATCATCAGCGAGGCCCGTGGTCTTGAGGTCCAGGGTTTTAACTCGTTCGTTCGTTTTGCCCAAAGCCGCGCGGATCAGATTAACGTCTACCAAGATGGCATCCACTTTGTGCGCCAGGGCATCAAACTGTCTCCCAATCGAAGTCTGCAGCCCTTCGAGCGCGCCCATGACATCCTGGAGCGAGAGCTCCGGGGCCAAGGGTGAGGCAGTCTTCTGTGCATCCGGCGACTGGCTCGGTCCACCCGGTGACCCCTTCTGCTGGGCATAGCGGTCCATATTATTGGCCCGAGTATAGGCTCCCCGCCTGGTGGCCTTAGGCTTCAGCCGATCCACCTCCGCTTTGCCCGACATGGTTGGCTCAAGCAGGTCGGTTCAAACAGGACGACCCTCTCTCAGCGAAAGGAGGCAGGAGTGCGCAGTCCTGCGATGGGCCGCCAGAGTAGCGTGCAGAGCGTCCAAATGATAATAAAGCAGCCGAGAGCACTGCCTGGGCAGGACCAACAAAGGGCGAGAAAGTGAAAGTGAAAGGATAGGGACCTCCGTCCGGTAGTTCACACCTCGCCTGGCCGATTAGAGGTCGGGCATCCTGCCAACTCTAGCCCCTGGCATCCCTCGGAGATAGGCCTCAATCTTCCGCCATGCATAACTCCGGTTCCCGGTGGGCGATCCGACCGCGGGTAGCATCAATCGCCTCCCTGACAAGTCATCTGCACGATGCCATGCATGCAAACAGGATTAGAGACAGGATAGTCGACGGAGGGCACGAGGGTCTCGGGAGCTCAAAGCTCACGCGGCCATCTTGGTCAAGCGCTAGGCTCCTCCACCACCCCACTTTTGATCTTATCTAGGACACCTCGTACATTCCAGCTCACTATCCGGTGCCCACCTTGTGAGACACCAGCAGTATTATTTGTTATTTAGTCAGATGACTTGTATCTGCGGGACTATATCTGGGAGGAGCCACCCCCTGGGGAGAGCACAATATGTATGCGTAAGAGACATAGCACCGACAACATTTACCGTCCCCCCCCCCCCCAATACCTCCCTCCCCTCCCTCCCAATACCTCAGAATAGTTGAAGTATCTGTCGCGGATGGGGAATAGTCTTAACACAAACAGGAACTGGAGACAGAGCCCCTCCAATGGATCTCCATCAAACTCCCCATAAACGTGTGATCACCACTAAAGTTCGGATATTACTTCTCAAAGGGGTGTAGCCCAGCAATGTTGCCTTAGTGCACAGCAGAGAATTGAATTATGAAGTTTGCCCCGATCTTATAGGTCTAGGAGTTTGCACGGTCACCTCGGACCTTGAGCGTTCCTGAGCGGGTCTCACTGCGGGCTCTAGATCATCGCAATGATTTCAGTCTGTGTCCCCAGTTTTCTTTGGATTTAAGACTGCTTACGAGAAAGGTCAGTGAAGGAGTCTGAATCCAGCCACGGCCGCTTATGTGGCTTTACCCAGATCACTTTGTCTGTTCAAGCAAGCACCGCTTCAAGGCTATCAAAGAAAAGTATACGTGATTGATATGTCACCATGAGCCAGGCCGGGAACAATAGGGCATAGGAGATCTTAAGGCTCCGCAACCGGGCCTTCACTTCCAGGAAGGATTGATGGCGCTGCTGGACTAATCTAGTATAGTCTGGAAATATCAGGATTCGTTGAGACTCAAAAGAAATGGAATCCTTCAACCTAGCCTGCGTTAGGATGGTCTGTCATGAAAGTTCTGGAGATGATGGGCCACGGTTTGGGGCCGGAGGGTGGAGGAGTGGGAGGGTTAGTAAGGCTCGGTGGGTGAGATATCTCCCAACATCTTTGCCTTTGCATCCCTCGGGTAAGCCCACTAATCAGAGGTTGTTCCTGCGAGTTCGTCCTTTCGAGTCTTCCACTAGTGTTCCTAGGCCTCTCTTGAGGGTATTGAGGGCGTTCACTTTCTCTTGAAGGGTAGTGACTGTGTACTCCATGCTGGAGACCCTCATCTTGGTTTCTGTAGTTTTGTCTACTGCGTTACATAGATCTTGCCATAGAAGCATTACATCAGAGCCCACAGCATCTGTTTTAGAGCCGAGCATGTCTCTGGATGGGTAACACGTGCCATCAAAGCCCGTTGTCAGGCATGGCACCAGTTGAGCCTCCTGAGTCAACCATCTGGGCTCCTGTTCCTGTGTAGCGATCCTTCGCGCTCTGCTTAGAAGCAGAGCCCAGTGATTTATCGCGTGCCACTGTAAGAAAGGTTTTGGGCCTAGTCTGGTAGCCGTTGGACGATTGTATGTGGAGGGAGGCTAAGCCCAAATGGGGTTCTCGGTACAATGCTATGGCCCCTGAGCCAAGGGAGAGAGAAAGCCCCCCCCCCCAGTATCCTTATAGATAGTAGAGGGCTCCCTCTCCGTGCAGTGGAGGCCGGGGGCCCGCAGGCCGGACCAGGCCTAGCCCGACAGCCCCGTCGCGTTGGTGTACCCCACCCCCTCCCCCCCACACTTTCTGTGGTGCACATTCGACAGGATATACGCAGTGCTTAATTTGTAAAATATGAAGTGCAGGTGCTCAAATGTTTGTCAGAGGCCACACCTACTTTCCCCAGCTCCACCCACTTCCGCTCCTGGCTCCACCCACTTACTCTATTGGCTCCACCCACATCCTCAACTAGGCACTGTTAAAAGTCAGATGTAATAACCGATCTGAATTTCAGCAAAGGAGCCTTCCTCATAGTAAGGTTTTGATAGGAGATTGCCCTGCGCTGTGATAATTTTGAAAAAGATTAAATCAAAAGCGCATTTCAAGCACAATTTTGGAATAAATTAGCTAAAATCACTAATGCTTTGAAAAGGGACAATTTCAGTGCTTTATGTGCCCATTTGGAGAAAGGACAATACTGGGGTATGCCATTTTTAACAGAGTCTACGAGTTCAAGGATACAACTCTGACGTAGCGTATGTGATAAAATAAACCAAAAGGTTCTGAAAACACTCTAAACAGATTTAAACTGAATAAAATCATGCAATACACTTGAATGAGTCAGTCAATGTCACTTCCAGTGGCCGAAGGGGTATTGTTACGTTAATAAATAGTAGAGTATTCTGTTAAAGCGATTACTTTTAGTGAAACAATACAAAAAGATGATTATCAATTGGGCTAAGGAACCAGTGGTTTCACTTGTTGTGACTTTTTGTCCTCTTGTTGCAAAGTGTTATATAACAGATGCAAAAAGAATAAGCAGTTTTCTTTCCACAACAGAATTTAGGAAAACAACCGTTACCAAAATAACAACTCTATTTGAGTTTAAAGACAGCTTCAGTTTGCGATGACAAAAAGGTATTTCCCTTTTAGACACTCTCAGTGCTTACCCATATCCTTTCTTGCACCGACTAGTAGGGCCCATGACACACTCCCTACATCACTATTGTTTAAGCATGCTAGTTTGTGTGTCCTGCCTGGCTGTGCTGTGCACAGGTCTCATGTAACATTTTGCGATTTTAATTTCCGTTTTTTTTTTTTTTTTTTTGAAACCGTTTATTGCAGTTTATAAAAGTTACAGGTATGGGCCTACAACCACACGGCCGGCCGCTAGAGCATCAAAAGCATATTACATACATACAGCAAAAAGTCTCTCAGCGGTACACAGTAGGAAAACAGGGGTAATCAATGGTGCAGGCCTCATAGCTCTATGCCCACAGTACGGTTCCATTTTCTTAAAACAAAACAACATCAACAAACCACAACCGCAAGGCAACCCGCGATCCAAAGTGACAACACGTGCTCCATAAGTGGGGGATCTAAACAGCAGCATAACTCTGAAGAGGGGGACGGGAGTAGATCGGGGACTGGGGGACCGCGCGCCCGCGGCCGAGGGAGGGGGGGCCATCTAGGGAGACGGAGCAGGCGAGGCAGCCGGTAGTAGTGGCGGCTCACAAATACCCCCGCGGTAGGCGTTCCAGGGGCCCCAGAGTTTCATCCACGCCCCAGGCTTACCCCTCGCCACATACACCACCTTTTCACGAAACATACACCAATCCATATGCTCTTTCCAGGCCGACACCGCAGGGGGCCTCTGGGATCCCCACAATTGAGCAATATCACGCTTAGCTATCATGTATCCCAGAGTCACCCACCGCGTCTGCGGGACCGAATAGTCATTAGGTTCCCAGACATTCAGCAAGCATCTCCTCGCTTCAGGCAGCAGCGCGACACGCGTAACCACTCGTAGAACCTCATGCACACCACGCCAGAATCGCTCCACCTTCGGGCACTCCCACAGTATATGCATGAAAGTCGCCAACGCACCACAGCCACGCTTACACATTCCATCACCGGCAAAACCCATACGTAGAAGCCTTGGCCCCGTCACGTAGACCCGGTGAAGGATCTTGAGCTGGACGAAACGAAGGCGAGCCGGGATGGCCACCTCTTTCGGAGAGGCCACCGCGGAAATCCAATCCTCGTCGTCCAGCTCCAGCCCGTCGGCAACCCAAGCCGCGCGGAGACTAGTCAGCAGGCACGATCTATCGTTAATCAATTTTTTGTATATGAGGGAGATCGTGCTGTCCGGGACATGGCCATCTAGCACTCTGTCCTCCAGGGGGGAGGACTCCGGAATGGACGCAACATCCGGGAAGACGGAGCCCAGCGCATGGCGGACCTGTAGGTACCGAAAGTACTCACTGCCCTGCAGCTGAAACTCCGCCTGCAGCGTCTCAAAAGTTTTGAATCTCCCCCTCGTCCAGAGATCTCCCACCGTGCTGATTCCGATCGTGTCCCACTTCTCGAAGCCCTTCGACGTCCACAGGGAGCCCAACCTCTCAGATGCATACAGCGGAGACGCTCGGGTCAAACGGTCCTTCCACCCCATAGCTGCATTAGCCGCGTGCCAGACACGCACCATGACACGCGTCGGTCCCGTCAGACGGGAGTCGGGCGCGCCAGAGTAGAGCGCTCGATTATAATCGCCACCGGGCAGGAGCATCCTGTCCATCTCAAATGCCGGGTTCAAGGCGGGCCCGTAAAGGCCATGATTAATTGCAGCTAGTTGGGAGGCCCAGTAATACCGTTTGATGTCCGGGAGGGCGACCCCTCCATCGTACCACGGGAGCGTCAATTTAGCCAGAGCAATACGCGGCCTCCCGTCCCAGAACAGGCGCCGCTGGAGGCCCTCCACCTCACGAAAGTAGCGTGCCGGGACCAAGTCCATGGTATTCTGGAGGGCGTAGAGGAAGCGCGGCAGGGACATCATTTTAAATAAGGCCGCTCGGCCGAGCGGCGAGAGCGGCAGACGCCGCCAGCGCACCACGTCCTCCTTCAAACGCTGGAGGGGGGGCAGCAAGTTCCGCTCATAGCGGGCCTCCGGGTCGAGAGTGATATATATACCCAGGTACCGGAAACCCTGGGAGGCAATCTGGATCGGACAGTCCCGTGGCAGGACCGGAGCCTCCCCGGAAAGCACATAGACACAGGATTTCGCCCAGTTGATGACCAGGCCTGAGTTGCGACAAAAGGAGCGCAAAACATCAACCAGGACGATCAGTGATTTGCGCGGGGAGGCGAGATACAAAAGGATATCGTCAGCATAGAGGGACACGCGGTCCTCATGCTCGGGGGTCCAGCGGAGACCACGGATAGAAGGGTGCCACCGCAGCCACTCCGCCAGGGGCTCCATGGCCAGGGCGAACAGGAGAGGCGACAGGGGACAACCCTGTCGCGTGCCCCGCCCCAGCGCAAATGGGGCCGATACTCGCCCATTCACCACCACCTGCGCCAACGGGCCCGAATATAGCAATTTGACCCAGCTGACGAAACCCGGGCCGAACCCAAACTTCGCCAGCATCGCCCAGATATATGGCCATTCGAGCGTATCAAACGCCATGGTGGCGTCCAAGGACGCCAAGATGGCTGGCTCCCGCACAAATGGGACACGCGCGAGCACCCCGTGTAAGCGCCGCAGATTAAGCGCCGTGTTGCGGTGTGGTATAAAGCCCGATTGGTCTTGGTGGACCAAATCGCCCACCACGCCAACCAACCGGTTGGCCAACACCTTGGCGAGGATTTTGGGCTCCGCGTTCAAAAGCGAAATCGGCCTATAGGATGTGACCCGTTCACGGGGCTTCCCCTCCTTATGGATCACCACAATTGTAGCCAGACGCTGGTCCGGCGGGAGGGAGCCCTGCGAGTGGGCCGCAAGGAACATCGCGCGCAGGTGGGGCGCCAACACATCCGGGCGCAGCTTGTATAGCTCAATGGGAATACCATTGGGGCCCATGGCCTTGCCGGATGCAACCGAGCGAATAGCCGAGGCAATTTCGTCCGAGGTGGGCGGGGCGTCCAGCGAATCCCTGTCCTCCACCGTAAGGGAGGGCAGTGCGATGTCCCGAAGCAAGGCATGGGAATCTTCCTCCGAGCAGGGAGAAACCGGGGAGTAGACTTCGCGGAAATAGTCCGCGAAGCAGGAGACAATGGCTTCCGGCTCGGTGACACACACGCCATCCACGCTCTCAATCAAAGGCACCACACGGCTCGCTCTCTCCCTCTTATCCAACCACGCAATCAATTTGCCAGCCTTGTCACCCACATCATACAATCGCCCCTGCTGCTCTCTACTGAGGCCCCTGGCCGCCTCCGTGACGAGGGCCCGATAGGCCGCCTGCTTTAAATGCAACACATGCAACTTGGCGTCTGTTACCCCGCTCCCCAGGTCACCCTCCAGTTCTGCAATTTCGGCCTCAACCCGGGTCACCTCCTCCCGCTCGCGCCGCCGGGCATTGGAAATAAAGGAGAGGGCCTCCCCTCTAAGAACCACCTTGAAAGCCTCCCACAGGGAGATGGCAGACGGGACCGACCCCACATTCTCATCGAAATAGCGCTGTAAGGATTTGATCAAGTCGGCACGAATGGTGGGGTCGCGCAAATACCATGCATTAATCGGGGCCACCCTGCCAACCCCCCTCGGGAAGACATCGAAATGCAACAACAATGGGGAGTGGTCTGAGATACCCCGTGCCAAATGGCGCACCTCCCCCACCCTCCCTGCATGGGCCGCCGGGACAAGGATGTAATCAAGCCGCGAGAGGCTACCATGGGCCCCCGAGTGGAAGGTGTACTGTTGCAATCCAGGATGCTTTAAGCGCCAGCAGTCCACCAGGCCCAGCGTGTCTAAAAGGCCGGGCAGCCATGCCTGTGCCCGGGGGAGGTCCCTAGGGGGGTGGCGGTCCATAGACCCGGAGGCAACCGCATTAAAGTCCCCTCCAACCACCAACAGGCCACTCGGAAGGTCCAGAAGGAGGCGCCCCAGGTCCGCAAATGTTGTGGCTTGTAGCCCAGGCGGGACGTACACTGATATGAAGATAACCACTCTACCCTCCATTCGTCCCACCAGAACAGTGTAGCGTCCCCTCTCATCATGGCGCACCTCGTCAATCTCCAACGGGAGCGAGTTCTTGACCATAATACCCACCCCCCGCGAGCCCGAAGTGAAGCCGGAGTGGGCCGCCAAACGATATCCCCGCCGATTCATTGCATGAAAGGTGTTACCTATAAGGTGCGTCTCCTGCAGGAAGACAACATCTGGTGAAATACGTTTTAAATACTGCAGGACCACACCACGCTTAATCCTATCCCCCAGGCCGTTAACATTCCATGACAACACAGTCAAATCCCTACCCCCCATCATACGTCGAAACAATCGGTCGCCCCCCACCGAGCATCTTAAAAACGACAAAACAGTTGCGGGTTTGCCTTGCGGTGCTAACAAACAACACACCCCCCCCACCCCCCGGTCCCAACAGAACTCCCCCCTCCCTGCACCCCTGCATGAGCCCAGACAGCCCCCCCAAAGTGCAGTGTGCCTGTCGCCCCATAGCTAAATACTAACTAGTCCCCCCGAGGAGGAGGGAAGCCCCCAGCAGACCCCACCCGACCTCCATGGGAGGGGAACATACGAAAGCAATATATGGTAAAGGAACAACATCCAGAGCAAGGCCTATACAGTCACCCCTCAATTCTGATCCGGCGGGCCCTCCTCGCCAGCCTTAATTTCCGTTTTTAAATGCAATTTTATGAATTTAAGCACATGATTCTAGTTTGCATGATGTCGGCCACACCCCTAATTGTGTATTTTCTGATCCAGTCGAACTCTGGGTACAAGAACATAGAGAGGATGTGGCCTAAGTGTATTCGACCTCGAAGCTGAGGAACCGGGTTTGGGTCTCGGCAATGACGCTCAACATCCTGTGATTCTGAGCAGATCAGTTAATCTCCCCGTGCCTAACAAAAAAAAATTAATAAGTCCGTTTGTAATGCAATTGGTGCTCATGTAAGGTGCGCTGATACCTCTGTGTCTAGTTCGCACTATATAAAACAAAAAAATAAGAATCCCCAATGCTTTACTGTGCACACTACCAAACAGTTACTTGTTGCTAGCTACACCAACCAGTTCAGCACAAACGTAAAGCTGCCACAAATCTTGCCCTTTGGAGATTTTGGAAAGAATCACATTAGTTCTAAGTGCTTTATTGTAATTGGTATTTAATGATCATTTTTGGGGGTCAAGGGTTGACTGCACTCCGCAAAAACAATACAGGACCCGCATTCAGCACGTGTGAAAAAAATATGGTGCAATGAAGTTGTATCTGTGCTTTTAACATTTATTTTCTTGTTCTAACCACATTTTTGTTCTGAACTGACACTTTTCGTTTTCGCTTTGGTTTAGTTATGACACTACATGTCCTGCTCTAGAAATGTCATTTCTTTCGCACCTCACTTTTGTTGTCCTTCTGTCATGCCCTCCATCAGGCGTGCATTTAGATGTGACACTTGTTATGTGAAAAAACACTGACACAGACAGACGTCCAAGGCTCTAAAGGAGGGTTTAAATCTAAAATTGCTCAACGGGCAAAAAGGATTCTTAAACACATATATACATTTTGACAAGGCGTCATTTAACCTGGCTGGTGCGAATATTCCCACGTCTATAAACACTACTAATGACTCGACGAACAAGCAAGCAACAATTCGATCTGGCCGGGTCAGGTCACTAAGGTGTGAACTTTTACATTGACTCTCTAAACAGCGCCGCCATTACTGTGAGCATGTGTGAAACACAAAGGCCTTCTAGAGGTAGAACATGGAAGTACTCCCACATATAAAAGCTTTATAGCTCCTGGCAGAAACAAGAGGTGGCCTATTCCTTCGGATTTACTTCTGCAACGTCCGCACCGTTAAGATCTATTCAAAATTAATGACACAGTCTTCCTACAGAGATAATGGAGCCATAACGATGCATCAACATTATTAAATTATCAAGCCTTGAAAAACATCCTAACGACCGTTGACTCACGCCACAACCATGCCCCCCACCCCCCCAAAAAAAGCAGCGTTGCTTTGGCATGGGCCACTGCCACCCATCCACGGCATATTATTGCAATTTTGACATCGTGGCATGGTGGCTACGCTACGTCGCCTCTACTAGATACATAACTTCATCAGTACTGCACTGCAGCTCTGCCACGCTTGCTTAAATTTAGTTCTGGTTCGTTCGTGGTGGGCCCAGTGGGCGACCGGGAAGATACTGACTGCACGCCACTCACACTGCCTTGCTCATAACTGATTAGGCCTGGCCTGCCAATGTCACCTGGTGCTGTTGCCAGTAGTGGTGCAGCGCTACTGCTGCCAGTCATCACGTTGTCATCGGGCGGTCGGGTGAGTTCGCGCTGGCTATCTTGAATGGCCGTTAGGGTCTCGATGGCGGGGTGTGGGCGTGTGGATATGCTGGGCGTGGCCTCGTCAATGCGCGCAATCCGAAAAGCTCTGCGCCCGCTGCCTACTGCGCACCGCCCCAACTCCCGCAGGTCCAAAATCCAGCTCAACCCCGTCCCACCTTCAACACTGTGAACTAAGGGGCCGCAGCCGCCACGCCATTAACAAGATTGAGCTTGAGATTCTTCTTGTCTCAGCCAGGGCAGGCAAGGCGGCTCGCTCATCACAGCTTCACGCTGGGAGTGGACTGAGTCACTCGGGAGTGCCAACGAGAAGTTGAAAAACACAACACTCGGTGCCATATCGAAAATAAAAATAAATGAAGTGCGTGAAGCAATGCATGCAGAGTAGACCCGGCCCTGGTAATTAAGTGCCGGTGCTAAGCACCGGCAAAAATTAAGCTCTGGATATACGGCGTATATATGGTAGGGCTACAGGAACTCATTTGAGGCGTGTCTGCCATGTTGGACCGCAATGCTACACCCCCAGACTTTGAGTTTTAATACGCACATTACAAGGATGATTTCTATTATGAATAATGAGCATCCCAAAAGATTAGCAGAGGAGGCACTTCAGCGGACACAGAGGGTCCCTAGATGCGGAGACTTCACCACGCGGCGGTATAGCATCTCCGTGAGGGGTGTCCAGTCTGTGACCAATACGGGGTCCTACATTTTCTATCACGAGGTAATGGGGTTGGATAGTTTCTTGGGGGGATTCTTGACTTCACACCTAAATACACTCAAGGTACACTTAGAGAAGGGTTTGCATAGTAGGAGTACGCCTGATTACTGCCTTGTTTATATGCCTGCATATATACACTGTTTTTACACCATGGCAGAACTATATCTACTATTTACTCTTTTGGTGCTTGTAATCACTTCCATCTGCTTCTGTTTACTGATTATTGCAGCACATGTATTCTATAGAAGAATAACATTGGTTCAATAAATATATTGAAAAAGTCTCACTGTGTATTCTCTGTATATTTCTCTGAGCACGGGTGACAGAGCAAAATGTTCGGATCCGTTTCCACGAACCCAGAGAGGTCAGGTTTGTCATGTTCGGTGGTTTCCAGAAACCATTCGCTCCCTGGTAAGGTTAGGGGGGGGGCTTATGATAGCACTGTGAGCTAGCTGGCCTCTAGGTCAACATATCCTGTGGGGGTGCTCTGAATCAGTCTAGGCACCTCATCCAGTTTATGTAGTCCAACAAATGCGCAGGTCCTACGGATCAGTGGTAACAACACGACATGCCTTGAACCATGAAGTCATCCAAGTCACAAGAAACTCCCATAACACCTTTTGAATTCCCTATTGGTCCACAGCAGAAATGAGGGCTGGACGTTTGTGGCCCTTTTTTGGTAAAAGGGTGCACAAGGAAGGTTTACTCTGGCTTTTGTGAATTCTTTTTTGAAGAAGGCTGAAGTGAAATGTGTAAATAGTGTGAATACTGATACAGTCATTTAAATTATTATGAATTATATCCTTATTCGAGAAGTGTAGGCTAAGGAAAGTGTGACGAACGGTCCCCAATTTATTTCTGTGCAGATGGAATGTTTCTAAATGGAAATGGGGTTTGGCAACCACCAGACTGCTCTATATTATTCACGAGAAACGTCAGTTGGAGCACTTCAACCGTATGTTGACAGAGTGTATAGTGGATTGAAAGTAGTGAATTGCACTAGAAAAAGGAGATCTAAAAAAAAATCTAAGTAAAAGCAGAACTCCTCACAGTGTCTTTGGGAAATCAATTAATCATATTGAGGGTCAAGAACTTTTGTTTATCCGGGAAGGATGCACAAAGGTGGAAAAAGGGAATGTGATAAAAACCAGGTGACTGGGAAAATTCAAGAGTAGCAGAAAAACTAATGTGTGAGACATGAAAGAGTATTAAGGTGTAGGTCTTGCACATTCAAACCGAATGACTGGGTGCCTATGAAGATGGGAAAGTTGGGCAGGAATAGAGAGTCAGAATGACCTTAATCTTTTGATTTCACTGCACCCCAATTAAATCATTCCTGGAAACTGGGGACCGGGGCCTAGGCACGTTCTACGATTTGAACCTCTAAACAATACAAAGAAATTCATACACAAGTATACATCATATTTACAAATGAGTACCTTTTTTTAAATTCACAAATATAGAAAAATCTAAATTTAATGGGCAGGTTGAACTTTTCTAAAGTCCGATTTGAATTCTAAAAGACACAGCAATATGCTATATTCTGGCCTATTATTTTTCCGTGCTCCTAATGCATGCTGTCTTTTTGGCAGTGCTTGCATTGGGTCCACTCATTGTCCATACTAAACTCTGTTGGCTGTACTTGTACTGCTACCATGAATCAAGCATTTTTAGCCACCAATTTCAAATTCCATCACATTTCCAGAACAGATTTCAATTTTAAGTTTCCAAAGCTGCTTCTTATATGCAAATATTATGTATTTTCTAAACAACTGTCGATGGAAGGTGTCGCAGTCCACCTATGGGTCTGCGGACCACAGATTAAGAACCACTGATCTAGGACATGCAAAGCAGTCAGGGTAAGGGGTAACAGTAGTGTTAGAGAGTGGTAAGGTTTGGAAGGATCAGAAATGTAGTGTGCCTCCGAGATTTTCCCTGAATTTACAAATTCATATTTAGATTGTTTATCATCAGATTATCTAGAATATAACAAATGTTAGCATGTGAATATAATGTTATGTCAGAATTCTACAATTTTTTTGTTTTTAGGAAATATGTTGTACATGATTTTGATTATAGTGTTCCTGTGTAATGATTTCAGCTTTGAAATGGTGTGGTGGAATCTTTGATGGGAGAGTTCGAGGAGTCAGCTGTGCCTAAGATCACTTGAATTAATATCCACCTTGATGAAACTGCAGTGGTGCAGGTGGATGTATTGGAATACTTATAAAAGAATGGAAGGTATCCATAGGTACAGCCATGGGTTTCTACCACAGCAAGCAAAAAAAAATGCCTACAAGAGAATCAACTTTACAGATTATTCCAAAGACTACAACACAACTACACTGGTAAAGTTAAATTACTCTTTAGGTGGGATTGCCAAATAAAATCATGACACCAACAAAGCACCTTCTTGTAAGAACATGAAAAACATAACTTGATCTAACAGTTTGTGTAAGATAAGGCGTGTGATAATACAAGGAGCACAACCATAAATTGAATATGATTAAATCATCCACCTACTGAAACCCACTTATTTACATTTTGAAAAGGTAAGAGTCTTGGACATACGCAGCATGGACAGTGTCACGAACTCCTAAAAATATTTGTAACAATTGCAAAACAAATTTGTCTGTCACTAATTTATGTACATTATAAACATAGCAGTTAAGTGTAAATTACGATATCGAAAACTATATTTTCAACTGCAAAGTATAGTTATTTTATTTCCAATACCAAAAAGTTTTTTGAGTGTACAACAACTAAAAAACACAAAACAGACCAGACTCACATGAGTAAGTTAGTACCAAAGGGAGGCAATAAAAACAACAGTCCTAACTGATATTAAGTTAGAAGATTGGAACAGCATATGATATACGAGGAATACTGGCTTTCCACATACATTGTGACAGGGATGGAAAGAAACAGAACATCTATTTAAATAATTAATTATGATAACAGTCAAGGAAAGGGTTTAATTTAGAATTAAGAGGAGCTCTGTGAGGATCAGGACTTATTCAGCATCATAAAAAAGAACTTAGTCTCTGCTTTAAGAGACTGAGTTAGGCTCTGGAGAACACAGTCTTGGTCTGGACATGTTTATGGCAAAAAAGCGATACAGTGTTACATCATAAGTAAAGCATCAGAGGCACTATATTCAACTTCACTTTCAGCAAGCAGTAGGAAGAGGAATTGGGCCAAGTTAACTTATTAATGGATTAACTATGATCGTTGCTCATACATACAAATTAAATTTGATATGTTGAACTGGAGTTTGCTTACTATCCAACAGCTACGAGCAAAAGTATACCATTGGGAGCAATTCCACATTTTGGTCCGCACTAGAGCTATGCAACAGGACGGATCACAGAGTGTCACCTAACTACCATCAATATTTAAGAAGGGAAGCGAGACAGGGGTATTTCCCCCAATTTGCCCACCCATGAGAAAACCTTTGGGGGTTCTCACTGTTCTCTCTTTTTTTGTTTTAAATAACAATCCATCCCTGTTGTCTATATGCACACCACCCAACCTGCTCCTGAGTAGGGGGAAGACATACTGTTGGGGCTTTAGGAGTGGAGGCTTCGGTCCAAAGCCAGGATGGGCTGCCTCCATTCACTCTTTCCTAGTGTGCGCTCTGATATTCCCAATAAAAGCCCTCCAGACTACCAGGGACAAACAAGTGAAAAATGAAATGGGCACCAGATAGTATTTCTGCCCCTGGGGGAAGACAGAAACGGGGCAACAAGGAATGGAGGTTTCTCCCTCTCTGCCAGCCCATATGCCAACACTACACTGAAAGAAATCAAATACCATTTTCCTCTAACTTGCTATGGTGAATGGCTGCAGGAGTCAGGCTCTTGGCCAGCGGTTACCAGGGAACCCTATCAGCCCTTGGAATTTCCGAAACCTAGAGACCCCAGGGAATTCAATGTGATGCGGTAGGTAACGATCCCAGCATGTTTTCTTGATCAGATTGGATCAAAAAAAGAATGTTTCCATATTTGGGGAATAAAAAACACAAGCACTTCCAGCCAACGGCCATAGTCCTAAAACTGTGCATTGCAACATTTTTCCCAAATGAAATACTGCCTAACCTATGTGTAAATGGGCCAAAACAGTAAACAAGAGAAAATTTCACTGCCTTCACACTGTACGATATATGACCAGTTCTTGTTGCAGATGGTAAACTCATCCACACAATTGGGGTACCGTTTTTATTGGGATAAGTGTCACAAAGCTGGATGGTTGAAACTGATGTGGTTACTTAAGTGTAGGACTAGTTTGGAAAAATAATGAATTTTCTGGATTCATATGCTGTGCATTAGTCTGTCATCTAGTGGTTGGGTTCAGAATACTTTTTTTTGTTATTCTTGGGCATCGTATGTTCCCATTTGGTGGTATGTCCCCTTGTGACGTCAGCTGTGCAGTCCCGAAGCCCTCGTGCATGATCACAATCTTCAGATTTTTTTTTCCTCTTGTCGACTTTAGGTCCTTCTTTGCTTGCCTTGTTTTGAAAACGTAACTCTTCCTAGTTCTACTTTGTTAATGTGGCATCTCATTTCTCTGGGAGGTGGGTGAGTCACTTCTGAATCCGGAAAATTCTACAAGCTACAAAACTATTCCTACAAGTAACAATTTTTGTGTGCAGCCTGAAGCCTTTGTGGATGGATTCACATGCTGTGCATTCATTTTGTAGTGGTATTCTTCCTTTGTTTCTGGCAGTTGAGTTAATATTAACTTGTGCTTACAAAAACGTTGGCACTTTTTTTGCCCAATGGCGCTTACTTGTTGGCTTGACTGTCAACACAAAATTGCTTGATGAATACATGCATGGATGACAAGGTGGCTGCCATACATTTATCACTGGTAGATATATGTTTGCTCAAAAGGATAGGGTGGCTTTTTTCCTTTGTGGAATGGGCTATAGCTTTTTCTGCTAGTTGCACGCAAACCTGCGTAGGGCATACTTGGATTTGTTCGGACTATCCATCATGCAATGGTGGCCTTTGTTAAAGGTGAGCCCTGGTTCACTTTTGAAAAGGTAAAAAGAACTGGGTTCCTTTACTGGCTTCCTTTGTCCTTTCCAGGTAGTACATGACGGTCCTATGTATGTCCATAGTATGGAGTGCTATGTCTACTTGAGTTCTAAGGTGTAGGAAAAACCCCAGTATCTGGATGGTTTGGTTCATATGAAACTTTGGTGGGAAGTGTGAGTTGGTTCACATGACCACCCTGGTCCTTGTGTATTTGTTGGGATGGCTCGTAAGTGGTTAACACTTGCAGTTTATCTCTACCTAGCAATGTTATGGCAATTAGAAGGATAATGTCACTTATCCAGTAAGCATCTGTTTTTGGCATGCAGAGCTGTAGATTCACATGCTTTGCATAGCCCTGCCATCTAGTGTTGGGTCTGGATGTTTGCAAGTTGTTTTTCTTTGAAAAAGTCTTTCCAGTCATGAGGTAACAATGCGCAATGGTATCGACTCCATTGTTAGATTGTTTCGCCACAGTGGGTGAGAATGGAGTGAATGTAGAATAGAGATGTCCATGTGTATGTATTTAAAGTGAGAACTACAACAGCAAGAAGTGACCGGGGAGGCAGGTGGACCATGTGAATCTACAGCTCTACATGCCAAGAACAGATGCTTACTTGGTAACTAACATTATCCGTTCAAGGCATGTGTGCTGTAGATCACATGCTTTGCATACACTATAAAGCAGTATGCTCCCAAAGCGGTGACTAACTAGTAGCTGTTGTAGTTGTTTGAAACAGTGTTTTGAGTACGGCCTGGCCGACATTAGCTTTCTGCCCTGCTAACACATCTATACAATAGTGTTTGGTGAATGTAAGCGGTGTAGACCATGCTGCTGTCTTACATATGTTAGCAAGGGGAATATTCACCAAGGAGGCCATAGTAGCCCCTATTTTGCGAGTGGAATGTGCTCTAGGGGGTACTGTTAAAGTTGTTTTTGCTTTCGCATAGCATGTTTGTATACATTTGACAATCCATCTAGAAATGTTTGATATAGATATGGGATTGCCTTTGTGTGATGGAGCAAAAGCAACAAAGAGTTGCTATGTTTTGCGAAAGTCCTTTGTATATAATAAAGTAAAGCTCTTCTAACATCAAGGGTGTGTAGAGCTCGTTCTGCCACTGAATCAGGTTGAGGAAAGACCAAAAGCAACTCAACTGATTGATTGACATGAAAGGCAGACACCACTTTACATAGGAACTTAGGGTTAGTACAAAGAATTACTTTGTCTCTGTGAAGTTGAAAGAAGGGTTCTTCTAAGGTTAATACCTGAAGTTCACCACCTCATCTTAATGAAGTAATTGCAGTTGGGAAAGCGACTTTCCATGACAGAAATTGCAGTTGACCCCTATGCATTGGCTCAAAGGGTGGACCCATTAACCGTGTAAGTACTATGTTTAGATTCCACACTGGTGCTGGTGGAAGTCTTAGTGGGATTACTCTTTTTATTCCTTCCATAATGCTTTAATAACTGGAACTCTGAATAGAGACAAGTGTCGTCTATTTTGTAAGTACGCAGCTATTTCACAAGTTACTTACTTGTGTAACAATATATCTGCAAGAGACATTAGTTAGTGATAGATTCCTTACCTTAGAATATCCCTAGGCGTCAGACTGGATCCAGAAAGTTTTTGTCCACAGTACTGCTGCGCATCGGTAGGCGTCCTCATACGGCTCCGTGTACGTCGCTGGCGTCGTAGCCGTCAAGATGACGTCGGAGCTACTTAGACGCTCCCATGCGCGCTGACATCAGTTCTGTATACAACTTTTCCGCGAAAGGAGAGCATAGCCATGCCAGAGACCGACTACTGGTGCAATAGAACTAGGGCCCTGAAAGGGATGACCTGACCCCTAGAGAACAGTTCGCATAACGGGGAGGATGGGCGGGCAGTACGGAATCTATCACTAACTAATGTCTCTTACAGATATATCGTTACACAAGTAAGTAACTTGTGCATCTGAAAGAGACACGTTAGTGATAGATTCCTTACCTTAGAATACATACCCAAGCAATACCAACCCCGGTGGTGGGTCTGCGAAGTGAGATTACACCAGAAAGTCACACGGAGAACCGAACAGTCAAAGAAGCCGTCTCTCCGGAACTGACTGTCAAGGCAATAATGCTTAGTGAAAGTATGCAACGAAGCCCAAGTGGCTGCTTGACAGATGTCTTGCAGGGGGATACCGCGTCCCAATGCTGCAGTGGCTGCCGTCGCCCTGGTAGAATGGGCGCGCTGCCCAACCGGAGGTTCCTTTTTAGCCAGAGAGTAACAGGCTTTAATGCACAAGACAACCCATCGGGAGATAGTTCGTTTGTGCACAGCCCGGGCTTTCTTGGCCCCTAGTAGACAACAAGGAGCTGGTCATCCACCAGGAACTGTTGTGTGCGGTTGAGATAGAACGAAAGCGCACGTTTTGGGTCCAGACAGTGGAGCCTCTCCTCTTCTCTTCTCTTGAAGGGTGCGAAGGCGGAAAGAAAGTGGGCAGAGTGACAGTTTGCCAGAAATGAAAGACAGACCACTTTTGGTAGAAAGGAGGGACGAGGTCGAAGCACAACCTTGTCCGGATGAATCGCCAGGAAAGGAGGTTTACAGGAAAGAGTCTGGAGCTCAATCACTCGCCGAGCGGAGGTGATGGCCACCAGTCAGACAGTTTCCAAAGTCAATAACCGCAAAGGACAGTTATGAAGAGGCTCAAAGGGAGCGCACATCAAGTATGTGAGAACCAGGTTCAAGTCCCATTGAGGCATCACAAAAGGAATAGGAGGGAAAAGGTGAGTAATGCCTTTGAGAAATCTATTGACAACATGGACTTGAAAAGAGAGGGCTGATCAGGCAGTCTAAGAAAGGCTGAAAGAGCAGAAAGGTAGCCCTTTATAGTGCCCAGAGCAAAGCCCTGCTAGGCCAAAGAGAGAAGAAACAATAAGACCTCAGAAAGAGGGGCAGCAAGAGGATCTACAGCTTTCGCTGTGCACCATGCCACATATCTTTTCCACCGACAGGCGTATACCGTTTTAGTGGAGGGACCCCTGGCTGCCAGAATCACATTACAGACTTCAGGACGCAAGTCAAATGGAATCAGCTGTCATCGCTCAATCTCCACGCAAGGAGGTGGAGGCTGGTCAGGTTTGGGTGGAGGACCGTACCCTGTTGCTGCGACAGGAGATCCTCCGGAAGAGGCAGTCAGATCGGGGGATCCACGCTCATACTGAGTAGCTCGGGATACCAAACTCTTCGAGCCCAGTCCAGTGCCACAAGAATTACTTTGGCCCGGTCGCGTCTGATATTCTTCAGCACTCTGGGCGGAAGTGGTATAGGCGGAAAGGCGTACAATAGACCGCAACTCCACTCGTGATGAAAAACGTCTCAGAGCGAGTGCCGCCTTGGAAACTCCAACACGCAGAACTGCTGACATTGCGCGTTCTCTTCGGTGGCGAATAGATCCAACCAAGGTTCTCCCCATTGCTGAAAGAGACCTTGTGCCACCTCTGAGTGAAGATGCCATTCGTGATCCAACATGCACCTGCGGCTGAGTTCGTCCACCCTGGCGTTCAGGGTACCTGCCAGGTGTTGAACCACCAAGGAAATGCCTTGATGTTCCAGCCACGTCCAGAGACGTAGAGCCTCCTGACATAGGGTCTACAACCCCACCCGCCCTGCTTGTTGCAGTACCACATGGCGGTGGTGTTGTCTGAACACCTGCACTACTCTCCCCTTGACAGAGGGAAGGAATGCTTTCAGTGCAAGTAGGATTGCCCTGAGCTCCAAAAGGTTGATATGGAGCTTGGACTCTGCCGGAGACCAGAGGCCTCTGATCTCCGCCTCTCCCATGTGGCCGCTCCATCCCAGGAGGGATGCGTCCGTCACTACTGTGTGCTCTGGTTGGGGAAGGGAGATGGATCTGCCGCTGACCCAATGCTGGTCCGTGACCCACCACTGAAAGTCCTGTGCAGTGCCGTCTGAGATCTGGACGTAGTCTGATAGTTTTCCCCAATGCTGCGTCCACTGGAACTTCGGGTCCCACTGCAGAGCCCGCATATGCCATCTGACATGATAGATAATCCACATTTGTAATCCACATTTGTAAAGCGCAAACAATCACCCGTAAGGGTCTCTAGGCGCTGGGGGCCGTCGGGAAGACTAAGCAAGTTATTGCCCAGAGTTACATGGTGCTGGGCTAATCTGCCGCCGCCGATCGAAACGTGATCCCCAGATTCCGGAGTCAGACGCCCTGGCCGCGGCGCCACACCTCTTCCCTAGGAGCAGAATGCAGGAGGCAAAGAGGCCATGAGGCCCAGCAGCCTCAGGGTTTCCTCACCAAAACCCAGGACCAGGGCAGAAAGATCGGAATCATAGCCTGAATGTCCCAGACTCGCTGTTCGGGAGGATAAACCCAAAACTGCGCTGTATCCGATGAAGATGAGCTTCTGAGAGGGAATCAGGTGCGACCTCGGCAAGTTGATGGAAAACCCCAGCAAATGCAGGAGGTTGGCCTTAGTCTGGAGGTGGGAGACTACTGTCTGGGGCGAGCCCGCCTTCAACAGACAGCCGTCGAGATAGGGGAAGACTGAAACCCCTGATCTGCGCAGATGAGCAGCGACCACCGCCATCACTTTCGTGAACACCCGATGGGCGCTGGTAAGGCCGAAAGGCAGCACGGTGAATTGAAAGTGCTCGTGGCCTACCGTGAACAGTAGGTAACGCGGGGGGGGCGGCAGGATGGGGATATGAAAATAAGCATCCTGCAAGTCCAACGCTACCAGCCAGTCTTGCAGGTTTAGAGCAGACAAGACCTGGGCAAAAGTGAGCATCATGAACTCCTCCTTCCGGAGGAAGGAAGCGATTGACGTTCCGGAGGTGTAAGATAGGACGCAGGCCCTTGTCCTTCTTTGGAACCAAGAAGTAGTGGGAACAACCACCACGATCTACTTCTGGCGTCGGAACGCGCTCGATGGCCCCCTTGGCCAAGAGGGCCACAACTTCCTGCTGGAGAAGTGACAAGTGATCCCTGACATGCGGTGGTAGTGAGGTGGCATGACTGGAGGGGTAGACGCGAAGAGGAGGGAGTAGCCTCTTCGGACTATTTGTAGAACCCACCTGTCTGAGGTGATGGAGCGCCAGTGGGGAAGGTGATGGCGTATCCTGCCACCCACTGGCGTCTGGTGGGCCTGAAACACTGGACTAGGAAGATTTTGAGGCGGCGGTAGCAGGGGCGGTGGTGGATTGACCCACCCGCTGTCCTCAGACCCACCACAGCGGGTCCCACATCCGCGGCTGCGCTGAGACTGCGGCTGCGCCGGCCTGCGGGTCTGAAAGGAACGCACTTGGGAGCCTCGACCATGACCTCAAAAGGAGCGAAAAGTGGACCCCGAGGGAGTACAAATGATGGCGAGACCCATGGACTGGGCCGTAGCCCGAGAGTCCTAAACACATTCCAGGGTGCTATCCGCCTTGTCACCAAAGAGGTGTGTGCCATCAAAGAGCATGTCCAACAAAGTGTTCTGGACATCCCCGGAGAAGCCAGTAGTTCTGAGCCAAGAATAACTGCGGAGCGCCACCGTTGTGGAAAGTGCCCTGCCAAGGGAATTGGCAGTGTCAAGCCCACAACGGATAGTAAATTTAGCAGCATCTCTCCCTTCGGTAATGGCCTGGGAGAGCACCACCCAAGCTTCCACTGGGCACTGAGGCAGCACCTGTGCCATGGTGTCCCACACAGAATGTGAACAGTGGCCCAACAGGCACGCAGTATTCACAGCTCGCAACCCGGAACTGGCAGAAGTGAAAATCTTTTTCCCAAACTGTTCCAGTTTCTTAGATTCATTGTCCGGAGGAGCAGAAGGGAATGCGCTCGGGGAGGCAGAAGACTGGAAAACAGACTCTGTGGCGTCTGGTGTTGTGTGAGAAAGCTGGGGTCGCTGGGGTCGCCCGGGGCCGGGCAATGGCGGCGTGCCACACCCTTATCTACAGGAGCCCCTCTGTTAGGTTTGTTCCAGGTGCTCAAGAGGATGTCAGTAAGCGCATCGTTGAAGGGCAGCAGCAGCTCCGCGGAGGACGACGCTGGCTGCAACACCTCGGTCAGGAGATTGGTCCTGATAGGCACAGAAGGGAGCTCGAGCTTAAGAGCCTCAGCCGCCCTACGCAACGCCACTGAAAAAGTCCCAACCTCCTCCGCAGCCACAGAACAAGGGAACAGCGTACCAGGGTGTGGAGAGACATCCAGATCCACTGGACCCTCGATGTCGCCTTCCCATTCAGGCTCATCCTCGCATTGAGCTGCAAGAGGGTCTTCAGACCCCTCCTAGTACTCCTCTTCATCCACCGGTTGTGGAAGAGGCCGGTAAGGACGAGGTGCCCTGGGAAATGGGACAAAATCCCCATCTGAGAAGACAGCAAACCCATGTCTTTCCCTATCTGGACGATTGGCCCATCAAAGCCAGCTGTCTCTAGAAGTGTCTCCAGCACACTCAAGCTACAATTCACCTGCTCCATCAACTGGGGTTTTTGGTGAAATCGCATCTTCAAACACTCAATCCTATCTGGGAGCCACTATAGACACTCACAAAGCTCTATCACCTCCCAATACAGCCAGAATTCGCAACATTCAGTCTCTTCTCACTGTTTCAGACCAACCACTCATTACCAGCCAGTGTTTTCATGCAATTGCTAGGAATGATGGCGTCTTACATAGCAATTGTACCTCATGCAAGGCTTCACATGCGTCCCCTTCAACAATGTTTAGCAAGTCAGTGGAAACAATCGCAGGGTCGTCTAACTGATCTAGTGTTGGTGGTCGGCCGCACCCATCGTTCTCTGCAGTCCTCTTGCTCGGATCATTCGCAGATGATGGCCAGCAGTTTGGCTCTGCATTTCACGATGTTGAGCACACCGATCGCGGAGAGTCTTTTTGGATCGAAACAATCTGCACCCATCGTAGTCCTGTTCGTTGTGTTCAGGGGACAAGCACAAATTGCACAATTTCTGCGAGTCGGTGCACAGATACTTTGCGTGGCACCGAGGACAGTTTCAATGGAGTCCGTTCCATCGACTGCTAGGTGGACCGACGCAGTTAGGCCTGAGGCCTTTCAAGAGTTTCCTGATCAAAATTGAAGTTTTCTTCGACCGATACGATACGCGGAGAAGTGAGATTAGCGTACAAAAATAAGGTAGAGTGGATTGCGCACCGAGGGGAACCCGAAGAACGGTTTTGAACAGGAGCACAGCAAGTCACGTCCAAACTCGATAGTGGAAAAAAAAAATCTAACAATGGAGTCTATGCCCATGCCCATTGTTACCGAAAGGAGGAGTCCCCTTACCTTATGACTGGAAAGACTTCTTAAAAAAAAAAAAAAAACTTGCAAACATTCGGACCCAACACTAAATGGCAGGAGTATGCAAAGCATGTGATCTACAGCACACATGCCTCAAACATGAGGTTTCTAGAATTAGGAATTTTGTTTCTACTAAATGGACTGGTTCTAAGGGTTCCTTCATTAGCTGCGTTACCACTAGGTTTAGGTTCCACAAAGGGACCCATGCTGATCTGGGAAGAGATATTCTCTTTGCTCCCTCTAGGAATCTTTTGATGAATGGTGTGAAATAACTTCTTCCTATATGTCCGCTTGAGTAGGTTACTAATTCTTCCAAGTTTACCTTAAGCGAAGTGTAATTTAATTTCTCATCTAGCAGATATGTTAGGTAACCGACGCCTGTGGTGTCTTGTGGTATACGGTTAAGCAGTTCCTCTTTCTTGCACCACAGTACATATCTTTTCCACTTCACCATTTAACATTTTATTGTGCTTGGCCTTCTAGCTTTTTAGAATGTCCACCGTTCTCTTGGGGCGATCTAAATGTCCAAACTCTAGGTCTTCAGGGGCAGGGCAGATAAGTTCAGGCTGGCCAAATCAGTGTGATCAAAACTGCCTACTGCATGGAGAGTAGGCCCTGACTGGTAGGTAACTTTCGTACTTGTCCCCATGCCATCTCCATTAGATTCAAGAACCATGTTAGTCTTGCCCACTGCAGGGCTATCAGGAGACATGCAAGGCTGTCTGTACTTGTCAATCACTAATAGTATAGGCGAAAAGGCACAGCTTCACATTGTGTGCTTTCTGGTGTAAAAAAAAGGTCACCTCAGGTATGGCCCTTTCTAGGAACACCCTTAGCAACACCCGTTTAACTTCCATTCTATAGAGAAGGTTGTCTGCCGGCTTAACCGGTCTGCCTCTATTTCGTCTACACCTGGTAGGTGTATTGCTCTCAAGGTTACATGTTTTTGTATGGCCCATTTCGAAATGGATTTGGCCAATTTTAACAGTGGATATGACCTTGTCCCTCTTTGCTTGTGGTAAAACACTGTGGTTGTGCTGTCTGTCAGGATTTAATCTTCCCCTTACTTATGCTTGGAAGGCCTTTTAGGCTAGTAAGACTGCTTTAAGATCTAACACTTATGTGTTGGACTGCTTCTATAATCACCTGATGTTGAAGTTCCCCATGTGCTCTCCCCACCCAGTGTGGGATGTGTGTGTGTATGGTCACCGTTGGAGTAGGCTGAAGGAAGGCCCTGCCTACTTGTTATGCTGTTCAAGTTTCATGCTTTCATCTCCGGTCCTTTCTCTGCTACACTGCCACTATATCTGTCCAGTTCTCCATTGCTTTTGACCATTGATTTTCTTCCCATTGCTGGATGGTCTCTAATGCAACCTAGCATAGGGAATCAGCTGGATGCACAAGGTCGTCATGCCCATCATCTTTTCCACTGTCTGAAATGGTCTCTTCCGGTAATGGTGAACTTGTTCGGACAATTCAATGTCCCCCAATTCAAGGTCCCCTTTGTTCTACAGATCTTCACTAGCCGAGCCCCACTGTGGGTTCTGCCAGACTTATCCCCAAGTCCCCCCCTTGCAGCCGTTCTTTTCAGGTACCCATTTAACAGCGTAGGGCTCAACGCTACCAACCCGTCAGGCACTCTGCACCCAGAAGAGGTAAACTAAAACAGAGTGGTTCTTTTGACCTTGACCCGCTAGCACTAGCAGTATATGTTTGCAGTATGTCTTTCCTCCTATAGGATAACATTACTGCATTCGAGACTCGTTTAACAATAACTGTTATTCATGTATTTTACTGTTTTCCTGAAAAATCATTAACTCCAAAAGTACTTACCTGATTCCAATGATCTTAGTTTCTAACATTGTATAAAAATCTGTGTGAGTGCGCGCACCATTTATTGACTGTGTGCAACCAATTCTTAACACTCCATTCTGATAAGCCTTGATCACACTACCATAAATAGAGCACTTGGGATTATTAAAATAAACCCCTGAAAACCAATAAGGGTAATCTGGACTTTTTACATGGTGTGCCCTTACATTGGCTCACTAAATAAATATTAAATGCTCAGACGTGAGTCCCTTGCTCACTTTGCCACTGGATTCAAGCAAGCCTGGCTGAAGACGGCTGAAATGTCAGAAACCGGTCCTAGGAAGCTTGTTTCCGGTCCAGGGAAGGCATGGCTTGGCAGTTCGGGCTGGACTGTTCCCATGAGGCACAGGGTCAGACTGATTTGCATCTGGCCATGTCTGAACTGGGGTGGCAGAGTGGGCTAAATAACGGTGATGGATCAAACCCAGATCGGTTGACTGGGTGTGAGTGTTTGATTGGTTCTGATGCTCCGTCCATCACCACCCCCCTTTTGTAACACTAAATAAAATCGTCAGCTACTTACAAACGGTCTTAGGTGTGTCATTGCATTATTATTTTTTTTTTACTTGTAGCTTCTCGTCTACTGATGCGCGAACGGTGTGAATTGGTCATTAAAGATTTGCTGCATATCATCTTTAATGCATGGCACTCACAGCCATGCGTGCCTCATCAGGGTTGCCCCAGTAGTCAGTTGTCTGCTTGCTGTATCTGCACCATCCCATGCCGATTTCAAGCAAGCATTAACAAACAAATTACTTACCTTCGGTAATATTTTATCTGGTAGAGACAATAGCTAGATGCACATTCCTTACCTTTGAACATCCCAGGTGTCAGGCTGGATCCGGAACTTTTGCTTGAGCTTTACCCATTGAGCGTGCTGTCGGGTGGCTCCATTCGACTTACTAGTGACGTCGTCGTTTGCGTCGGTAATGACGTCTCGATCACCTATATACGCACCACCCAGGCACATGGACGTCAGTTGTTTACGTTTTATTTCCACGCCGGAAGCGTAGCGCGACGAAATAACTGACAAACGTGTGCAAACTAGGGCCCTGAGAAAGGGTGTTACCCTAGCCCTAACAAAATCTGCCCACAAACCGGGGAGGCATGGGTGGGCCTGTAGGGAATCTACAGCTAGATATTGTCTCTACCAGATAATGTGTCACCGAAGGTAAGAAACTTGTTCATCTAACAGACACTTCTAGCTACAGATTCCTTACCTTTGGATTAGATATCCCTGCAGACCTGACTGTCCAGACAGAAGTGCTTGGCAAACAAGTGCAAAGATGCCAACGCTGCTGCCTGACAGATGTCCAGGACTGGGACAGCCCAAGCCAAGCCAAGGCCATAGTTGCACCCTTTTCCCTGGTGTAATGGGCCCTTAATCCCTCAGGGAACTGCTTCTTAGCCAGGGCATAGCAGATATTAATGCAGGGAAAGACCCAGCAAGAGAGGTTCCTTTTCTGCACTGTCCAACCCTTCTTAGCTCCCATGTACCCCACAAAGAGTTGGTTGTATACCCGCAACTCTTTTGTGCAGTCAAGGTGGAAAAGCAATGCTCTTTTTGGGTCCAGACAGTGGAGATGCTCCTCTGCCTTAGACGGATGCTGGGGAGCAAAGAAGGTGGGCAGCGTGATAGACTGACCCAGATGGGATCGAGTCACCACCTTCAGCAAAAATGAAGCACAGGTGGGCCTACAAGATAGCACCTACAACTCGCCCTCTGGGCAGACTTCCTCACACACGAGGTAAAAATGAAAGAGTTAAAGTCAAAAAAGGGTGTCAAAAAGCAAGAGAGGGGTAGCTCTTCCCATCCACGCAACTGGGCGGCGCCAATATAGGTGACCGCAATGTCATAACCGACGCCAACAATGCAGATAATAGATTTTCCATCCTTCACTGCGGTTGCATTCTTTTTTACTGTTCAGGGAGGGGTTTACGGATTTCTTGTCGTACAAGTTACTTACCTTCGGTGACGTAATATCTGGTAGAGACACAGTCTAGCAGCAGATTCCATAACTTTTGAAATCCTCCCCAGGTGTTAGTCTGGATCCGGAATTTGTTCAGCAGTACCTCTGCGCACCGAGGGACGGCGTCGTATGGCTGCGTAATGAAGTAAACTCCGGCCATGATGTCATTGGAGCCATTAAAGTCCCCTCCGGCGCGTGGACATAATTTTCTTCTATGAACCCTTCCGTGCCAGAACACAGAGCCACTATAGAAACTGGTTGTAGAAACAGTGTGCCAAAAGATCAAATATCTTTGAAACATTAATAAAGAAGAAACATCAAATGGTATGTTAATACCAGACACAGATTTTGAAGAAAACCCCAAAAGAATCAACAAAGCACAGGGCTACGTGAAAATCTGCACCCTGGCGAATAATCATCATGTAAGCGAAGAAAACCTTAAACTTTATTGACCATTCATCCATGGTAATGAATGCCATTGTAATAGCAAAACAAAGCCTATAAAACAACACCAAGCTGTTTGCGGAATCACACCATAGTGAAAGTGCCAATTCAAGGTATGAGGATATCAAAGACTTTCAAGAAAGAACAAATCAATCAATCCTGCTTACTGGTATCCAGTGTGAAAGAAATCACCCACCACCCTACCGACCACTAACATTTGGAAATGGATGGAGTGGCATCATCTAAACAAAACCTTTATGACTAGACCAAGTGGTCTGTTGAGCCCCAACATTAGTTGAGACAATGATCACCGGTATATAAAACCAGTACGGGAAAAGGGTATAACCCTTACCTCATAGGTTGTTCGCAGAGTGGAGAGGATGAGAAGGCGTTAAGGAATCTGCGGCTATACTGTGTCCAGATATCACATTACCGAAAGTATGTAACTTTTACATATGATAGAGACAGCCAGCCGGCCGCCAATTCCTTAAGTTTTGAATTAAATACCATAACCTGGAGGAGGGTCTGCGAACTAACTGACAAATGATGTGAAGGAGGAGTAACGCTGGAAAGATAGATAGATAGATAGATAGATAGATAGATAGATAGATAGATAGATAGATAGATAGACAGATAGACAGATAGACAGATAGACAGATAGACAGATAGACAGACAGAGAGACAGAGAGACAGAGAGACAGAGAGACAGAGAGACAGAGAGACAGAGATGTGTCACCAGATACTCCGAGTGGCCCGACAACTTACGGAATTTTGCTGGCCAATATCTACTGCTGGACCGCAAGGATCTACAAAGCTTGCCCCTGCATGGCTTTCAGTGCCATGGTCTGACAGAATGAACATGACAAGAGCCGTGGACATGCTCAAAGCACCAAGGCAAGCGAGAAAAGAGAAGCAACCGCATCTCACATTAAAACCTCTTTCTGTTCTCTTTTTTTTATTTCCATCGAAGACCAAACGTGTGTAACGAAATGGTTACTTAAGCAGTAGGAGTAGTTTTGCAGCTTTAAGAATTGTCTGCATTCACATGGTGTGCATTATTCTGCCATCTAGTGGGTGGGTCCGCAATAGTCTTTGTCCCACACCCCACCACCCCCCCCCCTGTTTTGGAAATTGTTGACCAACATTTGATGGCAGGTACGTCCCCTGTGTGACTTCAGACGGCACCCTGGGGGTGCCATCTTTATATTCTTTATATTCTTTTTTCTCTCTGTGTTTTTAGTCTATAGTCCTTTAGATGGTTCTTTACATAATTATTATAACTTGCTTACCCACCCGTTTGTATTCCTTGTAGGAAAGTCCGGGTGGGTCGCATGTGAATCCAGAAAATTCTTCAAGCTGCAAAACTACTCCTACTGGCAAGTAATCATTTCGTTTTGCAGCAGGAATCCTTTTTTGAATTCACATGCTGTGCATCAGAATACGTAGCTATTTCTCCCATCCTGGGGAGGCTGTGGTGAGAGGAAGACTTAGCGAACAGGTTTTGAAGTACTTTCTGTCCTATTTGTTCTTCCTCAGTCATTTGTATGTCCACAAATAATGTTTGGTGAAGATGTGTGGTGATGCCCGTGTAGCTGCTGGCTGCACATATAATGTCTGTGGGCACATTGGCCATAAATGCCAGTCCAACTCATTTTTCCCAGTGGAGTGAGCTGTTGGTTGTACCGTTAATTCTTTGTTAGCGGTGGTATAGCATAGGTGGATGGTTTGGCTATACATCGTGAGATTGTTGCCTTTGTGACTGGTGTTCCTGTGTTAGTATGTGCACAGGCAACAAACAACTGTTTGGTCTTGCAGGTTTGTTCTGTTTTCTGTAGGTAATACAGTAGTGCTCTCCTTGCATCCAGGGTATTGAGGCTTCTTCCCCCTTTTGTTTGTGGGGTTTTGAAGAAAACTTGAAGGAGAAAACTTTGATTTGAGTGATATTTGGATACCACTTTTGGTAGGAACTGTGGGAGTGTTATTTAAAATAACTTTGTCCTTGTGGATTTGCATGTATGGCTTGTAACTCACTTCCTCTTTGTAAGTACGTAATGGCAATGAGAAAAGCTGTTTTTAATGTGATGTGTTTGAGTTCTGCCTTATGCGTGGGCTCAAACGTTTTAGTCATAAGTTGCGTGAGCACTTTATTTAGACTCCACATGGGAACTGTAGCTGTTCTAGGGGGGAGCAATTCTTTTAAATCCTTCTAGGAATCTTTTGCATGTTTTCTTCTGTTGTACGCTACGATGGCAGCAAGATGTACCTTTATGCTTGAGTAGTTGATGTGACTGTCTAGGAGATGACTTAGATATATGATCACTGTTTCCTGTGTTTTGATTGAGTTCATTTAATTGTTGTTAGCTGTGCATCAAGTGGTGCATCGCTTTCATTTTGCATCATAGTATTTTCTTGTGGTTTGTTTTCTTGCTTCCTTTAAAATTTCCATTGTTCGTTGAGGCAGGTTGAGGTGACCAAACTCTACGTATTCAAGTGCCAAGCCATTAAGTGTAGAGTCGTTGGTTCCGGATGAAATATTTGGCCCTGTTGCATTGTCAACAGGTCCTTGTCTGCTAGAACTGTCCAGGAGACAACTGTCCCCTGGACAGTTGTAGCAGACATGAATACCATGTCTGTCTCGCCCATTGTGGGGCAATGAGGGTTAGGTTTGTCCCCGGAAGTCTTGCTTTTTCTAGTACTCTTTGGATTAGGGGCATTGGTGGAAAAGCGTATGCAAATATCCCTGACCAATTTAGTGACAGGGCATTCCCCTTTGACAGGTGGTGAAGAAACCAAGGCAAAGCACAGGCCTTTCTTGTTCTGTTATGTTGCAAACAGGTCTATCACTGGGGTTTCCCAGAGTTTGAAGATTTATTGTACTGTTTTGCGCTTCAATTCCCACTCATGGGAGCAGCTGTTTTGCCTGCTCAGAAGATCAGCTGTTGTGTTGTATACTTCAGGTAGATGGAATGTTTGCAGATTGATTCCTTGAGGGACTTCCGATTGCCAGATATGTTGATCGCTTACAATGCTAGGAATACGGTTTTCATTTCCTAGTAATTGATGAGTTTTATGGTATGAATCTTGGTTGTTCCATTGACCTCGTACTTTCAGTTTTGTCAAGTGCGCTTCCCATCCGTTGAGGCATGTGTCTGTAGTGATTATCACATAAGGAGTTGGGTTCTTGAAAGGCCTGCTAGATGCCCAACATTGTATCTCTGCTTGCACCTTGTGCGTAACAACCACTAGATCCTTCCAACTCCCTGTGGCTTGAGACCTGTTGTTGGTAAGCCATTCATGGAAGGGGTGCATATGTAGGCAGGCATGAAGGATGAGTAGGATGCATGTCGCCATCATGCTCATAAGTTTCATGACTCTTCTCACTGTCAGAGATTGAATCTTCTGGTAAAGGGAGGTTTCTTGTTTGATAGCTTGTATCCTTTTTTGCATTGGGTAAGCCTGCACGTTTTTGGAGTCTAGCCTTGCCCCTAGGAAAATCTTTTGTCTTTCTGGCTTTGTGGAGGATTTCTTGTGATTTATTGAGAATCCTAGTCTTTGTAGCGTGTGGATTGCTGTTTAAATGTGGCTGAGACATTTTTGTTGTGTGCTTGCCTTCGTGAGCCAGTCGTCCAGGTAGGGGTAGACGTGCATTCCATCTTTTCAAGAGGTGTGCCGCGACTGCAGCTAGGCACTTAGTAAAGACATGTGGTGCTGATTTTGTTCCGAAAGGCAGTACTTTGAACTGGTAGTGTGTTCCCTTGTGTAGAAACCTGAGATATTTTCTGTGGTTCTTGTTCATAGGTATATGTAAAAAGGCGTCCTTGAGGTCTATTATTGCCATGTCCTTCTAGAATTTGTGGGATTATCTCTAGGTTAGTAGTCATTTTAAAATGTTGTGTTAAAATGAATTTGTTCCCACGGTTGGCCGTCTGGCACCGTTTAACCCCTGGTATCTCACTATTCCCTCCGTTAGGGATAAAGTACTGAGCGAATCTGACCTCTACTTTCAGATTAACCAGGGTTCAGGTCAGTTCATCTGTCTCCCTTTGGGAAGCATATAAAACTGTCATTCGGGGGGTAGTGTTGGGGCAGATTGCTGGACAAGGCAATGAAAAAATTGCAGATCTGGTGCACTTAGAGTGTGAGGTCCTGGTCTTAGAACGCGCAGTCCGTACGCAGGACTCGGAGGAATTGCGTCATAAGCTCCGTATGAAGACAAAAGAATTCTCTGATTTGGCCACTGACGTGGCTAAAGCACAATACAGGGCGACTCTTAGTAGGATCTATGACGTCGGCGATAAGGCAGGCAAGCTGCTGGCATGGCTGGACCACAGAGTGGGAGAGGCGTGTAGTGGTTGAAATTGCCACTTACCAGCAATCCTGTGTTACCGCTCCGCAAGATATTGCGGATGCGTTTGGGAAACACTATCGCTCCCTATATACTTTCCGCACGATCTATTCAGAGGACGAGGCTTTATCTGTACTCCTCGGCATTGAAGTACCGGCTCTTACTGCAGAGGACAGCTCTAATCTGGAGCGTGACCTCACTGTGACCATAGTGGAGAAGGCCATTCAGGACCTGCGCGGGGGAAGGTATCGGGTCCCAATGGGATCCCCATAGAATTATTTAAGTTGACGGCAAACATGAATGCCCCTTATCTCACGGACATGTTCCGGGAGAGTAAAGAGATTGGAATTCTTCCAGAAGACTACAGACTGACTACCATCATAGTCATCGACAAACCAGGCAAGCCCGCAGATCAGTGTTCTTAATATAGGCTCATTTCGCTGCTCAATTGCGAGGCTAAGATCCTTGCGAAGGTCCTCACCACTCGTCTGTTACAGATCCTTACCACCCTGATGCACCCGGACCAGTCTGGGTTTATGCCGGCAAAAAACATATCTCTTAACCTCCGTCGACTACACGGTGTGCTCTGCAGGGCAGATACTATTAGTGAGGATGCTGTGGTGGTGTCTCTAGACGCTGCATCGGCCTTCGACACTATTGAATGGCCATACCTGTTTGCGGTGCTCCACAAGCTAGGCTTTGGCCCGGAATTTATCAAATGGGTGCGCCTTTTATATTGCCAACCATTGGCGCAGGTGGTAGTCAATAATCGGAAATCCCCTGCCATTTCTTTGGGTAGGGGCACAAGGTGGGGCTGTCCCCTATCACCGCTCCTCTTCGCCTTGGAGCCCTTGGCGGCGTGGATCCGTTGGGACCCTGCTATTAGGGGCCTGAGATGGACTCATGGCTAGGAGGACCGCATATCTTTGTATGCGGATGACATCCTGCTTTATCTAGCGTCCCCAGGAAAGTCGCTTAACATGGTAATGGATATATTTCACATCTTCAGTAGGTTTGCGGGATACGGGATCAACTGGTCCAAATCTGTGCTCCACGTCATTAGTGGGCAGAAGCCCCGACTCCGCCGGGATTGCCAATTAACAGAGGCCGTGAAAGGGTTTAAATATCTGGGTATCCAAAGACCTGTCTCGATTCTATGAGACTAACCTTCGGCCTCCGCTAGCACGCCTTAAATCTAAAGTCCAGCACTAACTCTAAATCTTGTTTAAGATGCTGTCCCTCCCCTGACTTCTGTATGCGCTGCAGAACACGCCTATTCTGGTCGCAGCATCGTACTTCAAGGAACTAGAGTCTGTAGTGCGGGACATGCTATGGGAGGGTAAGCCCCCCCGCATTGCCACGCAAAAACTCACGTTGGGATGGTTTGACGGTGGCATTGAGCTTCCTGATATGAAACGGTATTATTGGGCCTTGCAGCTCGTTGCTATCAATCAATGTATATACAGGCGGCATGATGACCAGGCCTTTCGAATAGACCGATGGCTCCTCCCAGGAGGCGGTTTCGAGGGGGCGTTGTATAGAAAATCTCCGATATCCGTCCTCTTCGGTCCGACTAAACATACCATGCAAGTATGGAAAGACGCTACCAGAAGCCTGGGTTGGGAGGGTAAGCTCACCAGGGCCACGCCGCTCTGTGACCGGTTGGGTCGACTGTCTCGTTCCCAAGGTTTCGATAAATGGGAGATCATCTGTATCTCCAGAATTGGGGACCTACGGAAATCGGGCGAGGTCATACCATTCTCCTGATTGTAGCAAGAATACGAAATGGCCAATTCTGAACAGTTTCGGTATCTCCAAATCAGGCACGCTTGGATTGCAGCTCTCCCTAAAGGGGCTGACCTCCCCGAGTCCTCTCTGCTGAAGGACAGGATATTAGATGGCGATTTGCCCGAAAAGGCTATATCCCTCATATACAGGAAGCTCATTAATAACATGCCCAATCCCCTGACCCGCCTCAGAAGTAAATGGGACCACAACGTGGCCGGGCTGGATGACGACGAGTGGCGGGCTGCAGTAGCGTCTCCGCAGGAAGTAGCCATTTCCTCTAGACTCAGATTGGTCCAACTGAAAATCCTTCACAGAACATATTTGTCTGGACCCTCATTGGTTCATATGGGCTACGCCCAAGACAGTAGTTGTGCGCAACATTGTGGGCAAGAGGGAACCTTTGTTCATACTGTGGGAATGTGCTATAATACAGAAATATTGGGAGGGGGTGGTACTTATGATGGAGGAGGCACTAGGACAGCAGATACAATGTAACATCAAATTGATTTTATTGAACATTTGGGACCCCACGGACCTCAGCGCTAAGGAGACAATTTGGGTGGCTTTGGGCTTCATGGTGGCCGAGCGAAATAGGGCCCCAACCTAAGCAACATTGCCGATTGAGCTACGAATGCTGTATTAATGTGCTCTACGGCTCTTCTGAGCAATGTTGTGCGTTGATTGTTTACAAGCCTCTTTTTCAATAGAAAAACTCCCCCCCAAAAAACCAACAAAAACCAAAAACATGAATTTGTTCATGAACCTTAGGTCCAGGATTGGTCTTAGTGATAAGTCCTGTTTTGGAACCAGGAGATAAGGTAAGTAGTTTCCTTTGAAAAAGTCTTGTCTTGGTACCAATTCCATTCATTGATTTTGGAGAAGATCTTTGATTTCTGCATTTAGCTGTACGAGTTCTGATTTGGGGTACACCCTTATTTTTACTGGGTTTGCAGGTGGTGTTTGTTAGTTCTATGCAATACCCGTATTTTACCACATGTAATATCTAATTGTCTGTGGTGATTTTTTGCCACTGTTGAAGGTATTGTGATATTCTGCCCCCCACTGGTGTTTGATGTGGGTCTTTGTCTGTGTAGGAGTCCATTAGAGCCCTTCCTTCTTCCTCTAGAGGGCTGGCCTTTTACTCTTCCTCGAAAGGACTGATTCGTCTGTTGCTGCCAGCCTTGATATCCTGTTTGTTGGCTTGTTTGTTGGCCATTACCTTGGTCTTGTTGGTGTGACATTTGATGTCCTTGACCAAATGAACAAGTTACTTACCTTCGGTAACGCTTTTTCTGGTGGATACAGTATCTGCCTGTGGATTCCTCACCTTGTGAATATCCCCTGCGCCAGCAACATTCGGAAACTTTTGTAGCAGTCCACGCCGATGGGGTCGAAGATGACGTCACAGAGACACGGCTCCGCTCGCGACTCCACTGACGTCACCGGCTCCATAAGAAGACCTCCTCGGCGTGATGACGTCAGTTCCGCCCCTTTTTTCCGTGCCTTCGAGGCACACGGACGGACTGACAGCAATATGTACATAGACAGCATACACAGTACACAATATGCATATCAACACACACAGTGTGGAAAAGAAACATCAAAGCACTAGAAATAACCCAATGTCCTTGACAGTCATAAATACATTTGAAATCATCAATAGAATTACCGTCATAGAGTCACTGGAATAGAAGGATGGACAACGGGGAGGCGGGTGGGTCAGTGAGGAATCCACAGGCAGATACTGTATCCACCAGAAAAAGCGTTACCGAAGGTAAGTAACTTGTTCTTCTGATGGATACATCTGCCAGTGGATTCCTCACCTTGTGAATAGATTCCACAGCAGTCCCCGCTCCCGGAGGAGGGTGTCCATCCCCCTATACCAGAAAATCCTGAAGGACGGAACGGGCAAAATGTCCGTCCCTCCTCACCTCAGAGTCTAAACAATAATGTTTTGCAAAGGTGTGAAGGGAGGCCCAAGTTGCCGCCCTACAAATGTCCTCCACAGGAACACCCCTAGACAAAGCAGAGGTAGAAGACTTTGCTCTAGTGGAATGAGCTCTTAAACCCTCCGGAGGCTCCTTACCAGCTAGGGAGTAGCAGATCTTGATGCATAGCACAATCCATCTTGAAAGGGTGCGCTTGTGCACCGCACAACCCTTTCTGCAGCCAGCAAAGCCCACAAAGAGCTGGTCATCAATCCTGTAGTCCTTAGTCCTGTCCAGGTAAAAGCTCACCGCCCTCTTAGGGTCCAAGCGGTGAAGTCTCTCCTCCTCCTTGGAAGGGTGAGGGGGAGGATAAAAGGTAGGAAGGGTAATGGACTGCCCCAGATGGAAGGGAGTTACCACCTTAGGCAAAAACGCAGCCCTGGTCCGGAGAACCATTCGTTCAGCATGCACAGTCAAGAATGGGGGTTTTGAACTAAGAGCTTGAAGCTCACTTACTCTCCTTGCCGAGGTGATTGCAACGAGGAAAACCGTCTTAAAAGACAACAGTCTCAAGGGACACTTATGTAAGGGCTCGAAAGGAGAACCCATAAGATAAGTCAGTACAAGGTTTAAGTCCCACTGAGGTACAATAAAGGGAGTAGGAGGAAATTTATTCGTAAGGCCCTTGAGAAACCTAAGCACAATAGGTGATTTAAATAAGGACGGCTGATCCGGCAAGCATAGGAAAGCCGACAAAGCCGATAAATATCCCTTTACAGTGGCCACAGCAAAGCCTTGCTGGGCAAGAGAAAGAGCAAACTGCAGAATGTTAGACAAACGAGCCTTCAAGGGATCAATCGACCTCTCTCCACACCAGAGAACGAACTTAGACCACCTATAGGAGTATATGGATTTGGTGGAGTGTCGCCTGGCCGATAAAATAACATCCACCACATCTGGCGGGAGAGAGAAAGAATTCAGGTTGCCCCGTTCAATCTCCAGGCATGAAGGTGTAAGCTCTGGAGGTGGGGGTGTAGAACCTGCCCCTCCGACTGCGAGAGGAGGTCTGCCCTCAGAGGGAGACGGAGCGGAGGGCACGAGGAGAGGTGGAGAAGATCTGTGTACCACACCCTTCTTGGCCAATCCGGGGCGATCAATATAACTTGGGCCCGGTCTTGGCGAACCTTCCTCAGAACCCGAGGAATCAAGGGTATGGGAGGAAACGCGTAAAGGAGTCGTGAGCCCCAACTCAACTGAAACGCGTCTCCCAACGCCCCCTGCATCGGATACTGGAGACTGCAGAATGACAGGCAGTGCGCGTTCTCGAAAGTGGCAAACAGATCCACCCGAGGAGTTCCCCACGTCCGAAAGACGTGACGAACTACCTCCGGATGGAGCCTCCACTCGTGGTCGGCAGAGAACTGCCGACTGAGACTGTCCGCACGTACGTTCAGCACCCCGGCCAGATGATTCGCCATCAGACAAATCCGATGGTCCTGAGCCCAGGACCATAGACGCAGGGCCTCTCTGCATAGACAAAGAGACCCCACTCCTCCCTGCTTGTTTATATACCACATCGCGGTAGTGTTGTCCGTCAGAACCTGAACAGACTGACCGCGAAGGGAAGGGAGGAAGGCCTTGAGCGCCAAGCGTATCGCCCGTAACTCCAGAAGGTTGATGTGAAGCAACCTTTCCTCTGGAGACCAAAGACCCTTGATCTCCAGATCCCCCAGATGCGCACCCCACCCTAAGGTGGATGCATCCGTTATCACTGTGGTCACCGATGGAGGTAGATGAAAAGGCCTTCCTTGAGACAGATTGCCCTCCACGCTCCACCAAGATAGATCCGCTGCAGCTTCTCTGGAGATCCTCACAGACTCCCTGAGATCCCCTTTGTGCTGATACCACTGCTTGCGGAGGCACCACTGGAGCGCCCTCATGTGCCAGCGTGCATGGTTGACCAACAGTATGCAGGAAGCGAACAGACCGAGCAGGCGAAGGACCTTCAGAACTGGAACAACCGCTCCGCTGAAAAACAAAGGAATCATTTCCTGTATGTCGAGAATCCTTTGAGGAGGAGGGAATGCTCGACACACAGTAGTGTCCAGTACCGCACCTATGAACAGGTTGCGCTGAGAGGGCACCAGGTGAGATTTGGGCACATTGATCGAAAAACCCAATCTGTACAACAGCCGAGTTGTATCCTGCAGATGACACAGCACCTTCTCCGACGACTCCGCCTTGATCAGCCAGTCGTCCAAATAAGGGAAAACCGAAATTCCCGATCTTCTGAGATGGGCTGCCACCACTGCCATCACCTTTGTGAAGACTCGAGGTGCCGAAGTAAGACCAAATGGGAGGACCGCAAACTGATAATGTTGCGATCCTACCGTGAAACGGAGATACTTCCTGTGCGACTTCAGGATGGGGATGTGAAAATACGCATCCTGCAAGTCGAGCGACACCATCCAGTCCTCCTGATTCAGCGCCTGAAGAACCTGCGCAAGGGTGAGCATCTTGAACTTCTCCTGTTTCAGGTAAAAGTTCAGGATTCTGAGGTCTAGTATCGGACGCAATCTGCCGTCCTTCTTCGGGATCAGAAAATACCGGGAGTAGCATCCCTGACCCCTCTCCTGCTCCGGAACCACCTCTATCGCCCCTTTCTGAAACAACTTCAGGACTTCTTCCTGCAGGAGAAGACGGTGGTCCTCCGAGCAAGCACCTTGGCAAGGAGGGTAAACTGGAGGGAATTCCCGAAAGGGAAGGGCGTACCCATTTTCTACAAGATCCAGAACCCAAAGGTCTGTAGTAACCGATTCCCAATCTTGTAGAAAATGGGTAAGCCGGCCCCCCACAGGACCAGCATGATCCGGAATGTCGAATCTAGGGCTGTTTTGCGGTGGTGGGAGGGGCTGAGGAAGAGGAAGAGGAGGAGGAGAGTTGACGGCCACGTGAGCGACCTCTAAGTCTTCCTCTATATCCCTTGGAGCTTTGCTGCTGCTGCTGCTGCTGCTGCTGCTGCTGCTGCTGGGCTGGTCTATAAGAACGAAAACTCGCCCTTCCAAAACCTCTGTACCTCTTGAAAGTACCTCTCGGCTGGGATTGAAGGCCCAACGACCTAGCCGTAGCCTTACTCTCTTTGAAGCGCTCGAGAGCAGCATCAGCCTTCTTCCCAAACAGACCAGACCCATCAAAAGGTAAGTCCAACAAGGTCGACTGGACATCCGAAGAAAATTCGGAGGACTTAAGCCATGCACCCCTCCTGGTGGCAACAGAAGACCCCATGACCCTGGCAACTGAGTCTGCTGTATCCAAGCCACTCTGTATAACCTGGCGAGCAGCCGCCTGGGCATCCGACAGTACTTCACTGAAGCCTGCCCTATCCACCTCCGACAGCTTCGGTGCCAACTTTTTAGCTGAATCCATAAGCGCATGGATATAGCGCCCCAATAAACAAGTCGCATTAGAAGACTAATGCCATACTGGCTGAAGAAAAGACTTTCTTGGCTGATTGGTCCACCTTCTTGGCCTCTCTGTCCCCTGGGACCTGAGGAAACGCACCTTTTGAACGTCCAGAACAAGCAGCCTGAACGACCAGACTTTCAGGTGAAGGGTGTGATGACAAAAACTCAGGATCCCCCGGAGCCACCCTATATCTCCTTGCAACCACCTTGGACACCGCAGGAGCCGAAAAAGGCTTGCGCCACACATCCAACACAGGCTCCAATATTGCTTCATTAAAAGGCAACAGCGGCTCTGACACCGCAGTTGGAGAGTGCAACACCTCAGTCAAGATATTGGACTTGAACTCAACAGATGGCAATTGAAGGTCCAACAACTCTGCAGCCTTTCTGATTACAGCATGATAAGGAGCCGCGTCTTTAGAAGGTTCATCTGAAGGAGGAGTGATCTCCCACTCCGGAGACAAATCCAACCCACTTGCCTCCTTCAACTCGTCAAACACCTCATCGGATTCGACCAATTCTCCCTCTTCAGCCTCATCCATAAGATAGCTCCTCTCCTCCAGCACTCTCTGCGCCTCCCTCCTGGAACGGATCCGCACCTGCGGCGTCGGCGGCGCCGTGATCGAATCCGACGGCGCCGGCAGAGGCGTCGAACGCGGATCAGCTGGAGCAGCCGGCGTCGAACGAGGTCGAGCCGGCGCCGGTGAAGAGGGAAGCGGCGTCGATGTTTTCGGCGCCGGCATCTGCCAAGACGGCGTCGCTGGGAAGAAAGGCATAAACGGTGCTTGAGGATAAACCTGCGGCACTCCCAGATTAAAAGCCATCGGACCCATCGGACCCATAGGTGCACCAGAGGAATACATGGCCCGTGAGAACACCCCATACATCGCATTGAGATACTGCGAGGGGTCCTGACCTGGATTAGGGAAAGCCGGATACTGGTCAGGTAACACCGGACTCGGGCCTGCCGACGGTGGAACTTGCGGCGTCACAGACTCACCCGGAGCCTGATCATCCTCATCCTGGGCCGGAGTCGGAGACGGAGCCGAAGGACCTGCAGGACCTGGAGAAGCCATCGGCGCCGGAGAGGACGCCGGCACCGGCGAATCAGCCGGAGCCGGAGAAAACACAGGAGAAGATGGAACGGGAGGCGAAGCCGGAACAGGAGAAGGAGACACTGACTCCCTTCGACGCCGAGCAGGTGATTTAGACTTAGACGTCGAGGCCTTGTGATGAGACGAATGCCTCCTTTTCTTCTTATGCTTCTTGCTCTTTGAAGCATGTCCCGAAGTCGACTTGGAAGCCGACCTCGACCTCGACCTGGATCTTCTTCTACCTCTTTTCTCCTTTCTCTTCATCCGGGCGATAAAGAGCTTTGCCTCTCTTTCCTTAAGAGCCTTTGAGCTCATCTTCCTGCAACACGAACATCCTTCAACATCGTGGTCCGATGACAAACACCAAACGCAGTCGTCATGCGGGTCAGTGATGGACATGTGTTTGCCACATTCATGGCAAGGCTTGAAACCAGACTTCCTTGCCGACATTCTCGAAGAAAGACAGAGAAACTTCGGAATAAACACAAAGTAACAGGTAAAGCTACCAGTAACGATTCCCGAAATCCGTTGGCGTCGTCGGCGCGGAAAAAAGGGAACTGACGTCATCACGCCGAGGAGGTCTTCTTATGGAGCCGGTGACGTCAGTGGAGTCGCGAGCGGAGCCGTGTCTCTGTGACGTCATCTTCGACCCAATCGGCGTGGACTGCTACAAAAGTTTCCGAATGTTGCTGGCGCAGGGGATATTCACAAGGTGAGGAATCCACTGGCAGATGTATCCATCAGAAGTTCCTCTTCCTGTGGGCTTTCTGCTGTTAAACCCACCTCTTTTGAAGGTACCTCTTTGTTGCAAGGCTCTCATTCCTCTTGCAGTCTCATTATCCTTTTTGATTTGTTGGAAAGATTCGTCCACCGCCTTTCCAAATAGTGCCTCCCCTGTGAGAGGCCTGTTAATGATGGAGGTTTGAACCTCCTGCTTAAAACCTGAAATTCTAAGCCAGGCATACCTTCTAAGGGTGGTGCCTGTGCACATTTGTCTGCTGGCAGTGTGTGCTGCATCTAGTGCAGACGTAAGTCATGTGTTTGCGATGTTCTTGCCTTCCTGGACAATAGATTTAGCTATTTTCTTGTCCTCCACGGGGAGCTTGTTGATGAGCTCTTCAATGTCATCTCATTGCTGGTGCCGTACCTGCTTAGCAGGGCATTGCGATGCACCTCTGCGTCGCTGCCTCTTTTTCCATCTCCCTGCCCACCATATCCATTCATTTGCTTTCTTTCTCTGGGGGTGGTCCACTGTTAGACGATGATGGAGACAGGCACAGTGTTCCCTTGAATATACTTAGTTCCTTAGAGGAGGCTTTGTACTTCTTCTTGACCCTTGGTGTTACCCCTTTGCTTGAGACTGGTTCCTTCAAAGGCTTCTTTGCCTTGGTCTAGAATGCTTGGCAGCATTGGCAGGTATTGTGTCCCCTTGTTGGCTAGAGATAATGTTTCTAAAAGTAAACGTGTCTCACTTCTCCTCTTCGAGGGGCACTCCGAAAGTGTCTGCTGCCATTTTAATTAGGCTGTTGTAGAAGGCTATATCAGCATATTTCCCCTTCTGGATTTTCAGTATCGAGGTCATTCCATGTGTTCTCAAAATTTTCAGAGGCTCCTCTTCAGAAGCGTTTATGTAAGCCTCGAGATCTTCCTTGCGAGGTTCGGGGGTGATTCGAGAATCTCCTCTTCTTCCTCTTTGGTGTCTTCCGCCCCTTCGGTATCGACATTGTCCGGTTCGGTGGCTGGGACTTTTGGAATTCGGAAGTCCTTTAGCGAAGCACCCAACTCCTTTTTTTTTTTTGGAGGAGCGTTGCCATTTCGGCTTCAAGCAGTTCTCTTTTCTCGACTTCTATGGCTCTCTTGGTGTCAGGGACCAGGGACTTTCTTTTCTTGTTCACGCTTGCCTCTGGTTTCGACGGCGTCGCGCTTCCCTTCGGGGGTTTGTGTTCGATCCTCATCTTCGGCGTCTTGTGCGATTTTCCCTCGAGGGTGTCCCATGGTAGGGTTCCGAGGGGTTCGATCGACTTTCTTCGGCGTCGCGGCTGCCTTAGGCTGCGCCTTGCTCTTGTGGCCCTTCAGTTCAGACGGATGTGTATGGTGTCTTACCTTATCCGTTTTCTTCCCTGTATAGCCCATCTTATTGTGGGTGTGCGGTTTTTCAGAGTTTACTTACGATCCTTTGTGCGTCGATTCTGCCGGAACTCCCTGGTCCTATTAAGCACTGGAAAGGCCTAGGTCAGTCAGGGAAGTTTTCTTCGAAGTCTGCGACATCGTTGCGTAGTGGGCCTCTCTCTGCTTTTAGTGTGTCCTGAGTGTCTTCGGCTGGAACACCGAGCAGGCCTCAAAATCCTTGTCCTTATGGTCTTTGGGCAGGTAGAGGTTGCACACGACGTGTGGGTCGTGTTGTGCGAACAAGTGGTGGCACTCGGAGCAGAATTTGAAGGGCGTATTTTCCATGGCCCCTACCTCACCATTTGTCGGCCCTTGATGTCTTTGATGTTGATCTTGGAGTTCTGTTCTCTCCGGTTGCGATGTCAATGGACTTTCTCTTCTTTTTGAGGTTTTCCCTGAAATTTTTTGGGAGTGTTCCGACTTGCTTCCAGACCTAATGGCGGAAAAAAGAATCTGAAGATGGCTACCACGCACAACGACCTCCAGGGCGCCGTCTGACGTCACTCAGGGGACGTACCTGCCACCAAATGGTGGTCAACAACGTCCCCCCCCAAAAAAGACTATTCCGAACCCAATCACTAGATGGTGGAATAATGCAGTGTGTGAATCCAGAAAAGGATGCACTCTGCAAAACACATATGCACAAAGCCTTGCATACTCTGTATACCTAATACCTAAACAGAAGTAGAAAATCAGCCTAAAAGCGCCTTACAATATTATTGAGAAAGGTAACGCACCAATTAGTGCTTAAAGAAACCATACAGAAAATGAATCCTGGTCAGCAACAAGCACGACCACACTTGTGATACAAAACTAAATTTTATCGTAAGTCCAACAAGGAGATATATATCTATCTCTAAATCTATATCTATCTATATCTATATGTCTATCTATATCTATATCATTTACACTTCTTCAAAAAGTAGAATCAACAGCCATGATTTCTCAAGGACTGTTAAGCACAGACAGAGAAAATTCGAAAAATATCCCAAGAGGACAGGTAATACTGAACTTTCAAACAGATACAACAAGTATCAGCAATGCAATAGGCCTCACTTTAACGCAAGTTTGAGCTATTGGCATTGCAAATGGGAATGCCTTTTATTTATGTTTTGGTTTTTATAATATTAAAGGCATTGTCATTTACAATGCCAATAGCTTAAACTCTCCCAAATGCGAGACTTATTTGTGAGAAAGTGCCCTCTTTCAGCATGGTTGCCCCCACCTTTTGCTGAATTGCTGATGTGCTTTGACTAAGTGTTTCCTGGGCTCCTGCTAATCAGGTACCGAGGGCCTTTGTTCTTTCCATAAAACTCCATTGAGCCTAAACCCAATTGGCATCTCTGGCCACAGGTCAGCCCCTGGTAAATGGTACCACAGGTACCCAGGGCACTGTGACCAGAGAAGGCCTCTAAAGGCTGCAGCACTTATTGTGCCACCCTTAGAGGTCCTGCACCCTTACACACACACAGCCTTTGCAGGCTGCTTGTTTTAGTGAAAAACAAAGTGAAGAGTCGACATGGCACACATCCCTGTGTGCCATGCCTACAACCCACAGACCTGACATAGATCAGTCGCCCCTCTAGCTGGGTGCACTATACCAGTGGTGAGGGTACAGGTGCATGAGCCCTGTACCCTTACAGTGTCTAAGTCCATTCTTAGACATTGTAAGTGCAGTCTGCCATTTAGAGTATATGGTGCTGGGGGTTTGTCATTACGAACTCCACAGCACTATAACGGCTAAACTGAAAACTGAAGTTGGGATCAAACTTCTCAGCACGTTAAACACACACTGATGCCAGTGTGGGATTTAATGAAAAATGCACACAGAGGGCATCTTAGAGATGCCCCCTGAAAACGAATCCACCACTAGTGTCCAGGCTCAGTGACTGATTTCAGCTGCCACCACCAGACACGTTTCTGGACCCTGGGTCGAAAGCCTGTTGCTCTCTGGAGCCTGAAACAATAGACATCCTGGGACGAGGTGCCAAGCCTCCTCCCCCAGGAAGGGCAGGGTTCACAAAGGGGAAGCTTCAAAGGCTTGCCGCCTTTGTGAGCTTCCCCAGGCCACTTGCTGCTTTCAGCAAATGATCCCCACTGGTTCTGACCCCCACTTTGGGCGGGAGAACTGGAAGGAAAAACAAGTGAGGGAGAGAGGTGTGCCCACCTCTGCCAACTCCACCCCTCAGGTGGAGGAGGTAAGGTAAAGCACAACTCTCAGTCCCCGCCATCTTGTAGATGGGGGGACTCAGCCAACCAGGGACAGACTCATGCGCACCTCCAACTGGAGGGTGGCAAAATAGGGAGTGTACCCACCCCAGGGAAGGGACCCATTGGTCCCTACCTTTTACCTACCTGTAAAGCCCCAAAAACTAGTATTTAGGGGCACCCCTGAACCTTGCTTCCTCAGACAAGAAGAAACTACAAGAAGAAGTACCGAACAGCCGTGCCACTGACTTGGCCCCAGATCTACCGGCCTGTCACCCCCTCAAACCTGCTCCTGTGAAATACTGGTGTGTCCTGCAGCCAGCAACCTCAAAAACCCCGGAGGACCTACCTGCCTTCAACCCCACAGACTTTGTCTCCCGTGAACACCGGATTTGTTCATCTGCAACGTCGGGCTCCGATCGGACACCGCAAATCTGCCCCACTCTGCACCCACCGTCCACGGCCTGAGCTCGAGTGGGCAAACACCATGAGGAGGTCACCCCGGCGATCCTGACGAGAGATCAGGCAACCCCTGACCTGGCTCAAGCCTCCAGCGGACGCCTGCAGCCTAGATCTAGAAGGTCCCCCCAACCGCGTCCAGGAGCTGGCAAGAAGATCCGACCCCAAAAGGCACCCCTGCACCCGATGGCCCACGGCCTTGGGTTCGCATACCGACGGTGCCTAACCAACCCCCAACTTCCCTCTCCAAGTGGTGGTTGCACCCAGAAGACTTTCGTCCCAAGCCTGCAGTGCCTTTGCAAAGCGGAGGTTCCCCATTGAAAACAACAGGGTTCCCGACGTCGAAAAAGTACCCTGCAACCGGCCGTCTTAGTGCCGCTGAGGGTGCACCTTTGGTGCTACTTTGTTTCCCCATTTGCCCTGAGCTAAAGTCCAGGAGCTTTGCTCCCATAACCAAGTGGCCTGCTTGCCAGCAGCCACCAACCGGAGGCCCCCTATCCCCCGTTGGATAACACTGGGCCTCAGCACTCTGAACCCGGCCGCCCTAGTGCCGCTGAGGGTGTAACTGGAGTGCATCCTTGGCCCTGGGGGACCCCTGAGTCTACCCCCAGAACCTCAACTCCAACTACCAAATACTTACCTTAAAACCGATAACACTATTTCTCCATAGGATAACATTGACTGTTTTTCTGTGAAAAGTGTGGAGTTTGAAAACCTAAAGAAATTCTTTAAAATTGCGCTAAGAAAAACGATTTTACCTACCTGTTTACAGGAAATGTCCCAGAGTAGTATCCAGGTATACTACTCTGTGTAGGCAAAGTAATCCAAAAAGTCTTAACTTACCTGTACATTTACTGAGAAGCCCATGCAAATCTACGTACTGTATTTACAAAGCATTGCATTTCTTTGAAACCATACTGCAAGCCAAAACAAATTGCATATACAATTTCAAGTCAAACTGTTTACAAACTGCAGTACTACTATAAAGTATTTATTGCTTACCTGTGCCAGGCTTGCTTGGTTCTAGAAAATAAAATAACTAAAAGAATATTTTTATACAAAAACAATTGGTCTGAAGTTCAGTCTTTTAGTGTGTGAATTCATTTGCTGACAGTGTGTACAACAAATGCTTAACACTGTCCTCTGATACTGCCTTACTGCTCGACCACCCTACCACAAATAGAAAGTGGTATCTAACTTTGCCTCTGCCTACCTTTGGGGTTCCACTGGACTTTGCGCACACTATACCTCACTTTGGTATAGTATATACAGAGCCAGCTTCTTACACAACTCCCACAAATACTTACTTACCTATACCCGATAACTATATTTCTCTCCATAGGATTGCATTGACTGCTTTTCTTGAAAATTGTTTGAAGTATGGAGTTGGTTTGTATGGAACATTGATAAAACTGCAAATGTACTAAAAGTGATATACTTACTTTTTGTCTGTGAGATGTCTCAGTGCGATATCTAGGCATATCACACTGATTAGCCAAAGTAATCAGAAAAGTAATCCAATAAGTAACGCACAAAGGAATTTACAAAGTAACTGAAAAGTAATTTGGAAACAGTAACTTACCTGCAATTCATTCAACGGAATTTGAACCTGAATTCAATAGTACAATATTGCATAAGATTTTGCAAAGCATTCATTTCACTTACCTACACCAGGCTTGGCTTGGTTCTATAAATACAATCATATTTTTTATATAGACAAAATTGGTGTCAGTCTGAGTGTGACACATCATTTTCTGCCTGTGTGTGTATAAAAAATGCTTAACACTACACTCTGATAAAGCCTTACTGCTGGCCACACTACCACAAATAGAGAGTAAGGTGCTATCTACTTTTACCTCTGCCTACCTTTGGGGTTCCACTGGACTCTGTGCACACTATACCTCACTTTGGTATAGTATATACAGAGCCAACTTCCTACAATGAGGAGTGTAGATATGATGTTACAGATGATAAATCTACCCTAAGGGTGCAGGTTTACTCCAAGAATTATACATCGCTCGACCATGCAGGCTTCAGTAGTGTGAAAGTGTGCATTAGGGCAGATTTCACCTTAATGTCTAATACAGTTTAAGCACCTAAGACCTTCAGTATGCACTACAGACCTTCAGTATGACTGCATACTTGCATTATAAGGCCTACCCCAGGCCAGTGAACATCCCAGAAAGTTCCTTTATGTAACAGGCTACCTGTGCGTAGACACCAGAAGGGCACACAACAGTAGTTTCACACGCACATGCGTGTTCACAAGTAACCAGCCCAGAGCCTCTTAATCTAGCTGCACGGCAGCAGCTTTTTCTTAAAAGGCAGACACTGGAGGTTAGCACTCTCAGTGCATTTACTGTGAATTTACCACGAGTGAGACTCTGGTAGTGAGGGTCACGTACAGTTAAAATCCAAAACCCGGGTAATCAAGCGATAAATCCAGAGGGGATTACATGAGCAAACCTACTTTGCAACAAACAGCATTTCAAGAAAGGAGTGGTAAACAAATTTAAAAAAAATAATAAACAATCAGGGTTGGCTGCTTAACTATCACTCTTATACACAATTACACAAACTCCCCACTGTAACTAAGATTATAGAAGCATACCTGGCAGGTCCGCTATCCCACCATCTTGAGTAATGGAATCTTCTAGATGAGGGTTCAGTAGGGTTCTGCCCGGGACATAGCATGTAATCTATTTCAGTAGACAATCTGGATGAGCTGTGTAGTAGGCAGGATGAGAGACAGTGTGGAAGAATTCTGTTTCTTGATCCCAGTGGCCTTTAACCTAGGCAATCATAACCTAGTAGACCGCCTCAAACTCAACAAAAAAAGACTTGAGTCTGCTGTACTCTTTACTTACAAACCAAATTTAATCAGCAGCGCTAGCTCCCTCCCTCTCCAACATCACTTCGCTATCATACTTGGTTCCCTAACATGCAAGACTGTCCCCATACCTATTTAATGTTTACATCAACCCACTTTGTGGGTTGGTATGATGATCTTCAGTTTTTGCAACAATAATGTGCAGCTGTTGCTTAAGTTACACAAGCTTTCCACCAAACTTCAATGGATGGCTATGGAATTATCTGGCATGCATACAGCAATCAATGTCCTGCAACTTCTTAAAACTGAATGATTACATGGCAAGAGGGGTTTATCACTGAAAGGGACTCTCAGAAATGGTCCATTTACTTCTAGCCCCCAGGAGGTGGCTTTCCTCTTATTTCAGTGAAGATGGTCAAGAATCTGGTTATGCTGTTTGATCTGAAATGGTCTTTCTTACCCAAGTTACATTGGGTCACGAGGACTGGTCGCTGAGGATCATGAGAAATATCCACCCCTGGAGCCCTGATAAAAAGTTTGGTTCCCACGAAACAAACAATATCTTGATGCCATGTTCTGCCTAGTATTTGACTTAATGGGAAAAGGAGCTGAAATCTTTCATTTTCTTTACAATTCTTTTTCACCCCCCGCTCATGGAGCATACAACTGTTGTATGCCAACCGGTAACTAAGCAACAAAAGTATTATTAAATGGCAAGGACATTTTCTTTTGCAATAACAATTTTACATGTTCAAATAATATGCGTACATTACTACATAGTGCCACCAACCCCCACATTCCTCTGGTAGCTGGGTTCAATAGAAAATTTGATTAGCTATGTTACTATTTATTGCTTTGCGTGCCACATAGCTATGCCAGTATAAGAAATGCTTAGGACGCCTTTGGTATTACGTTTCCTCCAGGTTGTTTTGACAAAGATGTTTGTCATCAGCATCATATTTAAAAGGTAACTGAAGCCAACAGTGGCACCGCTGTCTTATTGTAGATGCTTTCCTACAACAAAAACTGTACTTAGTTGAACTTCAGTATATAGAGTACTTAAACTTTTTAAAATGTTGGTTTTGCTCTCCCGAACAAACCATACAATGCTTACAAAGAAAGGTCTATGTAGACTATCTGTTGTACTCTCAAATGCATAAATATGTCAAACACATTTTCCACTGTCTCCTCTACAGTTCCTTCATTATTTGGAAGACAGGTCATTGTTTACAATGAGACTACAGTAAAACTCTTCTGTGATGCATTTATTAGAATATGTAGTGAGCAATGGAGCATTCACGCTTCAGCAAGTAAATGCTGTGCCCTCAATTTTATGGATTTTACTACTTAATGATACTTTTTACCCATACAGATAATACTTCAGTGAAAATAGACTATTGTCCACGAGTCCAATGAAGGTGTTTAATGGCAGTCAACAGTAGGGTTTAGATTCTACTGGTAAAGACATGCACAAAAGGTTCATCGCCATCCGTAGTGGAAGGTGGCAACTGTCCACTCATACGAGGATATGGAATAGTCAGCATTTGTGACTTCGATAGAGAGGGTATGTTGATTCAGGTAACATGTTTTGGTTAGTACCAGATATGTGCAGGGTGAACAGGGTTCACCTTGTTCATCCTCTCTGCACATAAGACTTCATGACCTTTGCACTTTTGTCTGGGCTAACAAAGAATGCTCAAGCTTCTCACCAGTGCCACCAAAGTATAATAAATAATGTCCCCCAACAGCCAGTAAATGGCACCAGAGAAAATTGGTCAGGGAAAGTAACATCCTGGTAGCACTTGTGTCCTTCAAGGCCAGAACTAGGACTAAACAAAACACAGAACCTGTTGTAGACCTCTGCTTGTAAAAGGTGAGTCTGCACTGCCCAGTGAGAGGAGAGAAGCGAAGTAGACCTCTGGCCAGAAGTAAGACCAGCAAACTGTGCAGGCAAAGGTCGCTGGAGCAGAACATTTCCAGATTAAGACTCAAGAGGAATGACAATGACCTTACAGCTGAGGTGACCTGAGTTAACAATCAATCAACTGTGTGATCAAAACTCTCATATATAGATGTATTGGACTGGGATTATTCAGGAGCTTTCTCATATACTTCTATATCCCATCCGACCCGAAACTCGTCCTTTTGGCCCTCCAAATTATGTTAACCTTACGGTTTTGTTCTTTAGGTCCTGTAGTGTCCAAAAGGAATATAGAGAGACATTGGGGCACACCAGAGTGCTATTGCTGAATGGGGAAATGGGATGGACATGCACATGGCAGCTGAAAAGGTGACGTACTGGATTAGGGGATGCCCCCGCAAATTTGATAAAATCTGGGGCTGGTGTAGGGCCTTCTATGGGCTGGACCTGCTGGGAGTTTTTTCAGGTATGACAGATCTTTGCCCTACACAGACAGGCTGGTGCATTAGTTATGTTTCAGGTAGCAATTAACTTGCTCCTGTGCGATCACCTGGCGAGGGAGTATGTGGCTTCGACACAGGCCAGCGCCCCCTCCATTGAGGTTGTTTTTGGCTCAGATTGACATTCCCAGGTTGACGGAGGCCCAGGCGGAAAGACTAGAAGAAGCCATCACACTGGAGGAACTGGGTGAGGCCCTTAGGAATATGGCCAGAGGGAAACCTTCGGGACTGAGCAGTCTCCCAGTTGAATACTTTTAGACAAACTCAGCCTCTCTGCTCCCTGCAGTCCTTCAAACTTAACAAGAGGTACAGGAAGTAGGCAAACAGCCAGCCCATATGAGGGAAGCCCTTATAATTATCGCACCCAAACCGGGCAAAGACACAGGATCTTATAGGCCGCTCTCGATGCTTAACGTTGACATCAAATTATTAGCCAAGGTACTAGCGCTGTGGCTGCGCCAGTTAGCCACACATATGGTCAGCTAGGACCAATGCGGCTTTATGCTTGGACGGGGTACACATGAATCTGAGAAGACTCTCTCTAGTGATGCATGAACTTCAAACTACAGATATACAAGCTGCACTAATAGCCTTAGACATAGAAAAGGCGTTCAACACCTTGTCCTGGACATATCTCTGGAAGGTCCTCTGCCAGATGGGAGTTTCTGAAGTGGATACAACTCCCATATATGGCGCCATGTGCGAGGGTGTACATCGGTAGTGAGGTGTCCAATTCTACTACGAGACTGGGACATATCGGTGGGAAATGTGACACGTCGTGCCTATGTATGCCGACGATACGTCACTTTGTGTACTTTACCTTGAGCGCTCAGTGGCTCTTCTTTTAGGACTAATGGCACACTTTGGAGCAGTAATGGAGCTCTGCGTTAACCACCATAAAAGACAGTGCTGTTTACTCTGGCGGTGTTGGCGGATGTAGACACACCCAATCTCCCGGATGTGGGTTTACCATGGGAAACCATGAGTTGCCATCATTTGGGTATGCAAGTATTACACAATCCCTGTCTACAGTACGATTTTAATATGGGGTGTTGAGCGGCCTCACAGCCTCTTTTCAGTTCTGGATCACTTTCAGTGATGGGTAGGGTGGCACTAAGCAAAATGGTACTCTTATCCCGCTGCCTCTATGTGATGCAGAATTTGATTTGTTCTGTGTGCTGCTATCCACATTGTTTTGGCAGATTGATGCACTGTTGGTGACCCTGGTATCGGCGGCGAAAAGGCTCAGGGTCCGTCGTGAGATCTTGAAATTGGATCCCAGCCGGGATGGACTTGGTCTTCCAGACCTCAAACTATAATAAAAGGCAGGACTGTATCAATACACCACTCAAGGGTGTGAAGACTGTCCTAACTGGGAGAAGCATTATTATCAGACTCAACCGTGCTGGCTGAGCTCCCCATGTTGCTCATGTGCAGACGCCGACACCTGCAGGGGACTACTATTGTCATGCAGGTGGCTCATGCATGGGGAAAAAGCGGTCAAGCAAGTTCTGAGACCGGGACCTTATGCTAGGCTTCTCCAGATTTGGTGGCTACGTCTCTTCTTACCTATCCGTGAATTCATGGATGGAGGCTAGCTGTCGGAGGGTGAGAGATCCATTCCTCCAAGGCACCTGTATGTCAGTAGAGGAGGTTGAGACTCACAACGGCATAGAACGGGGACAATTTTTGAAGTATGGGAGAATATCTCGCACCACCCTTGAAATCTGGGTGTCATTCCAGGACGAGCAGGGTGAGTCTCAAGTCCAGCAGGTGATCTAGATCCCCGCTCCTCCAGGGGCATTCTCTCCTGGCTCAATGCAGCCCTCAAGAGCGTCAGGCAGCCAGGTGCACACAATGTGATAAGAACGTAACAGGACCCTGGCACAAGTCTCTGATGCAGCCAGCAAGGTCTGATTCGAATTGGCGCATTTTTATTACATATATAGAGCTTACTTGATGCCACAGAGCCCAAGTACGATATACCCGATGCGTCCGGCAGGCTGCATGCAATGTGGGACACTCCTGGCAGATTTTGGACATGTGGCATGGGATTGTAGACAGATACAGAAATTCTAGGTTGAGGTAGTAGAGGAGGTGCGCAGATTGACAGCCTGACATTGCTGGGACTGCTGCCTCTTCACAAGAAGATTTAAAAGATACAATACAGATTCGCACAGCTGGGGCTAGTGCTGGCGAGACAGAACACAGCCATACATTGGGCATGTCCGACCCCATAAACTCCAAGTGGCTCGCTGACTTCTTGGAATGGGCAGCGGCGGAAGAATGTAGACTTCAGAAGGGTCGCACTGATAATGCAGAACGTGGCCTTGAGATTTGGGGGAATATAGATTAATAACCGGGGCAGGGGACTGAACGACGACTCTATTGCACCAGTAGCAGACAATGCTGATCCATCTTTGTTGTCCGGGAATGAGACCAGGGCTGGATGACCAGGGAACCCCCTCCCTTCACCCAAAACCCCCCTGCTCCCTCCACCACCAGTGGGTCCTCTTAAGAGATATTGGTGGTTCCCCTCTGCACAATACTCCTACTACAACACTGGAGTGAGTGAGTCTGCCTGATGTTGGTCTGCGCCTCTTGTCCTGCACCCGGATAACCCTCCCTCTCCTCCTATTACAGCTTTTATTAAGAATCACACATCTGTCGAGATGATGTTATGTTTACACACTACTGCACCGCTATTGTTGTGTATATTGTACTGGAAAGTAAATACGATTTAATAAAACAAAAGGTTACTAAGAGCAATGGCCATGAATTAAACGACCCCATTTCCAGAGCTCAGCAGAAAATTCGAAATGCTAATTGAACTTGAATGAGCAGTCTCGAGTTTAGCAGTTTCCTAAATAATACAGAGTTTAGTACCTCTTCAGGCTGGAGAGCATTTTACAGCTTAGTGCCCTTTTATAGTAGGAGGTTGCTGGAGTTTTAGCCCTTTAAACTTTGGTTGCCATGTGGTAATTGTATCGGCTGACCATAGTTTCCATTGATTTAAATTAATTCAGGCATTTCTCCATCACTTTATTATTCTCAAAATGCAAAGAATATGCCCAAAGGTGGGCCCTATAGTAGTTGTGCCACAGACCTCAATCTTCCCCTCACTGATGACATCTATCAAGGCCGAAACTGATCTAGGGTTACCTTGTGTCTATATGGCGGGGACATGGCCTGGCAGTTCAGGCTTAACTATTCATATTGGGCGTGTCAGTGTGAGGGGGTCTGTCGTGAGGAGTTAGATAGGGCCATTGTCATATCCTCAGGACCTCCCCCCTAGTTCACTTTTTCGGGCATCCACCTCTCATTTGTATGGTATGTTATTACCTTGGGGGCCTTCTGCCGGGCCACCTGACAGCTGTTAATCTATGGTTGTCCATGCACTGATATATAATGTACCGAATGGTGTATACAATGCTTCCTAGTCTGTAAAGTTTTATGGATTTGAATTTTGTAACAAGACACGTTCTCCTCACCACCGCTTTCCTAGTAACACCCTTCTCATATCCCCACCACCCTCCTCCTCCACAATTTCCCAACATGGCCACCACTCGAATTAAGTCTGGAATTAATTGCTACAAAATCATTTACCCTGCTAACCTGACTAAAGCTGCAGCAAAACGTTTCAAGCATAACACCATTGAATGTTTCCCTGATTCCCTTTTTGTTGATCAGTTTTACAATGGTCGCTATGGGAGGCTCAAAAACGACCCCAGTTGCAGAGACGGGCCTGGAAGAGCACACGTAATGCCAGGTTTCAATTGGTGCAGTACTTTATCTTGCATAGGGCATATCCGACGCCGGCTAAATTATTTCAATATTTTGGGGGTCCCACTCCGCAGTGCCCTCGCTGTGGGGAGGAGGGGGCTGACATTAAGCACATGTTTTGGTCCTGTGGCGTCCTAAGCTGCTACTGGGGGGAGGTCATTGACTGCTTGACCCAAGTGACGGGGCGGGAATTGGGGGTGGACATGGGAGTCTGTCTGCTGCTATGGTTTCCCCACACACCGCGCACGAAAGTCACGAGTAAGTTTTGCGACTTAGGGCTGGCGGTGGCTAAAAGAGAAATTACCCTACACTGGAAATCGAGAACTGGTCCCAGCTTTGCGAGGTGGAGAGCTACCTTCACAAAATGGGCGGGTAGCGAGAGTACGCTCAGGTTGCAGCTAGCGCTGCGGGGAAACGATAAGGCGCTAGCCATGGCACATGCATGGGAAGCACTAATGGTTGACCGGGGGTGGGGCACAGAAGCGGAGGAGGGCACTGGAGCACTGGAGCAGCATGCAGCAGCGTAGCGGTGGAGAGGCAGCTGACGGATCACGCATGAGGGCGGGAGGGCTTCCCTTCTCCTTTCTGCTTGGCGCCTGACCATGGGGGTGGGGAGTAGCCCGCGGCTGCTCACACGGCTAATTACGAGACAGACTTATCCCGGTACCTGCGGTTATGGCCCACTGACATGTGGGTGGGGGGAGGGAGTATTTGCATTGGGGAGTGTTGGGGGGCAGTGCATTGGTAGTTGGAAGTGGTCTACACTGTACTATGCAATGGTGTTTATTACTGGGTGAAGACCAAGGATATGCTGGTCGTTGCGGATGGCAATTGTAATTGAATTATGCAATAAAAATAGTTTTTGCAAAAAAAAAAATGGGAGGCTCAAAAACGATCTCATTTTTTTCACGCACGACATTCCCTCTTGGTCTACCAGCTTTTACAATTCCCTTAACGTCACCTCCTCCTCCTCCTCCTCCTCCTCCTCCTCCTCCTCTATCCCTCATGGGAAACAGCTAAAAATGTCCCCCTCTGCGTGTTTCAACGGCTACCTCACTATCTCACTCTAACAACGGTACTGTCATGATCCAAGCTAAAGACACCTGTCTCTCTCTCTCTTTGACCACCTCTTCCCTTCCCTTCTCCCCTCCCCTGCGACCGGGTTATCCCTTGACTCTTCATCTATCGCCACCAATTACTCCCTATATCCTCCCCTGACCCCCCCACTCTCCAATAGGCTGCACCCTTGGGAGGCACAGGTCGACCCTCTTCTCTCCCCTCTGCCCCCTCCCATTCTTCCCCCCTCACAGTATGCCCCCCCCCTCTTCACTTCAACCTTACCTCTAGCTAACACGCTCCTCGTCCATTCTGCACCGTCCCGGCACTCCATTCTCATCTCCTCCCCCCTATCCCTTCCGGCCACCCCCCTCTTTAGACCACCTCTCCTCCAGCCTTCTCCCCTAGTTAACTTTCCTTACGTTCCCCTTATTCCCTCCTCCTCGCTGCTTTTCCTGCCCCTCCTCCCCTCACTATGTACCCCGATTTCCCCACAAATAAATTCCATCTCTCTCCTTCCCCACACTCCTCCAGCAATGCTGTGCTACCCCCTTTCCCCCCCTGGTAACCCTTTCCCTCCCTCGGACCGAGCAGAACCACTTCTTTTCTTCAACTTCCCTATCTCCCAATCCCCCACACTCTGCCCGATACCCGCTCCCTCACAGCCAGCTCACCTAGCTGCCAGGACCTCTCCAACTCCCTCCCCTCTCTTCCTCCCAAACCTCCTTCATCCCTATGACTCCACACACTCCCCCCCTCTCCTTCCGCCCCACCGCCTCGCTCCTCTCCTATCGCCCCCTAATTGTGTCCTTAATTCCTATCCTTCTTGCAACGCCAACAAAGACAATTCTCCTCCCACCCCTGGTGCACCAACTCCTGCTCTCATCCAAAACCTTTCCCCACCTCTGAACCCAATAGTCCTACTCCCCTCCCGTTCCCCCACCTCTCCCTGCCTTCCACCGCCAAGTGCACCCCCTCCTGTTTCCATCGAGCCACCCAACATGTCGTGCTCTGCCTTACTCTCTCTGGAAAATAACCTAGGCTCTCTAATCCCCTCCATCTCCCAACTTGAAGCTACCATTTTAGTTTTAAGCTCCAAGATCTCAACTTTTCCATACACCTCAATTCCTTTGGAAAACACTCACCCTCCCACGAGATGCACCTCGCCCCCACACCCCATAATAGCTAAGCATAGCCTTTCCTCTGCATATTCACACAAGCACTCGAACGCCACCCTTCTTCCACTTTCACTTCCCAGTAACCCTGTTATCTACACTATTCCGACCATCTCCTCTGTCAGAACCACTCATCCACTTAAAACCTCCCGAGCACCCTCATACAAGTACAATATCCCCATCACACCTCATAGTCCAAGTGCCCCCGTCACCAAAACAGTCGCGATAGAGCTGCGCTGTATGCTCCACCACTGCAGATCTGCAATAAAACACAAACTTGAGATCTCCGATACCATCAACTTGCACAATATTGACATGCTCTTCCTCACAGAGACCTGGTTCAACGATACCTCTCACTTTATGTTTGATCTCCTTGTACCCACAGGCTATTCTATACTTAGAAATGACAGAATTGACAAAGTTGGGGGAGGTGTTGCAGTCATCTTTAGAAACTCCCTTCAACTTAAGGCTCTTCCTAACAGCTCCTTCCACACTTTTGAATGCCTATCTCTTGAGCTTCAAATTGCACAACCGCTCACCTCTCAGATTCCATGTTATTTACCACCCGCCTGGTAGCAGCCCTTCGTTTATGGAGGAACTCACGGACTGTATCAGCGACCAATACTCGCAAAGTGACAATCAGATCTTCGTGGGTGACTTCAATGTCCACTGGGGCTCGCCTCAAGACACTTATGCGAATTTGCTGGCCACCTTCCTCTCTGCAAACGATCTTATCCAACACTGCACTGAAACAACACACTAAGGGCTCATCCCTGGACCTTGTTATTTCTAAAGCAGGCTTGCTGACCATCGCTATCCCTATTCATGTAGACTGGTCTGACCACCTCCTCATCCCATTCTCTCTTCACCTATCACACTCTATAACTCTTGGCCAGCCTAAGAGGGCTACTTCCTGGTTCCGTGACACTAAAATTATTGACCTGAGCACCCTCTGTGATTCTGCTTTGCTATCACTTCCAAGGCTAGACCCGGACCTAGATGTTAACAAACTCACCTCCCAATGCCTCACAGTCCTTGCAGTCGAAATCAATAATGTCGCTCCTCTCCTAAGCAAAAAGAAAAGGCCCACTCCCTCAGCACCTTGGTTCAACAAACCCCTCTATGAAGAAAGGAAGTACCTAAGAGTCCATGAGAAACAATGGAGACAAGCGCCCTCCACCGAAAATTTGGCCACGCTTCGTTCAGCAAGATCCAAGTACCACAAGCACATCTTCCTTGGAAAAGCGTCGCACTTCAATTCCTTCCTTGACTCAGCCAAAAATAGACCCAAAAATTATTCGACCTCATCAAGAACCCAAACAGCTCTCCCCCAACCTCCAAATTGGAGGATTCCACAAAGAAAGCAGCGGAATTCGCTATATTCTTTGACGAAAAGGTGAAATCACTTGTAGATCAGGTCATTCATCCTACCCCTACAGAGGAGCGCAAATCCTTAACCATTTGGCAAAACTTTGACCCCATCTCTGATGATGCCCTCCTTAAATGCATCCTCGATGCAAAGCCCTCTAACCATTCTCTAGTCCCATCCCTAGTGCCATTGCCATTGACTTCTATACCCATTCTCTTTCCTATTGGACCACTCTGGTCAACCTCTCCCTCAGTCAAGGCTCCCTTCCTGTTTCCTTCAAAACTGGGCAGGTCACCCCTCTGCTTAAAAAACCCACCGCTGATGCGAATGGCATCAACAATTACCGTCCCATCACTAACCTACCCTTTCTTGCGAAAATCACAGAAAAATGTGTCGCGAAACAACTCTCTCGCCATATCAAGGACAATGATCTTCTTGACAATTTCCAATCTGGATTCATTCAAAACTGCAGCACTGACACAGCCCTGCTGCTAGTGATTGATGATGCGCTGCGGATACTCGATTCAGGGGAGTCTTGTCTGCTAATTCTTCTTGACCTTATGCAGCCTTTGACACTGTCAATCACAACACTCTCCTTAACACTCTTCAACAGAGAATGGGCATGGAGGGCACTGTGCTTAAATAGTTTGCCTCCTTCCTCTCTGATAGATCCCAAATGATCAAAATAGCGAACAGTCTTTCATCTCCTTTAGCGGTCGGTCAAGGTCTTCCTCAAGGCTCTATACTTGCACCCACACTGTTCAATCTCTATTTAGAACGGTTGGGAAATCTCCAGAGTAAATCCAGGATCCACTATCATCTATATGCGGACGACACTCAAATCTGCCTTAAGGTGGCCTCCTCTCACGATCTCTCCTTCCTAAGCTCTACTCCCGACTCCATTCAAAACTGGATGTTAACATCAACTGATCCTGAATCCCTCCAAAAATGAATTCCTCCTCCTCTCCTCCTCACTTACTCCTCCCCCAGTGAAATCATGGATGGATCAGATTAATCTACTGAACAATAAACCCATCATTGTCGAGAGCGCAAAATCCCTTGGTGTCATACTCGACAAAAAACTCAATCTACTCTCCCACATTGATTCCATTGCAAAGTCTGCTCGATACCAACAGCGCCTTCTTTGGGGGATTCATCGCTTCTTCCCGGAGCACGACCTTGAAACCCTGGTCCAATCGCTGGTTCTCTCCAGATTGGACTACTGCAATTCTCTTCTTACTGGCCTCCCCAAATCCCCCCGGCCCCCCCTGAAGTCTGTTCTTCATTCAGCAGCTCGTTTCATATATGGGGCCAAAAGAAGCGACCACATCACACCCATTTCATCCACCCTCCGTTGGCTTCCCATAGAGGCAAGATCTATCTACAAGACTGCCTGTATCACCCACAAAGCCTTGCACTCCTCCTCCCCTCGCTACCTGGCGAATAAACAAACTCTCTGGAGGCTCCAGACCATCACGTAATGCAGAAAATGTATTGCTTGAACCTCCCACTTTCAAGAAGGAAAGATCGATGGCCCAATCCTTTTCAGGCAACGCGGTGAGAATCTGGAACTCACTTCCGCCTCAGCTCCGGACCACCACCTCTTCCCAGGCCTTCAAAACTGACCTCAAAGCTCTCCTCCTTCAAAGACACTTCCAAATTTAATTCAAGCCCTCTATTTTCTGAAGGAAGTCCTTCCATTATAGGAAATTCTGTTCTCCATGCCTATAGAAGTGCCTTCCCAGTGTGTTTTTGTGTTTTGAGTGTCTGCCATTTAGTGCAGTATTTTACCTCTACTTGTACTTTGTACTCTTTTGTAACATGCACATGTCACCTTTCCTTTTGTAACGTAGCGTTTGCTACCTCTTATATTTTTTTTGCTTGTGATACATGTACAACGGCCACCACTGCCTCATGTAACGTAACCTTTGTTTTAGTGTTTTTAGTGTCTGCCATTTATTGCAATTTTTATCTCTACGTGTACTTTGTATGCTCTTGTAACCTGCACACGTCACTTTTTCCTTTTGTAACGTATCGTTTGCTACCTCTTGTATTTTGTTTGCTCTTGATACTTGCACAATTGTCACTATTGCCTCATGTAACGTAACGTTTTATTTTTTGCTCACTTGTAATTTTTCTCCTTATGCATCATTACTGTTACTATTGTGAAGCGCTCTGACACCTTCGGGTAAAGTCTGTGCTATATAAAAACGCATTAAATAAATAAATACATTTAAAAAACGTTGCTTGATCGATATTGATGTAACAATGACTATTTGCGTTTTCTTCTTTGCTTTTGTTTTGCTTTACTTTGTATTGCAAAATTCAATAAATCAATACATTTAAAAAAAACTACAAAAACTATTCATATTGGGGCATGACCAAGGGTGACCAGCTCACTGACTAGCATGTAAAAGTGAGCCGAGCTTAAAGATAGCCACTACTGCTCTAGGTTGCATTCACTTAGATGAATTAATTCGATCAGTACTTTTTTTGTTTTCTGAGTGAATCAAATATAGACTGCATTCGGTGGTCTATTCAGCATGTCATTTAATTTAACTTAGATCTGTGTTCAGTACTTCTCTGAGCAGTACATAACTAGTTAATGCCCTTGAGGCTGGCTGGGGAGCATTCAACAGCCTAGGGCTCTGCACCACCAGGGATTTCTCCTGAGGCTTAGCCAGGAGTGTATTTTGAATGCTGCTAGTAATGTAATGTTTGCACCTCGACTTTTAAAATGTTAACGTCTTTATTACTTGTTATTAGAATTTTATCCTTCCATACCTGCACTTTGCTACTTGCACTCCGCAATCGCGAGTGCTGGTGTTGGCCGTCCTGCAGTGATAGCGCAGGTCCGCCATCTTGGAGACAGTTTCTAGGTCAGCGGGATAGGCTTTCTTGACCCAGACGCTACATAAACTCTGCCTGGCGCGAGCGCGCAGGCAGCACACCAAAGGCAAACCAGGCGGCGCGCCAAAGGCAAGCCCGTCTGCGCCCATCCGCGATCGTTCTGCGACAGCCCCCCTGTTCAGGGGATTACAAGTAATCATCCTAAACTGTACTATGACAGTATCCTTTTAAAAAGTCTTAACTCTAATACTATTGCCCACTCTTGCCTTTGTATCAGTCCTGATCTCCAGCTCCGGGCGTATTATAAGGTCTGTCCAGGGTGTGGGATTAAAACACCAAAGCTGCTATTTTACACCTTGGATATCTCTAGAACTCACGCAGCAAAGATAAAGAGGGAGGTAGTCACTTCTACCTGGAGATGTGCTCTCTTGAACGCGAGATCCTGGATTAAACACAGCACAGAGTGTGCTTCATTTATAGAGGATGAAAATATAAAGATTGCTTTCATCACAGAATCCTGGACTGATAATGCATCAGGTCCGGATTTAGTTAAGGCGATGCCTCCTAACTATGCATGTTATACTCTAAACAGGCCCATTGGGAGAAGAGGCGGATTAGCGGTCATCTACCGCCACTCCCTTATTACCACAATTAGTCCGGGAGAGGTGGAAGGCTGCGAGGCACTAGACTTCTCCTTTCGCCTATCTCCTCACTATACATATCAAGGCACTCTCATTTATAGACCACCAGGCCCTAGAGGCCGTTTCATTGATCAGGCTGGCAGACTTATGGAAATTGGTATTATCGACAGTTCTTACACTGTTTTGGGCGATTTTAACTTCCATTTGGATGCTTAGTCAGACCCGACACAGCCAAATTGCTAGATTTGATGAAAGGCAGCAATTTAGAGCAACTCGTGATTGGTGCTACTCATCAGGCAGGACACATACTGGATGGAATTTTTTCTAATAATTCACAGTTGCAAGTTACTAATATTCTTCCTTTACTGTGGTCTGACCATAAAGCTGTATTACTTAAATTCACTATCCCTGATCGACACACTCAAAAGCCAGCAAAAAAAAAAAAAAACTGGTGAAAAGAGCGTGGAACAAAGTAGTTGCTGAAGATCTGTTTGATGCCCTCAATAAGACCTTAATCATGCCCCCTACAAATCTAGATGAGGCAACGAGATCCTACTCTAGTTGGCTAGAAGCAGCAGGGAATAAGTTAGCTACCGGAAAAATATGTTATCATACTAGACTGCAACCCTCCGCCCCTTGGCATTCTCAGGAACTAAGGGAACAAAAACTCTTTTGAAAACACCTGTAGAGAAATTGAAGAAAGGAGTATAAGGATAGTGATAAGGAGGAATATAAACGTGGCCTTGCAAAGTACAAACAGCTGGTTCATAATGCCAAGCTAATATTTTTCTCCACTAAAGTTAACGATGCAAAAACCTCAGCGAGGGAACGATTTAATATAGTCACTAGTTTAGCCAACCCAGTGGCAATTACAACTACTCCCAGTCAGGAACTACGTGAAAAAGTGGCCAAATATTTCTACGGGAAAGTGGATGCCATCTTCTCAACTTTCTCTAACGTAACATCTAAGACTATCTTGGGCCAACTGGATGATTTAAATACAAAAAAGAAAGCACAACTGGACAATTTTGCCCAGCTCACAGTTACGGATACTTTTAATCTTCTTATGTTGGTTAAGTCTGGCTCCCCTTCTGACCCTTGCCCGGCACCCATATTAAAGCTAGTGGCAGAACCAGTTTCCCGAGTCTTGACCCCCATTTTTAGGTCTCACCTGACCCAGCGCATGCGCTGGTCTGGCGAGACTTTTTGAGAGGGCTCCAAAAAGTGCTATCAGGCCAGCCTACAGTTCATGTGTGCCGCGCTTGACCGCGATTACTTTCCCTTTTGTGGCCGCACTGCCGCTTTGATGTTTGATCGCGATCACTTTCGCGGCCACACGGCAACTTGGCAATGCCAATAGGTCTCGCTTTTGGGACCTTTTAAGTATTTAGTTATGCAACTGTTGCATGGCTAAACAATTGTAAGGTCCCAAAGGCGAGACCTATTGGCTATGCCAATGCTTGTTAATACCATGTACTCAGAAGGGTATTTCCCATTAGAGTGGAAAAAAAACTCTATTCTGCCTCTGCTAAAAAAAACTAATCTGGACTCAAAAGACCAACAATTTCACGCCTATATCTAGACTCCCGTTACCTGCAAACATTGTTGAGAGGAACCTAAATACGCAACTAAGCCAATTTCTGTAGTCTTCACAAGCACTGGACCCAACCCAGCATGGCTTTGATACGGTCCATCATGATCTGTTGCTGGACCGTTTGAAGGAGATCGGAGTACAGGGCTCCGCCTGGAGACTTCTTAAATCTTTCCTGTCAAACCGGAGTCAGTCAACGTCTTTGGGGGAATTCTCGTCCGATCCTTTTTCATTACCATGTGGGATCCCGCAGGGGTCGTCATTGAGTCAGACACTTTTTAACATTTATGTGTCCTCATTGGCGCCCCTTATTCAGTCATTTGGGTTTAGCCTGACCTCCTACGCGGATGACACCCAAATCGTGGTCTCATTACAACCAGATGAGTGGCGGAGCACTGCGGGCCGATTCAAGAACTGCATGAACGCCGTAGGGATTTGGATGGCCCAAAACTGCCTTAAATTGAACTCCGGGAAAACAGAGGTGGTATGTTTTGGTAATGATCCGAATTTTTGGACCCCGGAATGGTGGCCTGACACCTTGGGTCCTCTCCCCTCACCTAGCAGGAAGGTAAAAAACCTGGGAGTGTGGGTGGACCAGAAGCTTAGCTTTAGAGACCAAGTGAATTCAGTGGCCTCTGCAACGTCCTTTGCTCTCAGGTCCTGCAAGAAAATCTTGCCTCTTTTACCTTAAGAGTGTTATCAAACAGTCATCACAGCTCTTACCATGTCTAGGCTTGATTATTGTAACAGTTTGTATTCTAATATCCAGGAAGGAATAATGCAGAAGTTGCAACTCCTGCAGAATGCTGCTGCTATACTGGTGTCGGGCATCCCAAAATACGCACCAATCTCGAAGGAGATACGGAAGCTTCATTGGTTGCCAGTTAGGAAGCGTACCCAGTTTAAAGCATTGTATTTGGTCCACAAAGCACTTCATGGGACGGGACCTGCTTACTTAAAAGAGCGGCTGTATTGGTATATACCAATCAGATCACTGCACTCATCTGATGCTAAGCTGGTTTATGTGCCATTTGTGAAAAAGGCCACCTGGGGTGGAAGATGTTTTGTAGTAAATGCAGCCAAGGCTTGGAATAATCTTCCACTATACCTCAGAGGTACGACCAGCTTACTGGCTTTTTGAAAAGCTTTAAAAACTTGGCTGTTTACAGGATAATTTGACCTCCGCTTTGAGCCTTGGGCAAGATCTCACATAGCGCCAGGATACCTACGGGTAACAGTAGCGCTTAATAAATGTTATAATAATAATAATCTCCCGGCCCACTGGACTTTGGTTGAGATGTTGTCATTACACTGCTGATCTTCGGTTCTTGGTTGAATGTGGCATCTAGCCAATTTTTGCATCTCCCACCTTCAGAAAGCCAGTGTGGTAATGATTTTAATAGGCATTTGTTTGAAAGATGGCTTTTTAATTCTCATTTGTTTTTCCCATGAGAAGAAAAATTATCAATCACCAACTCACTCAATCAGTACCCAGGTGCCTCTTTTATTCATCGTCCCAATCCCAATTCAGCTATATCTGGACTGTATTAAAAAAAGAAATATACTCAGGTTTGCATAACAGGCAAAACATTTCTCTTCTCTACTATTCAATGTCTTAGTTTAAAAAAGCAAACAAGCATAACAAGCTTACTACTTCTGATTTCTTGGGTAGCATACCGGAGGGTTGTAGCATATTTTTGATGTCGGTTGGGACATAACTTGAATACAGTATTCTCCACTGCCTACCCAGTCAAAATGTCATTAATGAGACCAAAAGTAAACCACCTTCGTTACCACAGTCATTCACTGAGCTTCTCGAAGACCTCAGACTGTTTCTGATAGAGTCTTTATCGACATGCAGAATTCTCATTCCATGAAACCTCCACCACCTGTGCAGCTCTCGCAGCCTCCCCCTGTGCCAGACTTTATTAGAAACAGTTGAAATAGCTCTCCCCCAGAGGCAAGTGGCAACACGAGTCCAACTCTACTCCAGTGCCTCCCTGGGTGTAATGTCACTGAGCTGTATAAGGGTCACCCCAACGCTCAAAAGTTAGTTCTCACCTTTTTTCCACACTCATGGCGGCAGACTGAAGAATGACGAAAACTACAGAAATGCAGTGTAAAAAACATACAACACTCCTCTGAATGGGGAGAGCGATGAGGATTCTGTAGGTACAATATCCACCAGAAAGCTCTTTAGTGAAAGTAACATTCTTCTGATGTATACTTTTCCCTGCTGATTTCTCACTTCATGAATCAATTCCCAGCAGGTTGAAAAAAGAAACAGTAAATGGGTCTGCCATCAAAGCAAGCAAACACAGCCACTAAGCCCTAGGCACTATCAGACAGGAAGAGCATCCTCAAGGGACGTATCCCTATACAGCAAAACTACCTAGTCATCATAGAGTGAGCAGCAAAAGCCATCAAAAAGGGAAGGAAAAGAAGCTCTTTTCAGATCGCAACCTTTCTGTACCAGGAGGAGGCAAAAAAATCGAAAGCAACTAAACACAAGCACTACCTCTATTTATGAATAACACCAGATATGTACCTTGCTGTATCAACAGAAGAGAGCAACCATCCAACGTTGCTAGTCAATGACCGAGGGAAACCAACACTAGCTTGGCGAAAACAAAGGAAAAATGAAGCTGTAGGATCAGGTCACAAATTGAAACATACACAATCACCAGGAAAAGTTATTGGTACCGAAAAATGAAGCTCTAAGCAGAGGCTGGTGGAAACAAAGAGCATCGTTACATAAAGATGCAGTCAACAGGACCTGAGCAGCCCAAACACCTCTGGGAACAGTACCACAATTAACACATTCCAATTAGCACCTCATGGGGACCTTCCCACAAATCGGCAAAAACAGGGTAGGGACAATGCACTAAAACGACAGCAACCCTAAAAAAAAAAAAAAACAGCAAACAGAAGGGTATAGGAGCAGGGAAGAGCCAGAGCACCAAAGATTGAGACAGGTGTTCATATGCGTTAACGAAAGAGGACAAAAGGGCATTCCTTATAGATGTCACCCATCTGCCGACTGTATAGTCAAAACAAGAGATTACAGCCGGCACCAAACTCATATCCCTGAGAGGAGGGTATCAATACACAAATGCAAAGAACAAGAAAAAGACGTGGATTGGCTGACGGTATTTTAGCTTCACAAATTTATTGGGGGAGCTGCTGGGGCCTCACCAATATGGGGGAAAAGAAAAAACTAAGAGCACAAATATTTTTTGGTCTCAAAAAGCACATATTTCTATAGCAGCCTCTAGCATAAAGGGAACTACTTTATGTGTGGATATGCTGCTAGTTCAGTGATATTTTGAATATATGAGAATAAGGGCATTCTAGTAACCCTGAGTAATCAGAGAGAAGCAGTGGTCCCTCAATATTTAGACCATCAAAAGTTTGGTTCCAATTCTAAACAATACAGTTGTTGGACTCTCTGTGTGCACCCCGTGAGAAAGGATGCCATCCATCTGAGCACATAGTCTGTGAGTCCAGTCTGGCATAGTCGATGGATGAGGGTGTGGTGTGAGGTGTTTAAGGCTGCGGAGTGGTCTAGCTGGATCTGGGCGATTGAATCTCCTCTGTCGAGTATGGTGCGGATGTCGTCTGTCGCGGCAATGAGTGCTGTCTCAGTGCTGTGGTTGACTATGAACCATGCTTCGGAAGGGTCTAGCAGGTTGTTTCTCTCCAGGTGCTCGATAAGTTGGAGGCTAATTGCTTCTCCCAGGACTTTGGCGGGAAACAGGAGCAGTGAGATGGGAATGTAGTTCTTGAGCTCGCTGGGGTCTGCAGAGTTTCATGAAGAGGGGTCACACCAGTGCGTGTTTCCAGGCGTTGGAAAAGGTGGCTGTGGTTATGGAGGCATTGAGGATGGTGGTAGGCTGGTGGACAATCTTGTATCTTCTGAGGTTGAAAAGTCGGTGGGGGCATGGGCCAGTGGGAGCTCCCAAGTGGATGGATTTCATTAGAGTGGTTCTGTTTGGTCTGCTGAGTGGTTCCCACAATGTGAGCAGGTGGTCAGCAGTGGTGGTCGATGGGATGTTTGGAGGTTGGTGGGTTGGGGACCAAAGTTTCTGTAAATAGTTGCTACCAGTGACATTTCAAAACAGCGGCCACGTCCTCCACACTGTGGCGAGTCTAGTTTTAAATTTCGATACTCTTGGCAGAGTTACACTTGACCCCGCACTCCAGCTCCCAGCCTAGCAGCAGAGGCAGCCTGTGGGCGCGCTTTACGGGTCTGTAGCAGTTGCAATGGAGCCCAACAGCAGTTTCTCTTTCCAATGGCCGGATATTTTGCAAGCCCTAGCTTGTCTATGTGCTTGTCCCTGTCTATGTGCTAGCTTTAACATGTGAAAAGCATGCTGCGTTTTTTGGGGTCCAAAATATGCCTTTGCTCAGATTTCATTTTTTGACCAGTGTTGTGAAGCATGTTTTTCACAAGTTAGAGAGCATGTGAAGCTGCTGTTCCAGTTAGCAACCAGTAGCCTTCCCCCTATAAAGTAGGGGAAAGAAAGGGGAACTCTAGTACACAGCACCAAACCCCTCTGGGCTTTGCTCCTCCTCGCCGTGGCTAATATGCCCCAGCCTGCAGGGTTCTTGTGCTGTTGAGCAGGGCACCATCACCATGAATCATCATGTGAATAATGCTGCTGCAATGCCAGGACGTGTGCACATTCGCTAGTGGGCAGTGCACTTAGCTGTACAGTAGTACGATTTTAAAGACATGATGCAGATGCTGCCTCTGAGGGACGGGCCCTCACAGCAGATGTTGATTTATTTCACTCAACGCCACACACTTCAACGCCACACAATTCAACTGCACGTATTTCTATTCTACACCACATATTTCGACAACAAAACACATGATTCAATTCAACAGCACAATTACACAACACACCACATACATCCAATCCACACCACAGAATTCCACATCATGCCACAAAATAGAACAGCAAACCACATAATTAAACTCCATTACATACCACTCCACAACACACAATACCAATGCACATGATTACTCTCCATGACACAATCTCACACCACATAATCCCAGTACAATCAATACCACCTAATTGCTATACATATATTTCCACTGCATACCATGGCAAATAATTCCACTCAAAACCACACAATTTAATTCCATGTCACACAATTCCAATCCAACCCCCAGAATTCCACTCTACACCACATACATCCACTCTATTAACACATACCTAAAAGGGAAAACGCTACTTACCCAGTATGCATCTGTTCTTGGAATGTACAGCTGTAGAGTCACATGCTGTGCATAGCCCGCCATCTAGTGTTGGGTACGGATGTTTGCACTTGGTATTTGTTCAAAGAAGACTTTCCCAGTCACGAGGTAGGGGACTCCTCCTTTCGGTGATAGTGCGCATGGGCAGCAACTCCATTGTTAGGCTGTTTGCCGCAGAGGGTGATAATGGAGTTAGTAAGAGTAGTAAGATGTCCATGTATGTATGTATCTAAGTAAGATGTGACTGTAACAGGTATAGGCACACGGGGAGGCGGGTGGGCGCATGTGACTCTACAGCTCTACATGCCAAGAACAGATGCATACTGGGTAAGTAGCATTTTCCGTTCGAGGCATGTGAGCTGTAGATCACATGCTGTGCATAGACTAAAAAGCAGTTATCTCCCAAAGCGGTGGCTAACCTGTAGCAGTGGTCTGAAATAGTGTACGTAAAACTGCTTGGCCCACACTAGCTTGCTGTCTTGCTAACACATCTACACATTAGTGTTTTGTGAATGTGTGAGGTGTAGACCATGTTGCAGCTTTGCAGATATCATCTATGGGTATGTTTCCTAGAAATGCCATAGAAGCCCCTGGTTTGCGAGTGGAGTGTGCTCTAGGGGGAATTGTTAAAATTCTTTTTGCTCTTACATAGCATATCTGAATGTGTTTGACTATCCACCTTGCAATGCCTGACTTTGATATTAGATTGCCTTTCCGTAGTGGAGCAAAAGCGACAAATAGTTGTTTTGTGGAAAGTTTTTGTCCTTTCTATATAGTAAAGAATAGCTCTTTTCACACCTAAAGTGTGTAAAACGCGTTCTGCCACAGAATCTGGTTGAGAGAAGAACACAGGCAATTCAACAGATTGGTGGATATGAAGTGCAGAATTGACTTTTGGTAGAAATTTAGGGTTGGTCCGCAGAACCACTTTGTTTTGATGTATTTGCAAGAATGGTTCTTCTATGGTTTGTGCCTGAAGCTCACCCACTCTCCTCAGAGATGGGATAGCTATGAGGAAAGCTACTTACCAAGTAAGAAATTGTATTTCACATTTATGCAATGGTTCAAAGGGTGGACCCATTAGCCTGGTGAGGACAATGTTGAGATTCCACACTGGAGCAGGTAGAAGTGTTCGAGGAATGATTCTTTAAAGTCCCTCCATAAATGCTTTGATTTCAGGCACTCTAAAAAGAGACAAATGTCTGTTCTGTAGGTATGCAGCTATTGCAGCAAGAGGTAAGCGTAAGGAAGAGTATGCTAAATTGGAACGCTGCAGATGTAGTAATCGATGTTTTGAACTGAAGCGTCCAGTAGATCTATTTGATTGTTATTGCAGTATATCACAAATTGTTTCCACTTGGCTGCATAGCATGCTCATGTGGTAGTTCGTGGAGCAACTGCACTATTTTGTGAGTGTGACAGACACAGCTTTTTTGCGAGCTGGCTTTTATGAGCCAGTCATCCAGATATAGGAAGACGTGAATGTGTTGTCTTCAAAGGTGAGATGCGACTACTGCGAAGCACTTGGTGAAAACTCTGGGTGGGGTTGTTACTCCAAATGGGAGCACCTTGAACTGATAATGCTGTCCTGCTACTACGAACCTTAGGTATTTGCAATGAGCAGGATGTATTAGGACATGGAAATATGCGTTCTTTAAGTCCAGAGTGGACAGGAAGTCACATTGTTGAAGGAGTGGAAGTACTTGTTGTAGAGTGACCATGTGAAAGTGGTCTGATTGAATGTATAGTTTGAGTTCTCCGAGGTCCAGTATAGGCCTAAGAGATCTGGCCTTCTTGGAAATTAAGAAGTACACGGAGTATACTCCTGTTCCTTGATGTTTTAATGGGACTGGCTCTATTGGTACTTTTTCTAACAGATTGAACCTCTTTTTATTTTTAGAAGGGAGAGATGTTCCTCTGACATTGCATGTGATCTTGGAAGAATGTTTGGGGGAGTGTCTGCAGGTTCCAGGCAGTAACCATATTGGATACTTTGGAGAACCCATTTGTCTGAGGTGATGGTGTTCCAGACAGGGAGAAATTGAGAGAGACATGCCCCGACAGGAGTGGAATGATAGGAGGGTAGTGGAAGCAAGTCACTGTTTCTTATTAGCAGGGGACGTGCACGTGGAGTTGCCTCTGCCTCTTCCCTTACCATTATTTACTCCAAAACCTCCTCTAAAATATCCTCTTGATGAGGGTGATTGATTGTTGCCCTTATGAGAGGAGGAAGGATTTTATGTGGTAAGAGTTTTGGAACCACCCCTGTAAAAGTAGAGGAGAAAGGAACCTCTACTAGCAGGTAATTGTAAAGCCGCCGGGACTTTGCGCGCTCAGTGTCTTTTTTACATTTTCTCTAGCGAGGTGTTAACTGCTGGGCCAAATAGGTGTTCCTTGTCAAAAGATTGATTAAGAATGGAGGCCTGTACCCCAGGTTTTAAATCTGATATTCTTAATCATGCGTGACTGCGTAGCAACATGCTTTAGTTTACTGCATGTGCTGCTGTGTCTGCTACATCTAATGCACATTTGATGAAGGTATTGGTAATGAATTTTTCTTCTTGTAGAAAATAATTTTCCTTAGATTTATGCTCATCAGGCAGATATTGCATACGTTTTTTCTACTCATCATAATGAGCTCTATCATATCTGGCTAGTAAAGCCTGAGCATTGGCAATACGCCAGTGATTAGCTGCCTTAGTAGCTACCCTTTTACCAGAGGCATCAATTAACTTGGACTCTTTATCAGGTGGAGGGGCCTCACCTGTTTGTGAATTTGCTCTCTTATGAGCATTGGAGACCACCAAAGGGTCTAAGGGCAGTTGACCTTTGATGTAAGTAGGGTCAGTAGGTGCTGGTTTATATTTTGTCTCAACCCTGGCCCTGATTATTCTTGCCCTGACAGGGTATTTGAAAATATCATCTGCATGATTAAGCATCCCCTTAAGAATTGGTAAAGTGTGTGTTGTTTTCTGAGTGGAGCTTAATGACTTGGATAAGAAGATTCTTTTTTTTTTAAATATATTTTTATTATGGCCAAACATATTCAATCATTATCAAAATATATAGGCAGGCAAGCACTGATGCAATGAAAATACAACCTGATCGCGCCCAAAGAGCAGGTGACATCACCATGAGCGATTTACATTGTGTTCCTGTCCACAATACAATAATGCCAAATGACAACAAGACCCTTGATAATCAATTGCATGGGTAGCAACCAATTGTCAGTAAGGATAATGTAAAATGCACCCTTGCCGCTCATTTAATACCCCTAAACAAACTATCCCACTCCCTCTTATCCCTCCCCAACCCCGGCGTGTCACTCATAGCAAACATTATGGCATCACCAAAGTGCAACTAAAAGGAGTACAATAAAGATACACTGCAGCAAACATCAGGACGTCCAGCAGTGCCAGAGGCAAATGTAGTCAGGTTCACAGTGAATACACACATCAAATCATTAACTATACAGTAATCAGGACAGAACATCCGAACCCGATGGTGGAAAAAAACAATCTAACAATGGAGTCGATGCCCAGGCGCACTATCACCAAAAGGAGGAGTCACCACCCTCGTAATTGGGAAAGACTTCTTTGAACAAAAACAAAGTGCAAACATTTGGACCCAAAACTAGATGGCGGGCTATGCACTGCATGTGATCTACAGCTCACATGCCTCGAACACATTATTGACAATGCCCATAGCTCTTAGATTGCAGAGACCTACTGGAGTTACCAAGGTGTGTTCTATTAGCCCTAGAACCCTTGGCCACAGAGATCAGATCCTCAACAAACGTGCCCAGAATCAGCACAGGTGCTGGTGATGCCAAACTGCTACAATATCCAGAGGACATTCTCTAACAATGGCTAATCCATGAATGACACTCCTGGATTGATCTAAATTCTAGACAAGTTCTAGCTCTTCTCCGGATAAAAACAGAAGTTATACCAGTGATGTAGGAAGCGGACTGTATACTATATACCAAAGTGAGGTATAGTGTGCACAAAGTCCAGTGGAACCCCGAAGGTAGGCAGAGGTAAAGTTATATAGAACCTCACACTCTATCTGTGGTAGTGTGGTCGAGCAGCAAGGCAGTATCAGAGGACAGTGTTAAGCATTTGTTGTACACACAGTCAGCAAATGAATTCACACACTCGAAGACTGAACTTCTGGCCAATTTTTTTAGTATAAAAATATTCTTTTAGTTAATCTTCTAGAACCAAGCAAGCCTGGCACATGTAAGCAATAAATACTTTACAGTAGTAAAGCAATTGAAATACAGTTTGAATAATAACTGTATATGCACTTTGATTTGATTTACAGTATGGATGCAGAGAAATGCAATACTTCGTAAATGCAGTACATGGACATGAATAGGCTTTTTAGTAAAATAGCAGGTAAGTAACTTTTGAGATTACTAGGCTTACACAGAGTAGTATACCTAGATACTAAACTGGGACATTTCCTGAAAACAGGTAAGTAAAATAGTCTTTGTTAGATTATGCAATTTTAAAGAATTTCTTTAGTTTCTCAAACTCCACACTTCGAAACTTTTCACAGAAAAACAGTCAATGTTATCCTATGGATCAAAATAGTGTTATCGGTTTTGAGGTAAGTATTTGGTAGTGGGAGTTGAGGTTCTGGGGGTAGACTATGGGGTCCCCAAGGGCCAAGGATGCACTCTAGTTACAGCCTCAGCGGCACTAGGGTGGCCAGGTGCAGAGTGCTGAGGCCCAATGTTATCCAACGAGGGATAGGGGGCCTCCGGTTGGTGGCTGCTGACTAGCAGGCCACTTGGCTGTGCAAGCAAAGCTCCTGGACTTTAGCTCAGGGCAAATGGGAAATAAAGTAGCACCAAAGGTGCACCCTCAACGGCACTAGGGCGGCCAGATGCAGAGTGCTGTTTCGTCGGTTGCCCTGTTTTCAATCGAGAACCTCCTGTTTGGAAAGACACTGCAGGCTTGGGGACGAAGGTCTTCGGGTGCGACCACCACTTGAAGAGGTAAGTTGGGAAGTTAGGGGTTGGTTAGGCACGTTCGGTTTGGGCACACAAGGCCGTGGGGCGTCGGGTGCAGGGGTGCCTTTTGGGGTTGGATCTTCTTACCAGCTCCTGGTCGAGGTTAGGGAGGCCTTCTGGATTTAGGCATCCGCTGAAGGCTTGAGGCAGGTCAGGGGTCACCGGATCTCGGGTCAGGATCGCCAGGGTGATCTCCTTGTGGTGTTTGCATACTCGAGCACGGGCCGTGGACGGTGGGTACAGAGTGGGGTGGATCCACGGTGTCCGGCAGGAGCCAGAGGTTGCAGATGAACAAATCTGGTGTTCACAGGAGACAAAGTCTTTGTAGTTGAAGGCAGGCAGGTCCTCCGGGGTTTCGAGGTTGATGGCGGCAGGACACACCGGGATTTCGCAGGAGCAGGTTCGAGGGGGAGACAGGCCGGTAGGCTGGGGCCAAGTCAGTGGGCATATTCCGCTTATTTGCTGCTGCACGGATGTTCGGTCCTTCTGGTTGCAGGTTCTTGTCTGAGGAAGCACGGTTCAGGGGTGTCCCTAAATACTAGATTTAGGGGTGTTACAGGTAGGTAAAAGGCAGGGACCAATGGGTCCCTTCCCTGGGGTGGGCACACACCCTATTATGCCACTCTCTAGTGGGAGGGAGGCATGAGCCTGTCCCTGGTTGGCTGAGTCACCCCAACTGCAAGATGGTGGGGACTGGGAGTTGTGCTTCACCTCGACTCCCCACCTGAGGTGCGGAGTTGGCAGAGGTGGGCAAACCTTTCTTCCTCGCTTGTTTTTCTGCCCGGTTCTCCTGCCCAAAGTGGGGGTCAGAACCAGTGGGGACCGGTTGCTGAAAGCAGCAAGTGGCCTGGGGAAGCTCACAAGGGCGGCAAGACTTTAAAGGTTCCCCTTCATGAACCCTGCCCATCCTGGGGGAGGAGGCTTGGCACCTCGTCCCAGGATGTGCATTGTTTCAAGCCCCAGAGAGCAGCAGGCTCTCAACCCAGGGGTCCAGAAACATGTCTGTTGGTGGCAGCTGAAAGCAGCCACTCAGCCTGGACACTAGTGGTGGGTTAATTTTCAGGGGGCATCTCCAAGTTGCCCTCTGTGTGCACTTTTCATTAAATCTCACACAGGCATCAGTGTGGGTTTAATGAGCTGAGAAGTTTGATACCAGTTTGTAATGACAAGCTCCCAGCACCATATACTCTTAATGGCAGCACTGCACTTACAATGTCTAAGAATGGACTTAGACACTGTAGGGGTACAGGGCTCATGCACCTGTACCCTCACCACTGGCAGAGGGCACCCATCTAGAGGGGTGACTGATCTATGCCAGGGCAGTGGGTTGTAGGCATGGCACAGATTATATGCCATGTCGACTCTTCACTTTGTTCTGCACCAAAACACGCAGCCTACAAAGGCAGTGTGTGTGCGCAAAGCTACAGGGCCTCTAAGGGTGGCACAATAAGTGCTGCAGCCCTTAGAGGTCTTCCCTGGTCACAGTGCCCTGGGTACCTGTGGTACCACTTACCAGGGGCTGACCTGTGGCCAGAGATGCCAATTAGGTTAGTTTTGGGGAAAGAACACAGTCCCTGAGAACCTGACTGGCAGAGACCCAGGGAACAAAGTGAAAGTGCATCAGTAGTCTGGCAAAAAGTGTGGGGGGGTTTACTGCAACAGAAACCCACAAGTGACAGCACACATTCACAGACGTGCCCTCAGATCTCTTGCAGTAAACTGGACTGACAAACGTAGCATTTCTAATCAGCTGCAATTTGACCTCTATGGTGCATGACAGTTTCCTACCTCTACTGAAGAAAATCAGGAAAGACTTTAACAAGTGGACTTCCCTACAACTCCCCATTTAGGGAAAGGTTCAAACAATCAAAACGGTCTTCGTATGCTACCCTTCAAGATCCCTGCCCATATCCTTAATCTGATAGACTGCATCATCCTAAAATTTGTTTGGGCTCACACACCACTGAGACTGGCCGCAAAAACACCTTATGCTGTCACTACATTGGGGGCCTCATATGGAGTAGGCAAACGCATTGCAGAACATTGGATCTTACGCAAATGGGTAACCACTTCAACCCCCATAACGAGATATCATACTTAGCCTGGCTACAAGAACACCTGCACAGGGGTGCAGGAGGGCCCTTAACCCATTTACAATGCTTACAAAACGACATCAGAGCCCCCGCCAATCGTGTTCCGATTGAAATGCGTAACGTCTGGCCCGCAACACGTACACTTCTTGGGGACCATAGGTTCTTGCACCCAGAGCTACTTTGTGGCATCTTTCAAACGATAAGATTGGGAAACCAAAGGCCTACAGTCTGTAGGTCATGTCCTGAAGGATGGTGCCTTTGGATCGTTCGCCGATTTGTCCACTTCTGGAAATACCTCTAACTGCAGAACTGTCTTCAAACCCAACTAGGCCACAACATACCCCCTCGATTCAAAACCATCTAGTGAAATAGTGTCACTACAAGAAGCTTACTACGGGCCTCTATGACCTACTAATCACAAACCTTTTCTCTCCCTCAACAGAACAGTCACTGCGCCTCTGATGTCAAGACTGACTACAGATTGTATATTCCAATAAAGAATGGCCCTATCTATAGGAAAAACAAGGGTCTGCGAGAAGCACTTATCAAATTTAGTTATTACAAGATTGGTATTGGGCACAGTATATGCTCCAACAAGCACTATAGTCCACTACAGATGAGTGTTGGCGATGCCGGACCCTTGGCGGGGACATTATGCATATTCTCTGGCTCTGGGTGCACTGAAGCAGAGAGTGAGAGACACCAAAGAGTGCCACTGTTTTCAAAAGGTCTGGTGATTCAGGAGCGGCAGGAGGAGCAATCTTAGATGGGACAACTGCGGTAAACAGAAAAGGTATTTAGACTGAGGGGTACAGGAAGAACTGGACTAATCCCTGCATGTGTGTCGCACCCCAATCACAGTAGTGGGCCGCCATTTTGGATGCTGTGAGTGGAGGAATCGGACAGTTGGGAAGAGTTGGTGAAAATGTAGTTAATCCGAGCCCCTGGAGACAGTGCCTGCCCTGGCATCACAGGGGTGTCTTGACCGCATACTACTATAAGCAAGACATAAATAAAGGGGGCAGTTTATACCAGTGTCCCGGACAACATGTCGACTGCAAGGGGGCCCAAAACGACAACAAACAAATTAGACAAATTCACCCAGTCCAGAGGCGAAAGTACGGAGGAGAAGGGCGCACCGCAGGGCGAGAAGCTACAGGCAGAAGAGGGGGCTCCGACTCTGGTGAATGTTAGAGGCCATACAGGGGGTCCGCTCTGCGCTTGAACATAAAATAGATAAAGTAACAGCTGAGGTGACACTCCTGCATGTGGACCTATGAAACTTGGAGGAGAGGGTAAAAGCTACAGAAAGGAATATGCTACTTACCAGTATGCATCTGTTCTTGGCATGTAGAGATGCAGAGTTGTACACTGCATAGATCGCCATCTGGTGTTGGGCCCGGATGTTTGCAGTTTGTTTTTCCTCTTGGAAAGTCTTTGGAAGTCATGAGGTTGGTGACTCCTCCCTTGGTTCGTATTGCGCATGGGCTTCGGCTCCATCCTCAGATTGTTTTTCGCCAACAGGGAAAGATGGAGCATAGTAATAATAGTGAAGAAACCCATGTGTGTTATATCTAAATAAGATAGACTGGAACAGATACAGGTAGCCGGTGAAGCGGGTGGGCGTGTACAACTCTGCAGCTCTACATGCCAAGAACAGATGCATACTGGTAAGTAGCATATTCCGTTCGAGGCATATGAGCTGCAGATTGTACACTGTGCATAGATTATATAGCAGTTCCCAACCTTAGCGGCGACCACCAGTATCTGTTGCAGTAGTTTGAAACAATGTTTTTAGAACAGCTTGGCCCACACTAGCTTGTTGCTTGGATTGCACATCTACACAATAGTGTTTAGTGAAAGTGTGCGGTGTTAACCATGTAGCTGCCTTGCAGATATCATGTAGTGGAATATTGCCCAGAAATGCCATGGAAGCCCCTATCTTTCGTGTAGAGTGGGCTTTAGGTGGAACGGATAGCTTTCTTTTGGCTTTGTGGTAGCAAATCTGGATGCATTTTACAATCCACCTAGCTATCCCTGATTTTGAGATGGGGTTGCCTTTGTGTGGTGGAGAGAAGGAGAAACAGTTGTTTGGTTTTCCTGAAAGGTTGTGTCCTTTGGATATAGTAAAGTAGGGCTCGTTTGACCTCTAGCGTGTGTAGAGCCCTTTCTGCAACGGTTTGAGGTTGCGAGAAAAAAACTGGTAACTCCACAGTTTGGTTTAAGTGAAAAGTGGAAATGACTTTTGGAAGGAATTTTGGGTTGGTACGGAGAACAACTTTGTTGTGGTGCATCTGAAGAAAAGGTTCTTGTATGGTAAATGCTTGTATTTCACTGACCCTTCTAAGGGAAGTGATGGCTACAAGGAACGCTGTTTTCCATGTGAGGAATTGCAGTTCGCATTTATGCAAAGGTTCGAAGGGAGGCCCCATGAGCCTTGTGAGAACAATATTTAGGTTCCATATAGGTGATGGTGGTACCCTGGGGGGAATTATTCTCTTTAATCCTTCCATGAATGCTTTAATGGCAGGTACCCTGAAAAGTGAGAGAAGCTGCCTATTTTGTAAGTAAGCAGCTATTGCTGCGAGGCGTAGCCGAATGGATGAATAGGCTAGGTTGCACCTTTGTAGGTGGAGTAAGTAGCATATAATATGCTGTATAGACGCGTCTAGGGGATTGATAGTGTTGTTGCGGCAGTAAACCACAAATCTTTTCCACTTGGCAGCGTAGCAGGCTCTAGTGGTAGGGCGTCTGGCTTCTCTGATGACATTCATACAGTCAGGGGGAAGGTTTAGGTACCCGAATTCTATGATTTCAGGAGCCAGATCGCAAGGTTGAGTTGAGCTGGGTCCGGGTGTCTGATCTCTCCATGGTTCTGGGTTAGGAGGCATGGTGAGAGGTGTAATTTTTGGTGTGGCACTACTGAGAGTTGCAGCAGCGTGGTGTAACACGGTTGTCTGGCCCATGTTGGAGCTACTAGAATGAGTGTGAGGGAGTGCTGTTGTACCTTTCGCACCACTAGTGGAATTAGTGGGAGAGGTGGCAAGGCTTATGCAAATTTGCCTGACCAGTTCATCCATATCGCATTGCCTTTGGACAATGGGTGTGGGTATCTGGCGGCGAAGCTTGGGCATTTTTTGTTTTCGTGGGTGGCGAATAGGTCTATTTGTGGATGCCCCCACATTTGAAAGAACGGGTGAAGAACTTGCGGGTGAAGTTCCCACTCGTGGATCTGTTGCGTCTGTCTGCTGAGCAGATCTGCCACGGTGTTCTGGACTCCTGGGACATGTTGGGCTAGGAGAAAGATTTTGTGCGGAATTGCCCATCTCCATATGCTCTGTGCTAGTTGGGAGAGCTGTGGAGAGTGTGTGTCGCCTTGTTTTTGGATGTAGTACATGGCGGTCATGTTGTCCGTGCGGATAAGGACTGCCTTGCCTAAAATCTGTGTGTGAAAGGATTTTAGGGCTAGAAAGATCGCCAGTAGCTCCAGATGATTGATGTGGAGTAACTTTTGTTGCGGCGTCCATGTGCCCTGCACTGTGAGGTGTAGAAGATGAGCTCCCCAGCTGGAGAGCGATGCGTCTGTTGTCAGGATTATTTGTGGAACCGGGTCCAGGAACGGTCGACCTCTGGAAAGATTTGTGGTGTTCCACCACTGCAGAGAGCGATGGGTGCGACCGTCTACCAACACCAGATCTGTCAGTTGCCTCTGGGCCTGGTTCCATTGGCGCGCTAAGCACTCTTGGAGTGGACGCATCTGGAGTCTTGCATGAGGTACTATAAAAATGCAAGAGGCCATCATCCCTATCCGTTGCATAAACACTCTTGCTGGGAGGGAGTGTTGAAGTATGAATTTTTGACGCAAAGCTTGAATGCTTGCGATCCTTGCCGAATTTGGGTAGGCAATGGCTTTTGAGGTGACTATGGTGGCACCGAGATATTGTTTTATGTGGGATGGCGTTAACTGGGACTTTTGGTGGTTCACCGTGAAGCCTAGTTGGTGCAGTAGCTGGATTGTAGTGGCGGTGTGGTGTACACATTGGTTGTAGGACGCGGCTTTTATCAGCCAGTCGTCCAGATACGGGAAGACGTGAATGTGCTGTCTTCTGAGGTGTGCCACCACTACCGCTAGGCACTTGGTAAATACCCTTGGTGCTGTTGTGACCCCGAATGGGAGCACCTTGAACTGGTAGTGTTGCCCGTCCACTACGAATCTGAGGTACTTTCTGTGGGCAGGGTGTACCGGAATATGAAAGTACGCGTCTTTCAAGTCCAGTGTGGTGAGAAAGTTGTCCTGGGAGAGGAGCGGAAGTACCTGCTGGAGTGTTACCATGTGAAAATGGTCCAAATGTATGTATGTGTTTAGAGGTCGGAGATCTAAGATAGGTCGTTGAGTCTCGTCTCTTTTCGGTATTAGACAATATAGGGAGTAGACCCCTATATTTTGCTGATTGTGGGGGACCCGTTCTATTTCGTGTTTTTGTAGGAGGGAAATCACCTCCTGCTTTAGTAACGTGGAATGTTCTTGTGACATTGGGCGTTGCCTGGGTGGAATGTGGGGGGGGGGGGGGGGGGTTTGGGTAGATGTGAGTTCTAGGCAGTACCCTGAACGAATAATTTGGATCACCCACTTGTCCGATGTGATGGACTCCCAGACGTGAAGGAAATTTTGTAGTCTGCCCCCGACTGGAGTGGGATGGTCTGGGGGGAGCAGGGGAAAGTCATTGGGTAGGCTGTGTGGCAGAGCGGGCAGTATTTGTTTTGCCTCTGCCTTTATTGTTATTTCCTCTATATCCGCCTCTTTGATAACCTTTTGTGAAGGTGGACTGAGGGGGGGGGATTTGTAGGACGTGGACGCGCTATCGGAGGAGTAGCCTCTGCCCGTGCCACGAAAGGAAGAGCGGCGAAAAGAGCACCTAGGAGGGTGTGACTGTAGGGCTCCCCCATAGATTTCGCCGTATCTGTATCTTTCTTCATCCTCGAGGGCCTCGTCTATCTTTGGCCCGAATAAATGTTCCTGATCGAACGGGTGGTTTAGTATAGAGGCTTGTACCTCAGGTTTAAAGCCGGACACTCTTAGCAAAGCGTGTCGACGGAGTAGGACGCTGGTGTTAAAGGCCCGGGAAGCTGTGTCTGCTGCGTCTAAAGCACAGCGTATAGAGGTATTGGTTAAGGTCTTACCCTATTGGATTAGTTCATTGGCCCTATTTTTATATTTTTCTGGGAGATGGTGCATGATGGATTCTAGCTCATCATAATGCGCCCTGTCGTATCTGGCCAATAGCGCTTGAGTGTTGGCGAGACGCCATATGTTAGCTGCCTGTGACGCAGTGCGTTTTCCTGATGCATCCAGGAGCTTTGATTCCTTGTCACGTGGTGGTGCTTCGCCTGACGCCTGGGAATTTGACCTTTTTCTTGCAGTGGATACCACTAGGGAATCCAGTGGCGCAGGCCCTTTGATGTAGGCAGGATCTGTAGGGGCAGCCTTATACTTTTTCTCTATACGTGGGTTTAGGAACCTAGCCCTGACTGGGTCTTTAAACACCTCTGGCGCATGTTTTATTACCCCTTTGAGCATAGGTAGTATAGCAGTGGACCTATGTGCTGTATCAAAGGTGTCTAGGAGGAAATCTTCCTCTACTGGGTCAGTGTGTAGCTCTACCCCGTGATAATGTGCCACCCTCTGAAGTAGGTGGTGAAAACCCAGGGAGTCTTCTGGTGGTGATGGCCTGGATGGATATAGGGCATCTAGTGGGACATCTGGAATGTCTGGATTATTATAATCATCCCAGGGGTCCGGGATCCCGTAGGGGTGGGGTCTTGTGGCACATCTGCTGGGTCGTAGTGTGGGTCCCCCTAATCATCATGGTCTGGAGACAGGGTCGGAGAGCGATGAGGCAGGGGTGGAGAAGGCGGAGGTGGAGAGGGTGGAGGAGGTGGAGGAGAAGGCACTCTGAAAGGGGAGGTAGAGGTGGAGCTGGTCTGTCCAAATGTCTTTTTTGAAGACAGTGCCAAATGTCCAGTTTTTGGATCCTTGGTAAGTGTCTTTTGTAAAGGATCCGGTGTAAAAAGTTCTTGGGACACTGGTTCTGCTGTCGGCGCTAACTTTTTCGGGGCCGACTGCTTCTTAGGCCTGTCTGTGCCGTGCTTTTTGGGAACCTCCAATTTTTTGGTCGGTGCCGATACCGGCCTCGGTGCGGGAGTATCGGTGCCGGGGGCCTTATGAAGTTTGGTCGGCATCGAGAGGCTGGGTTTCGACACAGAGGGCTTTGTTGTGGAGCTCGGTGTCGAGGTAGAGGCCTATCTTTTCTTCGGTGCCGAAGGGTGTTTTTCAGCACCGCTGGCAGGCTGGCTCGAGCCAGAGTTCCCGGAAGGCTTACTTGGCTTCATTACCGGGCCCGAAGGTGGGGTGTTTGAAGCAGTGTCTTTGGTCTTGCCTGGGCCCGAAGGCGTGACCGAAGCCTTTTTGGGTGTCGGCGTGGGTGTGGGAGGGGGTATTTTACTCACGACCCTCTGCGCCGGGGTGATGTCCTCCACACCGGAGTCGTCGGCTTCGGAAGCACTGACTAGGTCCTCTTCGGTGTGCTGGTGTCCCGGAGGTTCGACGTCATCCCCGAAGATGTCAACCGGAACGGGGGTCGAGGAGTGCGCCATTTTGCTTCTGGCCCTTCGATCTCGAATAGTCTTTTTTAATCTAAAAGACTTGCAGGCGGGACAGTCTCGAGCCTCGTGTTCAGGGGAGGGGCAGAGGTTGCACACCTCATGAAGATCGGTGTGGGGGAATTTGGACCCACATCGAGGGCACTTCTTGAATGGAGTTCTTTTCATCAGCCGGGACCGGAGCCTGGAGAGGCCCGAAGGCTGCCGTCGATGATTGGAATCGAAAGTGCGTCGAAGGTGGTGGTGATTGAGGAGATTAGTATTTAAACAATACAGCGGAGAGCGAGGATTTGCTTCGATCGTCGAACTGGAATGTTTGGAGCCGGAGCACGAAGTATTACATCCGAGCCCGATGGCGGAAAAAAACAATCTGAGGATGGAGCCGAAGCCCATGCGCAATACGAACCAAGGGAGGAGTCACCGACCTCGTGACTTCCAAAGACTTTCCAAGAGGAAAAACAAACTGCAAACATCCGGGCCCAACACCAGATGGCGATCTGTGCACAGTGTACAATCTGCAGCTCATATGCCTCGAACAGTCTGTTTTGGCGCTCAAGACTTCCTCCAAAACGTTGGAGACAACGGTCAAGAAGCTCCAGATTAAGACATCGGACCTGGAGGCGAAACTTGAAGATTATGAGGGGCGTGCACGCAGGAACAATGTCCGTATTTTCGGGTTGCCAGATAGAGCAGAGGGGCAGGCCAAAGATCTATTCATGGAAGACTTGATTCAGAACCATCTACATCTCCGGACTCTTTCCCAATACTTCTTAGTCGAACGTGCACATAGAGTGCCTGGAGGGCCTCAAAAGCCAGGCACACCCCCACATTCTATCCTGGCCAGAATATTTAACTATAGGGCCATTATCCTTCAGATGGAGCGCACTGCCTCCCCCCCCCCCCCGACTTAAGTTTGAAAACTCAACATTCACCTTTTTTCTCAGACATTATGTTGAAGGTACAAAAGATGCGGAGATCCTTCCTAGAGGTGAAACGAGAAAAACTTTAAGTATGCAATGCTCTTCCCAGCCAAGCTGCGGGTGCTATCCGGGGGAAGATCCTGGTTCTTTGAAACCCCGGAGGAAACCTGGGAATGGCTGGATGAATGGAAAACCCCTGGCACTCAGAAATCTAAATCTCAAAGATGTTTGCAAGGGCATGTAAGTAGCCAAGACGGCTCAGACCAGGTGGAGGGCAGTTAAGAAGAATTGGGTTTTATTGACTGATTGAACCATTGGCCCGGCCTCCAGAGGTGCACTTAGGTGGGGCCAACCAAACTCGACTCGGACGACGACGGCATGCCAGGAGATGTTCAGAACTGTTATGTATATGACTTGAGGGGACAGGCCAGATACAGCTGGGTCGCAGTGTCCAGCCCTTTGCTTCTAAAGGGGAGGCGGGATGGTTAATAGCCACCTTACAGTTGGTATTGTACACAGACCAAGTTTATAAAAAGTCACACGACAGGCTTGAAAGGCCAGGGTTAGGGGGGATGGTGCTTTTTTCTTTGAGGAGGTCCGGTAGGGCCACGTTCACCTTCACAAAGTTTAATTAGTAAAGGTATACAGGCAGGTTTAAGTCCATATTGCAGGGAGGTGGGGGTGGGGGTTTACGGGGTGTTCTATGTGGGATTGTTACAGAATGGTTTCAAATTTATTGTGTAGTATTGAACACTGTATGCAGTGCATGGGGGGGATACACAATCAAGCAACAGGACGGCCGCAATAGCTATGGTTCAAAGTGTCAATGGTGGTGCCACCGATCAGGTGTAGAAAGGTGCAAAGACAGTGTTACATCTACATTATCCTGAGTCAAAGATTCCCCCACTCACAACAACTACATGCACGGCAACTCTGAGGGGGCTTCGCAATTAGGCCAATTTAAAACACTCTCTTGGAATGTAAATGGATTGGGAGCTAGAATTAAACGCAGAATTTTCCTGCAATATTTGAAGTGGCAGGCCCCGGACGTGGTCTTGCTGCAGGAAACCCATATACAGGTGACCCCTTATTGCGCACTCAACAGATGGGGGTACAAATTGGTGGCACATGCGGGCTATGCTAAGGGATCAAGAGGAGTAGTTGCTCTCCTGCATAATTCATTCCCCTTTCATGTCCAGACGGTTACTCGTGATGCATTAGGTAGATTTGTGACTGTGTCCGGTTATTGGGAGGGCAGGCTTAACAATATAATGTCGCTTTATGTGCCACCCAGACTACACTCTGCAGCATTGGCCGATATAAGCACACACATACGAAATCTGCCTGAGGGCGACTTGCTGCTGGGGGAAGACAGTAATGCTGCCCTTAATGGGGAGCTAGATGGGAAGCCGCCAACACAGGGAGAAGCATCCGGTAAGATATTGGCTGACTTTTTGAGGGCAGTGGGGCTAATAGATATTTGGAGTGTGTGCAATCCCTCATCCCTTCAATACACCTTACTTTCAGGAGTGCACGGAAGCCTATCCCGGATCGATTATATTTTCTGTAAGGTCGGCCAGCTCCCCATGTTTGGGGAGGTCGCCCACCTTCCCAGGGGTATCTCTGATCATTCCCCGGTAGTAACGCGGTATGGAGGTACTCCCTCTGCTACACGCTATGAGATGGCTCTTAATCCCTGGTTTCTCAAGTTGCCGGCAATCAGGGAGAAGCTCACAGAGGAGACCAATAACTACTTCAAAAACGATGATGGATCGGTAGACTCAGATATAGTGTTGTGGGAGGCATACAAGACGGTAGTGATGGGATGGGGGGGGGGGTCTCGCCGATTGTGGGACATAAGAAGGAAAAAAATGAAGCAATTACAAGATATAGAGAGAGATATTAGCCAACTGGAAAGTGACCTAATAACTACAAACGCCCCGGAAACCAAACACAGACTGCTCCTGAAGCAAAAACAATATAGAGACATAGCCAAGGACGCGGCTAAAGTCCAACACCTCGCCACTCAACACCGCATATACAATATCGGTGATAAAGCGAGCAAATTGCTGGCCTAGCTAGACAAGCGGGAAAAGGCCAATAGATGGATGTCTGTGATTGAGTGTAAAGACAGCACCCGGCTACTTGATCGAACCGGGATCGCAGAAGCGTTCGCAGACCGTCTTAAATTGACCCATATTCCCACTGTGGCCCACACCTACACAAACAAGCGCACACAAGCGCACACACAAGCGCACACACACACACAAGCGCACACACACACAAGCGCACACACACACACAAGCGCACACACACACACTCTGCTGGCCACCCTCAAACTACCTGTTCTTGAGCACCAAGAGGCCAAGGATTTAGACTCCGCTTTGACTAACGAGGAGGTAATTAAGGCAATTGGGGCGCTACAGTCCGGTAAGGTCATGGGTCCAAGTGGCCTCCCAATTGAACTTTATAAAAACAAACGCATCCACTATTGCCCCATATCTTATATGAATGTACAAAGAAAGCGTGACAAATGGTATCCTCCCCAAAGATCAGAGATTGGGCAATATTGTACTTTTACATAAAAAAGGGAAGCCCCCTGAGCACAGTGGTTCGTACAGGCCCATTTCCCTCCTGGACCCGGAAGTCAAAATACTCGCTAAGATTCTAGCGATGCGTATATGACGTCCCTGCTACACAAGCTGATCCATCCGGATCAATCCAGTTTTATGCCCGGCAGGAACACCGCTCTTAATCTATGGTGCCTTCATGGTGTTATGGGTAGGGCAGCGACGATTAGAGAGGAAGCAGTGATCATGTCTTTAGATGCAAAGATGGCATTCAATATGATCGAATGGGCTTATCTATTTGCCACACTCGAACGATTTGGGTTTGGAGAGAGATTTCTCGGGTGCGACTCCTGTATTCGGAACCCCAGGTTCGAGTCATAGTAAATGGCGGGCGATCATAAACGTTTACACTGCAGAAGGGAACAAGGCAGGGCTGTCCCCCTTAATTTTTGCATTGGCCTTTGAGCCCCTGGCAATCTGAAATAGGGGAGACCCCCATATCAGAGGCCTTAATTGGATGGCAGACTGGGAGGATAGAATCTCCCTGTATGCCGACGATATCTTGCTCTATTTGGCTAGACTATACTTCTCCATACATCGGACATTAAACATATTTACACTTTTTCAAAAGTACTCAGGATATACCATTTATTGGGACAAGTCGCTGGTATATGTCCTCCATGGGGAATGCCCCACTCTGCCTAGAGGCTGTGGGGCTAAAATAGTCACTGATGGATTTCGGTACCTGGGAATATACATCACGGCTAACCTGACCGCCTTTTATGAACACAATTTAGCTCCCCCTCTGCATCGCTTCCATGATGACGTGCAACATTGGAAGACCTTGCCCCTTACACCTTTAGGTAGAGCTGCCCTATATAAAATGATGGCACTCCCCCGCTTGGTCTATGCTCTACAGAACACACCTTACCTGGTTCCAGCCAGATATTTCCACACAATCAAGTAAGGTGCGCACACTGCTATGGACCAATGGTACCGCGCGAAGAGCATTGGCTAAATTTATGAAAAGCTGGTACGATAGAGGAATAGCCCTGCCAGCAATAAAAAGTTACTATTGGGCCTCTAAGCTTGTGGTCACTAATCACTGGCTAACACTGGCCAGGTACGGATCCAGCCTACAGGATGGACAGGTACAATATGACTACTGGCGGCTACCTCAGAGCAATTTATGGAGGGGCGCAGAACACACCGAACTATACTCCAACCTTCACCACCATTACTTTATGGCATACGACCACAACTGCCCTAGGGTGGATAAACAAGATCACACAAGTCACCCCTTTGTTAGAAACAGACCGACTAGGGATGTTAGCAAAATACCCAGGGTTTGATAAGTGGGACTGGATAGGTCTTTCAAGAGTAGGCGATATGTGGGCAGGGGGTAAGGTGACCCCTTTTCAGTGACCTCCAACTGGACTACAAATTAAATATTGGGGAAACCTTTAGAGACCTTCAGACCCCCAACGCACTACACAGAGCGATACTCAGAGGTGCAGATCTCCCAGTCTCCTCGCCCCTAGAGGATAGACTCCTAGATGATTACCTACCAGAAAAGGCGATTTCCCTGACATATAGAAAAATACTCAATAACACACCGGATACAATGGAAAAAACACAAGCAAAGTGTGAGGAGGATACGGGTGATATTAGTGACGAGGACTGGCAGGAGGCATTATCGTCTCACCGGGAGGTGGCGATTCGATCTCGATTTAAATGTATCCAATTCAAAATCCTACATAGAGCATACTATGCAAGTTCAGCATTGGTCAAAATGGGTGCCCTCATTTCCACGGCATGTCCGAGGGGCTGTAGAAAGATAGGAACAGACATGCACCAATGGTGGGAATGCCGGATTCTCCAGGCATATTGGGGGAAGGTAACATCGGCACTGCTATCCACCCGTCAGAAAACAAGGGAGGTCTCGCCCCGACGGTGCCTTCTGAACATATGGGACGCAACAGACCTATCAAGAGCGGAGAGAACGTGGGTTTCCCTTGTGTGTATGGTAGCAAAACGGAACATAGCGAGATCCTGGAAAGGAGTTACTAGGCTCAAATTTAGGGACTGGGAGACAGATATGGATTGGTGCATGCAGGCAGAAAGGGCGAAATACGAGGGAAGAGGGTGTCCACAAAAATGGTCTGAAATCTGGGGAGTGTGGAACGAAAGTAGAGGGATGATATGCACACCATTCGATGACACTTCCCCACTGCTAGGGGACCACTTGTGAGAATGGAGTCCAAAGGCGAAGTAAGCAACAAGAAATGATGCAAGGGATCTGGTTTAATGTAATGTGCTGATTGATACCGTACTAATGCACTGTGCCTGTTAGACATTAACGATGATGCACTGTAATTGGGTTTTTCTCTTTTGTTTACTGAATACAAAGATTCATAAAAAAAAAAAACAATGTCCTAAGAAAACAATTAGGACCCAGCTGGTCGACCACCAGAACCCAAGGTATAAACATAGGTCCTCCATATCCCCGAATCACAAAAAGCACTGTCAACACTAAAATAAATTGCGAGAGGACATACATTGCTGGCACTACATCAGACAGCGGAACTGTCATTTGAACTTGCAGCACAACACAAATTTCATCAGTGAACTCATAGGACCAAAGAATTAAGTGTATATTTTACAGCACAACCAAACTAAGCCAGACCACAGGAAAAGAACTTGTGACAGGAACTATGTAAGACTCTCTCCAAGAACAAAAGAGGTCCACTCCAACCTTGCTACACCCCCCTGCCTGGTAACTTTAGAGAAGACTTACAGGAAAAAAAGGAGCTGGCCAAATAGGATCCCAAAAAGGAGGGCAAACCCAACATAATTTCCAAAGGGCCCAGTGACCTGTAAAGACAGGGAGAAAAGAACCGACTCATCAGGCACATACTCACCACAATGTAGCATTAAAACAGCTGGGGAGTATGAAGAAAAAAAAAGAAACAAGTTACTTACCTGTAACAATGGTTTGGCATCATGAAGCTCATCTAAATTCACATGCTGGGCATCTTCTGCCATCTAATGCTTTGAGTCAGAAAGCGCTACTTATTTTTAGTCAGAAAGTGCTGCTTATTTTCGCTCTCCTTTGGGAGATGGGTGTGTCTCTTGAAGCCAGTCTCTCAAGGGTAGGCTAATAAACTTCCTCTGAGTGGGAACGCCTTCAGGTTCTTTTTGTTTAACTGCATAATTCCCTCTGCATTATATTAGTTATTACAAGTGTGTATTTTTCTACTCCTAAGCTGATCTTTGTCAATCAAATCAATCATATATACCAAAAAAACAAATATTTCAGGGTTTGTACTGAGGTCTCATCGCATGAACAAACAGATTCTGGATCATATTGGCCCAAGGTGAAGCAAATCAGGGATCTAATGGTTCCCAGATGAAATTTGGCTAAGAGAGCTCTTTCCCAAGGGCTTGGAACTCAGGTCCGATACGGTTCTAAGTAAGGTAAAATTTGTACAATAGTAATCACAGCAAAGGTTTCCTCAGTTCTGCTTGATCCCTAGATGTCACCCTATGGCTGATAAATAGCCTTTTGGCTCTGAGAATATTCACTTTAGCTGGAGAGTCAGGAGATGTATATAGTTCAGTACAACCTATGGCTTTGAAGGAAGACTGCACATAGTTTAGCCAATGGGATAGAAATGCAATTTTCACAATTGATACAATCCAAGATGATCTCCCGATTGAGGGTTGTATTCTTGTTAGTTTAGACAGAGACCCAGAGCAATAATGGTGCAACCTTAATTGAACTGGATGCATAGGCCAGAGCCAGCTCCTCGTGTAAAACAAGCATTAAAATGCAATAGGTCTTGCCTTTTATTAAGTTAAAGCCATTTGCTTTGCTATACAATACCATTAGCAAAGCAAATGGCTTTAACTTAATCAAAGGCGAGACCTATTGCATTTTCAATGCTTGTTCTATTATGTGGTAAAATCAGTGCATGTTCCTTTGTGGTATTCAATAAAATGCCATACATTTATAGTGGAGGCGAAACTACAGGTCCACACATTGCTATGTTAGCATAAGCGTCTTAGAAATTAAAACGCCATCTTGCCATTTTTGCTGCTTTTGCACACGACACTGTAGATAGATATTATATGAAAACTGCTTGCTTGCTTTTTCTTCACATGAGAACGGTCTGTTGTTCACATCCCTAGACGTGCACCGTAACCTTGGTCTGAACATTGTGTGCAGCAACTGTCAGGGCCAACAAACAATGTATGCTTTTGAATTCATGTTGATCGGCCCACGCTCTAGCCATAACACGCACACAGCTGCAAATATCTGAAACTTGAGCGCCTTTAATATTGCAGTTTGCATGCATGAGATAGACACTTTGGAGAAGACCTTTTCCAGACACAGAGCAAAGCTGATCCTGTGATTTGATTCATCCAAGCGGATATTTACGGTATGGGGTTCCCCATTCAAACCTAGAGACCTTCTATTAGTTTTATAATACTAGCTTACTAGCGAAGGGAGGGTGGTTGTATTCCACTATCATTTGTAACATGATTTCTCCCTTCATTTTCTATGGTATTGTAACAATGCTGATGGTTTAATCCTTAATCATTTGTCTGCTTATGTTAGCCAAAGTACTGCATCTTAGGACACGTAGTTTATAAAATAAACATTTTAAACTTTACTGTGTCTCTGATTACTCTTGCTGTGCACTGATATGAGAATAATAACGAACAGGTATTTCTAATTCCCACAATTCCTGAGAGTACTCTAAGTCGCTTGTTCTGGGCTGTCTAATCATTGGTAGCTTCGAGATGATGCGGAGAACGAATGAGACACTGATGCTAGTCGGATAGGGGTTCTGGGAGCTGAGGTGAGTTTTTGGTACACCGCAATTCACTGAGGTCCTGGGTTCCTGCGCATAGTTCTGTGCATGAGCAGAATCCCTGCAACACATTCATTCAGCACTAAATAAATTGTGAACCATGTCACCATTTCTGGAGCAGAACGCTGGGTGCTGCTTTCCATTAGGAAATAAATCACTGCACATTACATTCTCTCGCTGGGTTAAATAGGGCCCATTCGGAGCTCCTAAATGTCCTGCCCCATATGTGTCTAGCTAATCCAGCCCAGGTCTGTCTTGTACATTCTGATACATGTAGTCATTAATTAACAATTGAGAAACAGGAGTACAAATGACAGTGTAAAGAAAGAACTTGAGCTCGTCATCCATAAAATCTGAAAACGTAAAGGCTCTGCGCTCCTTCTACAGAAGGGCTGAGCAATGAAGCCCAAGATGGTGTATAGAGTTACAATCTTGACTTCACAAGCAAAATGCATCCTGTTTGTAGAAAAGCCTTGGGGTTGGACGAGTCAATCTTAAAAACAAATTCTAGCTACTTGTGACCAGTGTGCGCCAGTCAAAACCACAAGGTGCTGCTTTCAGGTAGTAGTGTAGCTTGTGTGGAAGCTTTTCTGGGTGGTAAAGAGAAATGCTTGCAGCACGTCTAAAACCATACTGATTTCTGCAGCACCGGGACGCAGCCCTGCTGGGAATCTAGAATGGGGATTGGGGGCTGAGTGAGACAGCACTAAGACCCGATCATTGCAACAAACTTTTTGTAGGCTTCTATTTCACAAGTGCAACGCTCAAATAATTACTGGAAAACAGTGTCCCTTTAAACTTTACAATAACACAACAGATTTGTAAATTTCATGTTTACCCTTGGGACAACTTTATACTGAACAAGCGTTAATCGTTTCCCAATTCAATGGTACTCCTTACACTCACTTTCGAAGGATGAACGGCTGGATGAACCCGTCAGGATTTGTACGCGTGACCAGGGCTTTAAGTGGGATGAAAAACTGGGGTGGGGGTCTCTCAAAGGGGCGTGGTCGTAACAATTACTTACCTTCAGTAGTGGTGTATCTGGTAGAGAAGATTCTAGCTGCAGATTCCTTAACGTAGAATTATCCCCAGGCGTGAGACTGGATCTGGAAAACTCTTTCCTACAGCATCTCTGCGCGCTGGGGGGGGGGGGCACCGCGGGACTCCGCCCTGACGTCGACCGCGGGCATGACGTCAGCGAGGTCGCATAAGCCCCACCCCGGCTCGCTGACATCGGTTTGCTTCTGAGAACTTTTCTGCGCCACCACGCGGAGACAGTGAAAACAGAATACTGTGACAGCATGAGTACAGTGTGCAAGAAGAATAGAAAGAAGGAAAAAACAATCCATGGTGACCCAACAGCAGCACGAAAGACAGCGTCCGCACCGCGGACCAGAACACATATGACAGAAAAGAACATGGCAGTAGCCCAAAAGGTAGCCCCACAGGGAAAAGGGGACACCTCCCCGCCAGGGGCCAGAGAACCCCAAGGACCTGCAAGCAAAGCAGCAGGCAGAGGAGACCACAGCCTCATGCAAAAGCACGAAAGTGAAAAAGTTTTCCGGCTCCAGTCTCACGCCTGGGGATAATTCTACGTTAAGGAATCTGCGGCTAGTAGTCTCTATCAGATAATGTAATTAAGGGGTGTGGCTTACAAATCTGTGCTTAGCCCGACTGGTATTTTGCTGCTTCTGTCATTGCATCCAGATATATAATACAAGTAATATTACACCTGCAGCTAGCCAAAACTATTGGCTTTGTCAATGGCCGCTAGTTGCATGAGCAAAAACTATGACTTCGTTGAATATAACATGACAATTCTTCAGTTCTGAAGTGATGAAACTGTGAAGAACTTTAACGAGTCTCTTCGCAGTTACCCCAAATGCAGTGAAGGGTGGTACTGCTGCAGAGTTAAGGATTTTTCTTTTCACCCGGAGGGTGATGGCAAAAATGGAGAGCCCGATAGGGACCCGTCTTGACATCTGCTTTTTAGAACTGCCGGTGCTCTGCAACAACAGGACCCGGCCCACTTAAAGGCCTGCGCATGACCATGGTTTAACACGGGTTTCTATAGTGGATGCATTAGTCCACTAAGCAACCAGACCTGGCATTCAATTACTCAGAGAAGGCAACCCCTGCTCATTCTCCTCTAAACAGACACTCGTACCCACTACTAAACAAACCCGCACAGCGATTTCCAGGTCTGCTCGCTTCACAGTCACCTGGTGAAGGACCAATGTCACACAGCGGCAAGGGTGGTCAGCTGGAAATCCCAGAACTGAGTAAGTTTCCAGCTTGTCTTTGGAGACTGTAAGCAGCTGACATAACTATTAAGCAGTGTCAAAACACCCCTGAACATCGGAGGGTTTATCTAGATTTTTTTTTTTAGGTGAGGAAAGGGGGGTAAGGGGAGCGGGGTGAGGCTTGAAGTGTACATAAGTGCCTCTCAGGCATTACTTAGCAGGAGTCCCTTCCCCTCCAAGAACACACACCCCAAAGAGATTTTTTTTTTTTAAGTTGGCAGAGCTACATTTCATGTTCAGAGGAATACTGAGAATGATCATTTTTCATCCCTGAAAAGAACGGAAGTAGGTTTTGAAAATAACACAGTTAAAACAAACTGGAGTGCTCCCAATAAAATATATCTATATTATTTAAAATAACACCACTAATGTTTCAGGGCGATCATGTCCGTTAAGGAAAGTAATTTGTGTTACTGCATATGCACTTAAAAAGCGTTGCAATTGTTCCAAGACTATCTATACCATTGCTGTGTAACGTCTCTCTCTACACTGACATAACCGCTTTACTCTCCATTAGAAAGTGACACATGATATAAGGTAATGAAGTATCACACATGAGGACACTGAAAACATGCAAATGTCACACATAGACTGAAAACTTGGCAACTTTGGACAGTGAGGGTGTGGGGTGCCGTGCAGAGGGAATACCTTGTAACAGTCAGATCCTGTTTCAAGACTGACTTCGGCTGTGGGCCCTAGTTTGCAAGTCCCAGTCTCAATACCTCAAGGAATTGTAAGTCGTTTGGACACAGGAAGTCTCATGTAAACAAAAGCCCAGGGCCGAATTACTTAAATCACAATCTGATGTCACTTTGACTTTTTCTCACAGACTATAGAATATTTAATCTTCATGAGAAACTACACGTGCAACTGACAGAATACAGGAGTGACAGCACCTTTAGTGTTTTCAACACATAGTTCTTCACTAGACTGCGTTTACATGCAAACTCCGACATGTTCATGACACCATGAGCACCTCTCCAGTGCCTACTTTTAGTGACGGTCGCCATCCGTCTGTAAACTCAGCAGAAACCTCTTCCAAATATCCCTTAATACCACAATCAATAAACAGAATGCTGGTCCGGCAAGATGGCGATCTTTAAATTTGGCACTAAAGCAGAGAAGGGAACTACAGATCAGACCGCCCCTTAAAGCAAGCAACAAGAACACTTCCGTGAAGCTAGCTCCTGCGCTTCCATGTTCGGATAACTGTCTTACAGTAGACATAAAAGAAACACTAAATCAACAAGGTTCACGGAAGCTCTTGGGAGGGTGCATTTATTTGTATTTAGCAAGAAGGGGGATTGTTGACTTGACTGCACGATCCAGGGGTCCTTTATAGGCCTAACACACAGGGGAGGTTAACGAGTAGTACAAGCAGCTGTGTCTCAGAGACAGAGGGAAGGGCCATAGTCTAACGCCGCCAGTAAAAGATCAAATCCAGGTGGGCGGGGCCAAAAGTGGTCAGGGCGGCAACAAGGAGGCACTAAGAAGCCTCCTTTACAATGAGAAGCCTGCGTTTAGCCTAAGCTAGGACGCAAGACAATGGGAAGAGGGGGCGGGGCTTAAAGTCCCTTCCCTCGATCGTATTGATTTCAAGTTTCAAGTGATTTCCTCGTTAACTCAACTGAGCCGTCAAACCATATCTCCCCAACCCACCATCACCCTTACGAATAACGTGGAACTGATCCAATCTCCTGCCCTGAAGAACCTCTCCAACTCGTGGACATCCACCATCACTCACTATAATCACACTACCCCTATCATTACTCTCCGCCGCCAAACACCCACAACTATTGCATCTAGTGAGCACACCAAGAACAACAAACTCACAATCAACAAACACCACAAGATCTAGATCTTGACAGCTCGGACTCTAACCTCTGCCCTCCTGCGTCCAAAATCCCCACAGGTACTCTCCGCTCGTCCCTGATAATCTGAACGCTCCCTCACAAACTACCTCTTCCTCCAACACAGACACTTTTTCCCCGACCCTTACTTCCCCCATGTCCAACGTCATCTCCAATCCAGTGGTCACTCTCCCCCCTGCTACCACTGCTCACTCCCCCTCCGATGTCCCACATCCACAGACACAACCGGTCTCCACCGATTACCTCACTGACAACCCCCGTGACATCCCCATGGCCAACGTCGTCACCAATCCTATAAACTCGTTCCCCCCTATTATCACTACTCGTTCCCCCCTATTATCACTACAGGCCCCCCCTCCGCCATCGCACACCCACATACACAACCTGCCTCCACCACTAATCTCATTGACATTCCCCGGAACTCTGACTCCTTACCTAGAATTTCTCTCCCTCCTCACTTGGACAGTAGACCCTCGACTCCTCCTTTGAACTCCTTGAATGGGAGCATTACTAATCCGGCTCCCCGCGTCCAACCTCTCCCCTCTCCTAACCCCACTGATTCCGTCCAATCCCCGACCCCTGTTCACTCTCCCTCCAAAGACCCAAGTCATTCTCGGCCCATGCCTAAAACCTTAAACTTTTTCAGCTCTATAGCACAGCAACTGAATGGAATGGAGCTGAAAGTTAACTCCCTTGCTGCGGATATCCTATACTTACAACAAGATCTTCTCAACAGGACCAAGCCGCCGTGCTCCCTCTCCCCGGGTAGATTTCCTCCCACCCCACTCAATACCGCTCCCTTGGCCCCACAGTGCACCCCTCGTCCCTCCAGTCAATCAGCGAGTCGGGCACTTCGATCCAACCGGGATCGCCAACCCGTTTCGATTCCGAAACCTGATGAGATCAACGACTCTTACCTCGCTTTGAGCCAGAAGTCAACCCCTTTCCCCATTTGTTATTATGGGCACTATCAGAATCCCTAAAAATGTCCACTCGCCTAGACCTCCTGCTCAATACTCCTCTATCCACCTTACTCCCACCATCATCGAGGCTCCCCGTCCTCTCTCTTGTATGCTCCTCAACTGCAGATCAGCAGCACAACACGCCACAGACCTTGCTGAAGCTCTACTCGCTGAAGAAATTGACATCGCTTTCCTCACTGAATCCTGGCTCAATGTCCACTCCACCCCCATTCTTGACATTCTCACCCCTCAGGGTACACCATCATCAGACAAGACAGACCGATCAAAACAGGGGGAGGACTAGCCATCTTCCACAAGGCAGGAATACAGATTACCAAACGTAAACCTGCAGAATACCTATCGTTTGAATACCTGGGTGTCGAACTCACTGCCAAGGGCACCTCACCCATCAAATTCCACACCATCCACCATCCTCCTAGAGAGCGTACCCTTTTCCCTGAAGAACTAACAGACCTAATATCGCGGTTCCCCATGATAGACACTAAAGACGTGTTCCTGGGTGACCTCAATATCCACTGGAACGACCCAGAGGACTCCACTGCCCAGAACCTATCCAACCTACTTGAAATATATAACCTCAAACAACTCTGCAATAAACCAACTCACATCAAAGGTGCAATACTGGATGCGATCATTACTAACAATGATCTGGTCTCTCAGAGCGATTTCTCCCATTGACTGGTCCGACCACCACCTCATTCTGTTCAAGATTGATGCACTTGTCTTCCACCAACCTATTCGTGATGACAAACCCAAACACTGGACCAGAAATATCAAAGCAATCCCTTTATCCGAACTTGAATCCAGGATTCATGCCCATCTTCAACTCCAACCCTCATCATCGAGGGCCGATGACCTCACTACACACTTTAACTCAAAAATCACAGAGGTTCTAGACCAAGTAGCTCCTCTCAAACTTCAACAATTGAGGCAAACAAAATCTAAACCCTGGTTTAACGTGGATCTGAATGAGGAAAGGCGTCAACTCAGTCAAACGGAAAGGTCTTGGAGACTAAACCCCTCGACCGTACACCTAGCGCAACTTAGATCTGCTCAGCAAGCATACAAAAAACACATTTTCAGTGAAAAGGCGTCTTTCTTCCGAAGCCAACTAGATCTGGCGAAAAACAGACCGAGAGAACTCTTCAACATTGTCAAAAGCCAAACTAACTGGACTCCCTCTCAAGAAATCAAAGCCACCAATGAGCGTTGTGAAGAAATTGCCACCTTCTTCACTAATAAAGTCTCGAAAATGGATCAATCCTTCATCCAAACCTCTAACCCTCCTTCTCTCTTAACCTGCCGCCCCACTATAACCACCCCTGATCATTCAGAAAGAGTTCTTACCAAGGACAATCAGGTCTGCCTCCAGCTAAAAAACAATGCACTTTGGTCCGACTTTGAGCTAATGTCAGAAAATGAGGTTTTCAATATAATTTCTAACCTAAAACCTTCTTCCCACACTAGGGACCCCATCCCATCCACAATCATAAAAGAACTTAACCACACCATTTCCCCTTTCTGGACAAAAATCATCAACGCCTCTCTCACCTCAGGCTGTGTCCCAGACTCCCTTCAACTTGGACAAATCACGCTCATTCTCAAAAAACCAGGGGCCGACCCTAATGATCTCAACAACCTCAGACCTATCTCCAACCTCCCATTCCTTGCAAAAACATTGGAGAAATGTGTTCTCCACCAACTCAACAAACACATTGATGAGTTCAACCTCCTCGACACCTTTCAATCAGGATTCAGGAAAGACTGTAGCACGGAAACAGCTATGCTCAACATCTGACGATATTCACAAGGCTTTAGATGAAGGTGATGCCTGCCTACTCATCCTTATTGACCTACCTGCGGCATTCGACACAGTAAATCATCCAGCGCTTCTGGAGACCTTGTCGAAGCGCTCCGGCATCAATGGCACAGTACTAAAATGGTTCACCTCCTTCCTTCATCACCGCTCGCAACAAATTAAATTCAACTCCTGTCTCTCGAAGCCAACAAAAGTCACACTTGGGTCCCACAAGGCTCGATCCTCTCCCCGGCCCTCTTCAATCTTTTCATGGAGCCCCTCACAATCATCTTGAAAAAAGCTGGGGTGAATTACCACCTTTACGCAGATGACAACCAAATCTATTTCAAAATCAAGTCTCCCAGCGACATCCAACACCTCAATGCCACTCTAACCGAGATCCAAACTTGGTTCAACGCTAACCACTTAAAGCTCAACCCAGATAAAACAGAACTAATTCTATTCTCTCCAAAAAGCAACCATCGTTCAATCCAAGAGTGGCTCAAGAATCTGGTCGCCCTAAACTGCCCCATCGTCCTATCTGACTCAGTTAAGTCTCTAGGCATCACCCTAGACAAGAACTTATCTTTGAAGGCCCACATCAAAAACTCTGCAAAAAGTGCTCTTTTCTCTGTAAAACACCTCAAGAAATTGAAACCTTTTCTTCCCCATGATGACCTCAAGACTATTGTCCAATCCTTAGTTCACTCTAAAATCGACTACGGGAACGCCATCCTAACAGGGACTCCAAAAGCTCACCTAGCCCCTCTAAGGGCAGTGTTGAACATGGCCGCTCGACGACTCGTATCTGGAGTAAAAAGATTTGATCACATCACTCCAGCGCTCAACTCCCTCAACTGGCTTCCCATGGAAGGGAGGTGTATTTACAAACTGGCCTGCATCACACACAAAACCCTTCACTCTCCGGCCCCCAACTACCTGAACAACAAACTGGTAAGAGCAGGTCAATCCAGAACGCTGAGAAGCTTCAACTCACTCCTGCTTATTCCTCCGAAACTGAAAAAGCAAACCACACAATACCGATCTTTCTCTGGCAACGCTCCCAGGATGTGGAACGCTCTCCCTAGAGTTCTCAGATGCAACCCCTCCTTCTCCTGTTTCAAAAGGGACCTGATAATCCATCTCCTTAACAAATACTTTCCTGACCAACGTCAACTAACCTAGACTTCAATATCCGAGTTTACTCCTCTCGCTTGACATTCAAGGATAGTTGATGACCGGACTGTGTTAACCACCTTATCTTCCATGCTGTATTTTTTTCTATCCCCGGTTTTGCTTCCTTACTACCTGCCTACTATGTAATGCAATTTCCGTCTGTTTTTCTTTATAGTATGTATGTAAAGCGCTCCGATACCTACGGGCTAGCGCTATATAAAACTTTTAAAACAAAAATAAAATAAATAAAATAAGCTCTTGGATGTTGAGAGCAGCGCGTGCATGCTGCTATCGTGAGCAGAGACCTAAAAAAAAAAAAAAGTGTGACGTCCATGAGGGGAGGCAGAGTTCTCCTTCTCCTGCACCTGCACCTGCACCTGCACCTGCACCTTGGTAATATCCAGATGACCCCAAAATCCTGCACCATGAGTTAAAACTGGTAAACACTTCTGCATGTAGACCTCAAGGAGATGCTCGATTGGCTTACTGCCTACGTTTTTTGGCAAGATCAAACAAATCCCAACAGAGTGGTTGAAACAAATAACGGCTCGCCACTCAAGGTTGCCATGAGCATTTAGAAACAATCATGATTCAGAGATATAGAAAGTTGGTAGCCGGCTCGGTGTGTGAGCTTGGAGAGCTGTGCACATGCTGCCAACCTGGGAGGTGATAACCCAGGTCTTGACCAGTTTCCTGAATATGTCAGAAGTGGGCTTGAGCATCCCCCTTCTGCATGGGCAGATACTAAAAGGAGCAATAAGCTGAGGAAAGAGTCTGTGGAAAGCTGGCTCTGTATAATATGGAATTCAAACTAAGTGGTTATACCGTGCACAGAGTCCAAGGTTTCCCCACAATTGTACAGGGCTCAATGTAAAACGCAAAGGGCTCTATTAGTGTTAGTGTTGCCAAGCAGCCTTAGGCCGAACACAGAGGAGTGTGGGACACTTATTGCACACCAGTGATTAATAATGGACACACAGCTCAAGAAGGAGATCAGACCAACTTTAGAAAAATATACTTTGTTTGTATTTTATTTTAAGACCAAGATATTTACATAAGGTACGTACATTTTAAATTAAAAATGCTCTTCACTTTGAAAAATCGACACTTAGAAACTTTTCAGCGTAGTTCAATGTTATCCTACAGAGAAAACAATATTGCAGTTAAACAAGTAAGTGATGCACTTACAATACCAGTCTTTGGAACCCAAAGTCAGCAAGGGTCAGGTGAATACCAAAACTGCACCACCAACGGTACAGGTACGGCTGGGGGCAGATGTCAAAATAAGAGTTTGGCCCAATGCTTTTCAATGGAGATTGGGGGTGCCTAGAGCCAAACTGCTGGCAGGTAGGTAATATCGGTTGCACAGGCCAAGCTTTGGGGGTTTGTACCAGCACAGCGCGGCTACAAAGCAGTACCATATAAACAGAGACATTGGCTCCTGTGGACAAATGTAATTACTAGACGATAGCAATCATAAGCACAATGGCGATAAAAAAGGGGGTGAGTGGATGTCGAAGAGAGATATTACACTATAAACTGCAGGATGTTTTCCCTGTATTACTGTATGTGTTCACAAATGCTTTACACACTGCCTCTGAGAGAAGCCTTTCTGCTCGTGCCAAGCTACCAAGGGGGAGAGCAGGGATTATTTTAGAAGTGTAGCCCCTTACCCGGACTAGAAGCAAGGGTCCCTATTTGGTCAAAGGTACCTACCTCTGCCAACTAGAGACCTCCAGTTCTAACAAGCGGCGGTCAGGGGGAGCCCGTAGATTCTAACTGCCGGCGCCGCCGTGGAGTTCAGGTGAGATCAGCCAACGCTGGACACAAGGTCAGGATAACTGGGGAGACCTCAGTGCACAGGTGAGCCGTCAGACTCGGGCTGTGGGCGTCGGGGTGGGCAAGAGACGCCCTTGGAGCTGGTTTCCTTTTGGACAGATCTGCTATACACAGGAGATTGGAGTCTTTTTCCAAAGTAGCAGTCCTCCCAGGGTTTTCAGAGGTTGCTGGCTGCAAGACTGGTCACAGTTTCGCAGAAGCTGGAGACAGGCCGGTAGGGCTGGGGCTAAGGCTAAATTTAGGAGGCGTTTTAGGAGGGTAGTAGGTAGGGCCAGTGGACACCTTACCTGGGTTGACTACACCCTCTGTTATGCCACCCTCCTGTGGGAAGGGGCGTTGACTTAGCACTGGTTGGAGAAGTCTTTCCATCTTCAAGATGGCGGGGACTGAAAGTTGTGCTTCACCTCACCTCCCCGACCTCAGGGGTGGAGTAGGCTCAGGTGGGTACATCTCCTATTCTTCCTAGTTTTTCTTGCTGGTTTTCTCGCCCAAAGTGGGGTGTAAACCTGGGGCTGCCTCTGCTGCTAATAGCAAAAGCTAAGGTTCACTTTACTAAGGAGGCAGGCCGTTGAAGCTTTGAGGAGCTCAAGGTGTTCCGACATCTCAACTTACCTCTGCTGTTGCTGGTTTCCTTCGTGCAGCCTTCCGTTCGTCGCCTGCAGCCTGTTTCCCAAATCGAGTTTCTCCATTGAATTTCATTGGGTGACCGACACCATGTTTGCACCATGCACCCGGTCGCCCCTGATTGGTGCTGCCTCCCCCCCCCCCCCCAAGCTTGTTTTTTAACCACCGAAGCTCGACCCCCTGCAACCGATTTACTTACCTGCAAGCAACGAGTCTTCAAGCACCCCCAGTTTCCACTGGGCCTGATCTTCAACTTCGACCGGCTGCCACTGTGCCGCTGGCAGTGCAGTGTCTTACTTACCTGAACCTTGCCCTCTGCTGACCCTGAAACCCGAAGACTGGAACTGTAAGTTGGTTACTGACCTGCAAAACCGCCTTATTGTTTTCCTCCATAGGTTAACATTGCAAAGACTGAAAATTGCACTGTGCCCACTTTTGAAACAAAACAGAATTTCTATTAAAGCGTACTTACTTTTTTCAAAGGTCTTGGGGCCAGATGTACGACCGTGGCATTTAGCGACTCGCAAATTGCGCTCAATTGCGAGTCGCAATTTGCCTTTCGCTAAATGCTAAGTACAACAGTGTCAGAGACACTGTTTGCAATTCCCAATGGGGTCGCAAATTGCATGCCTCAATAATATTCATGAGGCACTCGCAATTTGCGACCACATTAGGAATGGCTGGCCCTCCCAGGTATGGTGGCCTGCTGAGCTCAACAGCCCTCCATGTCTGGGACTGCTTTTCGCTAAAGCAGGTTTTTTTTTTGTTTTTTTTTTTAATGCTGCCCATTTTCCTTGGAGGAAAACAGGCTGCATTAAAAAAAAAATGAAACATTTTAGTTCAAATTTTTAAGGGCAGGTAGTGGTCCCTTGGGACCACTGCCTGTCTCTAAAAATTAATTTCCCCTGCATTTGCGAAGGGGTCCCCTGGGATCCCTTCCCATTTGCAAGTGCATTACCACCCTCTTGAAGAGGGAGGTAAACTACGAGCGTTTTGCGACCGCAAAACATTCTTACATAGGGTTGCGAGTCACAATTAGGAAAGGACACCCTTGGCATGACACTTTCTGATTGCGACTCGCAAATCCTATCTAGCGAGTCACAAATAAATTGTGACTCGCTAAATAGGGTTTGTACATGACCCGTACATCTGACACTTGGCCCGAAAATAAATCTTGAGCAAAGCTAATTTTTATAAACTTGGTGTGGATTTTTTCTTTGATTTGTGTGTCATTTATTGGTCATTGTGTGTACAACAAATGTCTTACACTCCTCCGTATTAGGACTCAGACAGCTCGCCCACACTACCACAAATAGAGCACTTTGGATTTGCATTGAGACCTGTACACTTCTGGGGGTATCTTTGGACTCTGTGAGCAGTATAACCACTTAGTGGTATACCATATACAGAGCCAGCAAACTACAGTCAGAGGAAGTCCTCTTCGACTGGCTCTTTATGCATATGCATGTTGTGGTAAGCAGCAACCCTACCTAAAATGTAATGGTAAGCAGAAGTGTCACCTGGCACGGAAGGTCGGGCAGAGGGTCTACCTTTGGGGGCATGTCATAAGTGTCCCCCTCCCCCTCTGTGTTAACCCTGGTCAAAGTGTGATGACCCTGTGGAGTGTAAGAGAGTTGGTCAGGCAGAGAAGAAGGTAGTGGAGGTGTTGGTGGGAGTCTGGTTGGAGTGAAAGAGGATGGAGGAAGTCCGGTGTCAAGAGGAGGACTGGTGGCTTTATCCTGTTTCTTTCTTTGCTTTGTTTGAGGAAGGGGATACAGAACTTCTGCAAAGCTGAGCTAATTTTTAGGAGACCAAGGACCTGGCATTCGGAGACTGTTGTATCCGGCCCGTCTGCGGGTGAATTACATGCTGTTTCTGGCGGACACAGTGCTGTCACTGCAGCTTCTGGAGTACGGGTTCATGGGTTGGTCTTTCAGTCGGAGCACAATGTTGCAGCGCAGGTCTGGGTTTCAACGCCAACTGTCTTGCAACAGATGGTCAGATCGGTGCTGAGCTGAGAGCAGGCGGAGCCAAGGATGTCACCTTCAAAATTTCCTTTGGCACCGAGCTGAAGCTGGGTGTGTTGTCCGAAGCCGATGGTCAGTGCAGCCCATGGCCCAAAGGAAGTGGCAACCCAGAAGCCTGTCTCTGTCTCTATGGATCCAGAGCAGTTGACCACTCGGAGTAGTGTCCAGAGAAAGTGGGAGCTGTTCTGATGACCTGTTGAACCGGTGGGAGGTCTTCGATCTCGAGGTCAGAGCCAGAACACTCTTCAGGCGAGAAAGCCTCCTCATCAGCGGCTGAAGTCTCGGAATGATGTTCCTCCTCGAGGTCCTGGGTGCCAAAGAGGTCTGGGGTATCGTCGCTGCTCCTTTTCAACATCGAGTCAGTGAGCCTGGACCAAAAGGACCGGTAAGCCTTGCAAGAGGCCTAGTCATGCTCGGGTGATAGGCAAAGATTAGAGATCTGCTGGAGGTCGGTCTAGGGGCACTTCACACAACACCACGGGCAATATCAAATGGGTAGAAAGGGTGCCTGTTCCATCACAGATGAGATATGGTGAGCAGACTGAATGGAAGCGAAAAGAGGCCCCAATAGAAGAGACCCTTCAGAGGGTAAGCGTCAACCAGCGCACTGTCCTGGACGGTAACTGGAAGCGTAGACGATATGAGAGAGGACAGGTGAGACGCAATCCAAGACTATTTCGACAGAGAGAGAAGGTGTTAAGACTGAAAAGATCACTGCAACGGCATTGATCTGGAGCACAGAAGCACAAGTCTGAACCAGACGGCAAAATAAATGAAACAAAAAAAAAACAATCTAAAAATGGAGCGGATGACCATGGGCATTGCTAGCAAGAGGTGCAATCACTGTACCTCGTAACGAATTAGAAGCAAAACAACTTACACACATCTAAGCCCAACACTAAATGGCAGGAAGCAGGCTGCTTAATATTATAATACAATTTTTACTAGGCCTGCAAGTGGTGTGACTTGAATAATCTACTCGACCTAACTGCAATGCGTTTGACCCATAAGCTTGTCTCAAATTGGGTGAGCCGTAGCAAATATTTCATTTCACTGACTGTCCTTATACTTCAATTATCACATAAGAGAGTACCTTCAAATATGTGAGTTCAGCACATCTGCAGTGCAAAAACATTTTGATTTAATAGACTAAACTTTTGCGCCAAGTATAATCTAGCCCACAAAGATACAAATGGCCCCTAACTTGCCAATTAGTTCACAAAGAGCATTATCAATAGGGCAGGGGTAGAAATGTTTCTCACTTTCAATAATATATTACTAAAGCATGATGTGGTAGCGCACAGTCCTTTACAGACAGCCCATTTCAATTGAAATGGCCACAAGCCCTCACACTGATATGCAGTTTTACTCATAAAATTATATAGCGTACAAACAATGTGTGAAAATCACGCTTCCGCAAATATTTATTATTTGCACATCACCAACACATCATTTGTTTCGATCCTATTCAAATCTTTGTTTCCATCAACACTTCAAAGTTAAGAGCATTGGCAAAACAAATAGGTCTACCTTCTGAATAAAAGTGCCTCGTGACAGTGAGGACTAGGGTTAAGGCACTAAATAAGTCATCATACAAGTACTCTGTCCCTCATCTTTGCACTCCAACCCATTCATTAACTCATTATTCAATTCACTCTCTGACCCAATCACAGTAAAACACATACAAACTCAACAACATATGAAATGGTATACATTCTTCATGACTGTCCTCCTCCCATCTATGCTGCTCAGAACAAACACGATAAATGATCTAGTTATCTAAGACAGTTTAAAAGCATTACAATTTATGTTTGCATGAAAGGTCAAACTCGAGCAGCAGATAAATAAAGAAAATGATTACAGCTGTGTGGGGGGCAGGCACTTTTTGATGGAAGCACACAACCTCTGCCCAATCAATAGATGTAATCATGCCTTCCAACATGTGGGTGGAGTCAAAGCCCCTCTCTAGTAATGCCCATGCTGTGCTGTAAAGCAAGATCTCAAAAAGTGCTTTCCCAACTACTGAAGTATATTTAGAAAATTTGTATACAGTTAATTTACAAGCTATTTAAATGCTGTGCTAGAAAAAAAAGACATCTGGCAGGCTTTCAGTTTATACTACCTGTACCCCCAGAACAACTGCCAGACAGTTCACTTTCATTTTCTTTCTCCGATAGCAAAGTTAGACCAATCTCTAGGATAAAATGAGCAGCAAATTCTGAGAAGACATAAGCTGACATTTGACCTTTGTCTTTCAGCCCACCAAATGTGACAAGATTGAAACAAGATTTGAAGACATCTTGTGTTGCTCTTTCACAACACCTGCCCTTTTCAAGACCACTCTCTTGCCAGACTGGGCCAGTAGGCCTTAAACATTAGCTCGCCCTGATAAAATCTGATTCGCCATAGCGAGTGGGTGAGTAGACTTCAAGGGCCAAGCACTGTCAGCATGTGTATCTACAGCAACACATGCCTCGAATAGGTAGTTTCTACATTTCTTTAAAGTGCTGTGTCAGTTGCAATGTGTATATATGTGAGTAGGTGTTATACATATTTAAAAGCTACATTTTCCTCTATTTTTCATTTTAAAAAGTCTAACTTGGCTATTTGGATAGAATTTGCAAAAACGCAAAAAAAAAAAAAAAAAAAGGAAGAAAAAAATTCGAAAATGTTGCCTCACCTTGCCACTGTGTACATAAGAGCAGGCGTATCAAATCTGGTGGCATTGCACTGGAGCCAGAGGCACCAAAAACTGTGGGGGTCTAAAATGGACATGTGTTTTCTGCACCAGTAACACTTTCTGACTGCAAACTGAGCAGTGAAGTCACTCACACTAAAGGAGAGAAGAATTCTAACATGAACATTCTGTACACGGCTTCAAAAGAATATAATTGCACAGCCAGAAGGAGCTCTGAGTCAGCATCTGAAGCGCATACATTGCACTTTTGTCACATCTAGTACAAGAACAAAGACACCGCTGGAATCATGCTTGCACCACAACTGTTGCGAAGCTTCTGTTAAGAGATAAGGTGTGGATTCAGTACCACATCGGGACGATATTAAAAAATGAGGAATCTGATGGAGAAGTACACCACAGGATTGTTTTTTTCCCGCCACTGTACACGATTTGAACTTTTTAGCTTGCATTATATTTTGTTTCTTGACATGCATGCAAGCAAATGCGGATTGCAAAACAGTGCAATCTGCTCTGGCGAACATGTTATTTTGATGAGTTTCTTTAAAAGGAATATGTTTACATATTAAGCAACATGCTTCGGTGTTTTAGGAATCAAATCTGAAACAAATGAAGATATCCCTAGGATTACAAACACTTTAGCCAGTGGAAAATACCCACAGAACAACTGCTTTGCACTACCACATTAAAAAACAAAGTGATGAAATGAGCACATTTTATAGCAAGCTTCATACTATCCGAACAGTGGAACAAAAATGACATTTTGAATAATGGCAGCTACAAGGCTAAAACAAACTTTACCAATCAATTCAGCAGGCTTATTTGGTCTTTTGTTAATGAAGGTTTCAAAAGCTTCTTTCATAGCATTGACAAACTTTTCATTCTTCAGGAAGCATACATCAATAACATGGTCCACCTTATCCTTGAAATCCAGCAGCTCTTGAACCATGGTCCTATCCTTTTCAGGGTTAATTACAATAGTACTGCCAAATGCCTGAAAGAAATGCATCAAAATTACCAAACAAGAGAAAGAATAATGTAACTCATTTAAGGAATAACAATGCAAGAAATGTAGTCAGTAAGGCTAAAAGAGTTACTCAGTGAGAATATCAGTTACCTACTAGGTAAGGTTTTGAACACCTTAACTGAGAAAATTATTGTGGGGTGGTAAAAGACATGCAATTGAATGGTAACAAGGAAACTTTACAACAGCTGAAAAACAGTTTAGCTAAATGAAGACGGCTTGTGGATGTAGGAAAGTGCCCCTTTTTTTTACATGGTCACCCACACTTTTTATCTGGTATTAGTGCACTGGGTTCCTGCTAACCAGGTCCCCAGTGTCCGATCTATTTCTCTAAAACTGTACAATTGTTCCCTTAATTGGCAATACCTTTAGAACCACCTGTAAGTCCCTTGTAAACGGTAGCCCCTGGTACCTAGTGCAAGGAGACTAAATATGGTCCCTAAGGGCTGCAGCATGTATTATGCCACCCTAAGAGACCCTCAGCACCAACATGCAAATTGCCAATGCAGGCTGTGTGCCATGGTGCAGAGAAAAGACACGATATGGCACACCTCCTGTGTGCCATGCTTGGAGACACCCCTACAGCAGGCCTTATAACCACAAGGCAGGGTGTACTATACTACATGTGTGGACATATCTGCATGAGAAGATGTGACCCGGTGATGTCTAAGCAGATTCTTCGATATTACAAATGAACAGAAAGGCCATTTTGAGTGTATGTGCTGTAAATTAGTGTTTGCGAATTCCCTGGCTACATGATGGCTTCACTGAAAGTAGAGACGTTTGGTATGAAATAACTTGCATCAATAAACCCACACTGAATCCAGTGATGATTTATTATTACAAGCACCCAGAGGGCACCTTAGAGGTGCCCCCTGAAAACCTACTAACTACTAGTGCTCTGGCTGACTTTTGTAGGCCAGCCTGCCACCACATACAGGTTCTGGCCCCCTGCAGGTGAGAATGTGCACTCTCTGAGGGCAGGAACAATTCCTGCTTCAGCAGAAGGTGCCATCGCCTCCTCCAAGCAGGATGGCTAACCAATCCGCATATCAAGGTGGGAGGCTTCAACGGCCTCTGCTGCCTTTGTTATGCGACCCAAGGCTTCCCCAGACAGGGGAAATGCTACCCCTTGCCAAAAGCTCATTATGACCAAGGAGAGGCAGGAAAATTAGCTCGGCAGGTGTTCCCCTCTCAGGCTAGTACCACCCCGAAGTTGGGCTACCAGATATGAACATGACTTTTAAAAGTCCACCATCAGAGGTTCGGTGGAATTAGGCTTTCTTGGTCAGGGTTATGCCCACTTCCCACACAAAGTGGTCACATAGTGTGTGTAGATACCCTAAAGGTAAGTCACCCATTGGGTACTACCTGTCACTCTTGGAATGCCCCCAAGTTGAGTATTTAGAAGGCACCCCGGTCACCAGGATCTTGAATTTGATGGATCAAGAAAAGAAGGACACAGAGCCATAAGAAACAGCGAGAACTGTTATGTTATCCTCTATTTATAGTGCGCACAGCTACTCGGAAGTGTCCAGGCGCGGTAACCAAATGGTGGAGGCGAAGATGGACAGGCCAGACTGGAGGATTACTTAAAAGGAATATGCTACTTACCAGTATGCATCTGTTCTTGGCATGTAGAGCTGCAGATTTGTACACTTTTTCATAGATCGCCATCTGGTGTTGGGCCCGGATGTTTGCAGTTTGTTTTTGTTCTTGGACAGTCTTTGGAAGTCACGAGTTCGGTGACTCCTCCTTCGGTCGGTACTGCGCATGGGCTTCGGCTCCATCCTCAGATTGTTTTTCGCCAGCAGGGAAATGATGGAGCGTAGTGATAACCGTAAGAAACCCATGTGTGTTGTATCTAAATAAGATAGACTGGAACGGATACAGGTAGCCGGGGAGGCGGGTGGGCGTGTACAAATCTGCAGCTCTACATGCCAAGAACAGATGCATACTGGTAAGTAGCATATTCCGTTCGAGGCATATGAGCTGCAGATTGTACACTTTTGCATAGATTATATAGCAGTACCCAGCCCTAGCGGCGACCACCAGTATCCGTTGCAGCGGTTTGAAATAGTGTCTTTAGTACAGCCTGGCCCACACTAGCTTGTTGCTTGGAATGCACGTCTACACAGTAATGTTTTGTGAAGGTGTGCGGAGTTGACCATGTGGCTGCTTTGCAGATGTCATCTAAGGGTATGTTCCCTAGAAAAGCCATAGAAGCCCCCATCTTTCTTGTAGAGTGGGCTTTAGGTGGAACAGATAATGTTCTTTTTGCCTTGTGATAACAAATTTGTATGCACTTTACAATCCACCTAGCTATCCCTGATTTAGAGATGGGGTTGCCTTTATGCGGTGGAGAGAAGGAGACAAACAATTGTTTAGTCTTCCTGAAAGGTTGCGTTCTTTGTATGTAGTACAGTAAAGCCCTCTTAACATCAAGTGTATGTAGAGCCCTTTCCGCAACAGATTGAGGTTGCGAGAAAAAGACAGGTAATTCCACCGATTGATTAAGATGGAAGGGGGAAATGACCTTGGGCAGAAATTTTGGATTTGTACGAAGTATCACCTTGCTGTGATGTATCTGTAAAGAGGGTTCTTGTATAGTGAACGCTTGTATTTCACTAATCCTTCTAAGGGAAGTGATAGCTACGAGGAAAGCTGTTTTCCAGGTGAGGAACTGTAGCGCACATTTATGCATTGGTTCGAAGGGCGGACCCATTAGCCTTGTAAGAACTACATTTAGATTACATACAGGGGAAGGTGGTGCCCTGGGCGGAATTACTCGTTTAAGGCCTTCCATAAAGGCTTTAATAGCAGGCACTCTGAACAGTGATAAATGCTGTCTGTTTTGGTGGAATATTGGGTGGGGTAGATGTTAGTTCGAGACAGTACCCTGACCGAATAATTTGGGTCACCCATTTGTCCGATGTTATGGACTCCCAGGTGTGAATAAAGTTTTGTAGTCTGCCCCCGACCGGAGTGGGATGGTCTGGGGGGAGCGAGGGGAAGTAATTGTGAGGGCGGTGTGGCAGAACAGGTGGTGTTGGTTTTGCCCCTGCCTTTAATGTTGTTGCCCCTGTATCCACCTCTTTGGTAGCCCTTTGAGAAGGTAGTTTGAGGAGGGGACTTGTAGGAGGTAGAGGCAGTATCGGTGGAGTAACCTCTGCCTGTGCCACGAAAGGACGAACGTCGAAAGGAGCGTCTAGGGGTTTGGGATTGTAATGCCCCCATAGACTTTGCTGTGTCCATGTCCTTTTTCATTTTTTCTAATGCTTCGTCCACCTTTGGCCCAAATAGGTGTTGTTGGTCAAAGGGGTGATTTAGTATGGATGCCTGGACTTCTGGCTTAAACCCTGAGATCCTGAGCCAAGCATGACGGCGAAGCAGGACACTAGTATTTATAGCTCTAGAAGCAGTGTCCGCTGCATCGAGGGCACATTTAATGGAGGTGTTGTAATGAGCTTTCCCTCTTGTATTAGGTCATGAGCTTTACGTTTGTGTTTCTCCGGGAGGTGTTGCATAAGAGCCTCAAGCTCATCGTAGTGTGCTCTGTCATAACGCGCAAGTAGCGCCTGTGTATTCGCAATGCGCCAGATGTTTGCGGCTTGCGAGGCAGTGCGTTTACCAGACGCATCTAAATGTTTTGATTCCTTATCTGGCGGTGGAGCCTCACCTGAGGACTGGGAGTTGGACCGCTTTCTAGCTGTGGACACAACCAGGGAATCTAAAGGAGCAGGGCCTTTAATGTATGCAGGATCTGTGGGTGCTGCTTTGTACTTTTTTTCTATTCTGGGGTTAAAGACCCTGGCCCTGACAGGGTCTTTGAACACCTCTGCAGCATGTTTGGTAACACCCTTAAGCATGGGCAAGATGGCTGTGGATTTATCCTGAATATCAAATGTATCCAGTAAGAAGTCGTCTTCCACTGGTTTGCTATGTAGTTCCACCCCATGATAGTGTGCTGCCCGCTGCACTAAGTGGTGAAACCCTAGTGAGTCCTCCGGGGGAGGTGGCCTGGATGGGTAGAGGTCATCTTGGGGCACATCTGGTATGTCAGGGTTTTGGTAATCCTCCCATGGGTATGGGGTCCCCGGGGGTGTGGGGTCCATCGGGGCGTCCGCTATATCATAATCTGGATCCCCGTAATCCGGTTCTGGGGATGGGGTTGGGGAGTGATGAGGCAAGGGTGGCGGAGACCTGGGAGGAGAGGAGGTGGAAGAGGTGGAAGAGGTGGAGGAGGCGGAGGAGGCGGAGGAGGTGTAGGAGGTGGTGGGGAAGGCACTCTGAGAGGAGATGTGGCAGAGTCCTTCCGTTTGGGCGGTGGAGGAGGAGCTGGTGTGTCAAGACGTCTTTTCTTGATAGACAAAATCAATAGCCCAGTCTTTGGATCCTTTGATAAGGTTTTTTGAGAAGGATCAGGTGTAAAAAGTTCAGTTGGCGCCAAATCGTCCGCTGGCGCCGATGTTTTTGGAGCCGAGGACTTGGGTGGTTTCTCTGCGCCATGCTTTTTTGGAACCTCCGATTTTTTCGGCGTCGAGGTAGGCTTCGACGCGGGAGCGTCGGTGCCGAGGGATTTATGCTTGTGTTTCGTCGGCATCGAGAGTCCAGGCTTCGGCACCGGTGGCTTCGGAGTCGAGCTGGGCGTCACTTTCTTCGGTGCGGAACAGTGTTTATCGGCACCAGGAGTAGGCTGGCTCGAGCCCGAGCTGCCGTGAGACTTGTGATGCTTCGACACCGGGCCCGAAGGTGGGGTGATAGAAGCTGCATGTTTGGTTTTCCCTAGGCCCGGAGGCGAAGGTGTAACCTGAGTCTCTTTGGATATGGGCGCGGGGGTGGGAGGGGGTAGAGTACTCACGACTCTCTGCGCCGGTGTGATGTCCTCCAGGTCGGAGTCGTCGGCCTCGGAAGCGCTGACGAGGTCTTCCTCCTGCTCGGTGTGTTGTTGCCCCGAAGCTCCGGTGTCGTCTCCGAAGATGTCCGGCGGAGCCGCGGTCGATGAGTGCGCCATGGTGCGTCGAGCTCTTCGATCCCGGATGGTCTTTTTTGATCGAAAAGACTTACAAGCGGGGCAGTCTCTGGCCTAGTGTTCTGGAGAGAGGCAAAGGTTACACACCTGATGGAGGTCGGTGTGGGGAAATTTAGACCCACATTTTGGGCACTTTTTGAACGGAGTCCTTTCCATCGGCCGGGACCGGAGTCGAGGAGGGCCCGAAGGCCGTTGCCGATGTGTGGAATCGAGAAAGTGCCTCTACGAGAGATGAAGAAGATGAAGAAACTCGATGAACGAGGATTTTCCGTCGAGGCTGGAACCGGAAAAGTTCGAAGCCGGAGCACGAAGTACCACATCCGAGCCCGATGGCAGAAAAAAACATTCTGAGGATGGAGCCGAAGCCCATACGCAGTACGGACCGAAGGAGGAGTCACCGAACTCGTGACTTCCACAGACTGTCCAAAGAACAAAAACAAACTGCAAACATCCGGGCCCAACACCAGATGGCGATCTATGCAAAAGTGTACAATCTGCAGCTCATATGCCTCGAACCAAATGGTTTCTCTAAAACAGACCAACGAAGGTCTTGTGGGCCATGTGAGACTGTCAGAAAATCATTGGTCAACCTCGTTGCAGTCTTCTTGCATCTAATCGTACTCTTGTGCTCCAAAATGCGGGTCTTGACCTTGCGTGTGGTCATCCCCACATAGCGGAGGGAACAAGGGCATGTTATTATATAAATCAAGTTCTCACTATTACAATTAGTGTGAGTCATCAGTACCCATGGCCTAGGGGAGCCAATTTCAACCTCAGTTGTATGGGGCGTCTGCGAGCAGACTGAACATGAGCCACAAGGAAAATGACCTCGCACTGGGGGTAAACCCCATAGAGTGCCCTGTGTTTCTTCTCTGTCATTATGTGGACGAGTATGTACTAACCGATCCTTGATGTTAGAACTCCGCTTGAAAGCGAAGAGCGGATGGGGTAGTGGTCTCGTATCGATATTCAAGATCTTCCAATTAGATAGAATACTTTTCTTTATTTTGTGGGAAAAGCTACAAAATGTGTTAACACAGGTAAGCCTCTCGGATGACTCTTTAGGAATTGTAGACTCTAATAGTGCTGCCTTATTGTTATTAGCTGCACGTTTCATAGAGCTCTTGATGAGCTTTTTAGGATAACGTCTGGTTTCGAGTTGGACCGTCAAATTCTCAGCATGCTCTTTGTATTTCGCCATAGTAGAACAATTCCTCTTGACTCGCAGAAATTGCCCAAAGGGTAAATTTGCTCTCAAAGCTTGCGGATGAAAACTATCATAGGCCAAGAGAGAATTCTTGGCCATGGGTTTTCTGAAAAGCTCAGTACTTAATCCGCCTTCCAAAGGAGAGATCATGATGTCCAAGAATGGTAAGTTCGTCTTACTATATTCACAAGTAAAATTCAAGTAAGCATTCCTACCATTGAGCCACTCTTTGAACTCAATAATTGATGGAAGATCGCCTCTCCAAATCACCAGCACGTCATTAATATACCGTCTCCATAGACCCATGGCCAAGAATTCTAGAATTGTTCTACTATGGCGAAATACAAAGAGCATTCAGGCGGGAACAATGGTGGGTGCACAAACTGAAGACAGACCCGACGGGTCGGAATGATGAGATTCCGTGGGTTTCTTTATAACCAACTTCTGGAGGGTGTGTAGTTTTGTTTCAATTCTAACACTACCCCAATTACAACAAGGGACTCTGTTATATTATGAGTTTATGCTCTGGATTAAGATTCCAGCTTGTTCTATTTATCATAATAGATAGGTGATTGTGGCTCAATTTATCCTTCAGTATTGAGTCACAATTCACTTTCTCTTGCAGCCTTCCACCTTTGATAGAGAACTGACTTGCTCTTTCTGGGCATATTCGTATTTGTTTTGTGGTGTATGCGTTTGTCTGGGCACATCAATCTACACAATGACCTGAGGTGCGTTTTCTCCTTGGGTTGTGGACACGATGGCCCGTTTGGTATTGTCACTTAACGGTAGCTATTTTGCTATCGCCACGAAGTTATCGGACTGCACTCCTCTTTCGCGCATGCTCCACATCAAACTAGACGGCTTTTTGACCCAGCGCATGCGCGGCTTGGAAGTGTTACCGGTTTCACGCATGCGCGTTAGATCTTCGCTCATGAGTGCTTCACACCGGTTTTCGTTTGGCGGTGATCACTCCGGTATATATTCGCAAGCTCTCGCAGGGCACTCACCTCCGGTCACAAGCTCATTTGTAAATGTAAATGTAATGTAAATGATACTTGTATAGCGCACTACTCACCCAAAAGGGTCTCAAGGCGCTTGTACGAATACCGCTGTGGAACCCATCCTGGCTTTCCCTGTGAGGCGTCCACTCCTGGGCACCCCCAAGGTGGAGGCCAGGCATCCTTAGCGTTGTGGGGGCCGTTGTGGAGATTAAGCAAGCTATTGCCCAGAGTTGCAGAGTGGGACTCCATGACTGGAATGGCACCGAGGCAAGAATTATCAGGTCCGTGGAATTTTTGAGCCCAAGACCCGCCGAGGCGGGGAATTGAACCTTGGTCCCGGGCCAGACCTCTGCATCAGGGTCTGCCGCTCTAACCATTGAGCCACACTTCTCCACTTCTCAGTTCAAGCCCAGAGTACCGACGGAGAGGTGAGTGGCCCTGCGTGTAGAGTTTGCCTTTTTGGATGTTGTAAATTAGCGATGGGTTCATTTGCTCTGGGTCTAGTTTCCAGTTTGCAAGAAGGACAACACGCTATTTGTTTGGCTATACCCTCTTGACTGCGCACCAATATTATGCACGTTGTGAGCGCATAGGTCTTGGCACTCTGCACAATACTCTTGGGTTATGACACTTTCTAAAACACGCGTGCTTAGGATGTTGGAATAGCTATAGGCGGAATAGCTTCAGCCTTAGAAGTACGATGTACATGTGGCCACTAAGTATACCCTTTGCAGGTGGCTGTCCTCATGTTTATCAATCTTTCGACTCTGTTGCATGGACTCTAGATTGCGAGCCTTACGGAGCCATTATTCATGTACATTGATTATCTTTCTTGTTTATTGCTTGTGATTGGCGACGACTAGCCATCAATTTACTGTGTTTGACTCTCGCACTGTGGCTCCCCTTCTTTTACACTACAGGCCATATTAGGTCCATAATACGAACAATGTTTTTCTTGGGACCTTTATGTAGGTTGACCTAGTAATGGTTTGTACATCGTTTCTTCCAGAGCGGTGCCACATCCTGAGCTGTTGCCAGGTTGAGGTGGGTTGCTTACCCAGCTGACTGCGGGTAAGCCTTGTTTTTTGTATTTTTATTTTGTGTTGCTACTCTCAGCACTATACCTCTGGCATTTCACAACAGAATCACAGATGAATTGCATATTATTCTGTGCTTTGTTCATTTCCTTCTCTGTAGGTAATGTTTCCTAGGAGAACAGACAGACTGACTTAAGTTCCTGTTCTTGTATCCTTTTATGTTTACATCACTTATACACTTATGCAGCAGCACCATTAGAGGTCCTGATGAAAGCTTTGTCCACGACTGAGTTGTAGACTGAAACATGTCGACCATTATTTTCCACTCTACCCAAGCGGTTTAAATCTATACAGCTGGTGCACTGTTGTTTAACTCTGGCAGAGAATGTATTAGAATAAAGTACATGATTTACGCTCTCTAGCTAGTTTTAATTGCACTTTCTTCACATTAATTTATGCTTTGCGCTGCGCCCTCCCTCACATTTTCGTTGCCCATCATTTGTGGACTTACTCAACTCCACCTATATTTGAAAAACATCCCTGAGCTCCTTCCTCGTAGAGAGGAAGTTGTAGCCCCCAAAGGAACTAGGTTTTTCCTCTGGGAGGAGATTCCCAAATGATGAAGTATGTCACCTATGGTGAGTGAGGTATTTCGTCCTTTAAAGGGATATGCCCACAGTTTTACGCTGTGAGGTATAGTCATTGGTTCAGAGCTGTGAGGCTGATTAAGCTTTAGTAGCGCTTGGACACACTTTTCATAATATTTTGTTCATTGACCCCAAGATTTCGTACTGTTTTTTGAACCACTAGATGTTCCCAACTGCCTGTTGCCTGTGACCATTGCTGATCGATCCATTCTTGGAACGGTCTCATGTGGAGGCGAATATTCGGGACCAGGTGTATGCATGACGCCATCATTCCCATTAGTTTACTCACTGTCCTTACTGTCAGAGCTTGTCCCTTGTGGTAAAGACGTGTCTCCTTCAGTATTGCCAAAGTTCTATTTGTGCTGGGGAACACCTTGCACTGTATGGTGTTGATCTCTGCCCCTTAGAATATCCTCACCTGTTCTGGTTCTATTGAAGACTTTCCCCAATGGATTGATAACCCCAGTTGGATTGGCGTTTGTATGACCTGCTGGATGTGTTGTTTGCATTGGCTGTTAGAGCTTGCCTTTACGAGCCAGTCGTCAAGGTAGGGGTATACATGTATTCCTTGCCTCCTTAGGTGCGCCGCTACCGCAGCTAGACATTTTGTTAACAACCTTGGTGCGGATTTTAGTCCGAATGCCAGCACTGTGAACTGGTAGTGAGTCTTGTTGATTACAAATCTTAGTAGGTGTTTGTGTTTTTTGTTGATGGGGATGTGTAAGTAAGCGTCTTAAGTCTATAGTTGCCATGTAATCCCCCTCCTGTATCTGTGGTATTACTTATTGCAGTGATGTCATTTTGAAGCTTTGTGTCCTTATGAACTTGTTTAAGAACCGTAGATCCAGAATAGGTCTTAAATTATCATCCACTTTTGGTACAAGGAAGTAGTTGGAGGGAGGGGAACACATGGCGGCCAGCTAAGGAGGCAGGTCGCGGGCGCCCGGAGTCTTAGGAGCCAAGGGAATGTTTAGTATCTGTATATGCACGTTATTATAACGAGGAGGATGAGGAGCGGGTAGGGAGTCGGGTAAACGGAGAGAAACCCCTTTATTGGCCGCTTACCTCTGATTGGAGTATTTTTTTGTTTGTCGTCTTCCCCCGCTTGCCGATAGCATTGCGCTCCTCGTCATTTATTCATTACGGCGGGGGAACAGACGTGCTCTAGAGCGGCGCTGGAGCTCCACAGAGGTAGGCATGCCGCCTCTCGGATTTCCTTACGGGGGAGAGGAGTTGGCGACGGGCAGAGCAGCACCAGTCCCCTGTTTTCCACTCAGGGTTTCCTCGTCAAAGAAACTGGACCGGAAAAGAGGCTTGGACCAGTGTCTGTTACTTCGGTGTCTCCAGCGCGAACAAAAAGCGAACTTACAAGTAAGGTAGGGTCCCTAACTCTGTTATCCTCCAGTGCTCGCTCAAAGAAATCCTTGCCTTCTGAGCTAAGCTGTATGAGCTCCAAGTTACGAAGAGGAGGGAGAAAAGGGATAGAGGAACCCGAGGGGGTCAAGAAGATTTCCAGGTACACTTTAAGAAACACGGGTGCAGTGGATCTTGTGGTTGCAGCTCCATTTGAGGCGACCCCAAATAATATCTGTAAAATAAATAAAGCAGACTCTAATTTAAAAATAGCTGGAGTGCATAAGGTACCGGACAATATAAATTCTATTAATAGGTCCACATTAAGACAGGAGCCCATAGTTAGAGACGGGGCAAGAAATAGAATTAAAAAGAGATCCAATTTGGAACGAAAGATTAGGGTTACTCCCTCACTTAGGACTTACTTTAAAATCTTTCCAAAAACCACGGTTTTGGGTGACCCCCTTTCAACACTTACAACACTTAGTGCTTGGGATGGACTCTAACGCGGAGCAGGGCAATCAAATTAAAATTAACGATAGTACTCAGTTACTGCTTTCTGCCCCTGAACAGGATAAATATATCAATATGGAGGGCTTGTCAGAAGTTGCAGATTTAAATCGCTATCGGGTCTTAGAAATAGATCCTGAACCCTCTGACTCCTTTCCTATCCCCTCGAGTTTTGTGGAAATGGCAACCACTAACAACCTTCCCAATGAGGAGACGTCATCTTCCACAAAATTCTTAGGCAATGATGATCTATCTATTACCTCGCTGATTAAAAGCCTTACGGCTGAATTAAAAACCCGCTTTGAAATCTCAGAAAATAACCAAAAAGTCATTCGAGATACCTGTGATAACCTGGAGAAGAAATTTGACGAGCTAAACTTGAGAACAGGGCTCCTTGAAGGGAAAGTAAAGGTCCTTAACCCCTTCAGCGCTGCGCGGATTTCCGCGCAGTGCTGAAGGTTCTGAGCGCGGGCGGGGCCATGACGGAACGGTTCCGTCATAAGCACAGCCCAACCGACGTGCATGACGGAACCGTTCCGTCATAAGCGTCGAAGGGGTTAAATAAACACTGGTGGGCATCTCAGCAGAGATGGAGGCATTGAAAAGAAGAGATAAGGAACAACAGGAGAGGCTCGAGAGATTGGAAAACTTTCAAAGGAGAAACAACCTGAAGTTTTTGAAAATTCCAGAGGGCAAGGAAGGAGACGATATTAAACTATTTCTAGTGCATTTAATTAAAAGTGAGTTACTTTTGGAAGAGACAGAGGAAGAGATTAGTAGAGATATCCAGAGGATCCATAGAGACCCTTACAAACTTAACTCAAACAGGCCTAAGCCAAGAAGAATTTTGGTTAATTTTCTGACTTTTTCCCTAAAGGAGAAAATTATTTCTCATGCATTGACAAAAAAAACATTGCAGATTGATGGAGCAAGTTTTGAGGTCAGATCAGACGTCTCGAGTGAGACTTCCAATAGGCAATGGGAGTTAGGCAAAAGAATTGACCCTTTAAAGAAGCTTGGGGCATCTGTGCAATTGAAATTTCCAGCAATGCTGAAGGTAATGCTAAACAATAAAATGCATTCCTTCCGCTGTGTAGAAGAAGTAGACAACTTTATTGAATCTCTGCAGTCAGGGCCCTGATACGAAAGGTACCTTTCCTACTGTCTTTTCCTCTTGAAAAACTCCTTTTTTCTCTTCTTGTCCTCCTATATATAAAAAAAAATGTTTTTTCTTTTTTAAATACAGATTATATACATGTATAATACTAGGTTACTCCGGACAAAGTGCACCCATAGGGTTTTCCTAATTTGATAAGTCAGGGAAGGGTTTTCCTTGGGGGCGGGAATCGAGCTCATAGATGGTGGTCAAGAAAGCAATGAATGAGATAAAAATACTCTCTTGGAATGTCAACGGGTAAAGGGGTAGAGCCAGACGAGAAAAAATTCTTCAATACTTGAGAGATTGCCAAGCATAAATTCTTATTCTGCAGGAGACTCACTTGACAGAGGCAGAAACTACTAGATTTTTTTGTAGCTAAAAAATGGATTTCTCGGGCAGTTGTATCAAAGCAAACAGCGGTAACAAAGGGTGTCGCCATTCTGATTAAAAAGGCAACAACCATCACGATAGAAGGCAAGATATCTGCGGTTTCAGGCAGGTGGTTAATAGTAAGGGTGAAGATTTTTGGCCATAATTATACGTTGATGGGCTATTATGGCCCCAATCAAGATGACACAGGCCCTCTGGAAGCCCTATATGCTGAGTTATTAAACTTTTCTGACCCGATTATAATGGCGGGAGATTTTAATACTGTAATTGATCACAAGTTGGATAGTTCATCGACCAGTAAAGCGGCAGTTAATCCTAAAATGTCAGCAACGGTGCACCATTTGAAAAAAACAACTAGGTCTTTCGGATGTTTGGCGAGAGAAAGCGGGCCTATATAGAAGTTTTACATTCCACAATAAAAAATACAGGCACCACTCTAGGATTGATTATTTCCTAGTCGATAATAAACTAAGGGATGCAGTACTAGATATTCACCATATAGGGGTACATCTTTCAGACCACTCGGCTATACTACTTCGAATTAAGTTGGGTCAACCGTGTTCTCAATCTAGATGGGCATTAGATCGTTCCATCCTGCTAGACCCACAATATCTTGAAATGTTAACTTCTGAGACAGCAGAGTTTTTTTATATTAACCTGGGCTCCTCTTCGATAGGCATGGTTTGGGATGCATATAAGGCATTTTTAAGAGGCAGACTAGGTACCCTTGCAGCAGCCAGGAGAAGATCATACCATCAGGAGATATCAAATTTGGAACAGCAGATTCGTTACCTTGAAAATTACCTGATTTCAGTAAGTAATCTGGGACAACAAGATCTCAAATTGACTGAAATTGAGACCCCAAAGGAAACTCTCTCAACAATTGTCCAGGGGGAGGTTAAAAGAAAGGTGGGATACTAGTCGTTTGGCACATTTTGAATATGGAGAGGGATCCGGTAAACTATTAGCTTGGAAAGTCAAGAACGATCAAGTTAGGAACACAATTAAGGAGATCAGGTGTGAACAATCTGGGGTTCTATTTTCTGAAAATCAGGCTATAGAACGGGCCTTATTATGGGGAAGTTTACCAGGAAGACTTGGTGGTCACTCAAGAAGAAGCAGCTAGCTGGTTGGCTCAAGATTTGAGCGACCAACTACCTATGGACAAAAGTGAGGTTCTGAATAGTGGTATAAGTATATTGGAAATCCAAAAGGTTTTAAAAGAGGGTAAGAAAGGGAAAGCTCCTGGGCCAGACAGTCTGCCGCATGAGGTTTATAAGGTCTTGGCGGAAGTGTTAACACCAATACTGTTACGTATGTTTAATGGAATATTTTTATCCGGAGTGGGCTTTCCAGATTCATGGAAAGAGGCCACTATTGCCCTAATCCTGAAGTCGGGTAAATCACCTAAAAATTGTGATTCATATAGGCCAATCTCTCTTTTAAACTGCGATTATAAGCAGTTTGCGAAAATTAGCGCAGAAAGGCTGAACGGGGTTATTCCATTGGTTGTACATGAGGATCAAATGGGGTTTACGAACGCTCAAAGATCTAACTTTCAACCTTATAGGCGCAATAGATTTGGCCACCACCTATGAGCTACCTCTGGCGGTCATAGCACTCGATGCTGCTAAAGCTTTTGATCGCGTTAACTGGGTCTTTTTAAAAGCAGTATCTGAATCGCTAAACCTCGGCCCTAATATTAGCAGAACCTTGGAAGGTATCTATGCTGCTCAGACTGCTAGAGTCGGAGTCAATGGGGCCCCGACAGACCTGATCCAGATCTCAAGGGGAACTAGACAAGGTTGTTCCGTCCCCCCTTTTAATAGATTTATATATTGAGCCATTGGCTAGAAGATTAAGAGGATCTCCAGAAATTTTACCTTTTGAATACAAAGGATGGACTAAAAAGATTGGCCTGTACGCAGACGATATTGTGATTTTTACAAGGGGCACCCAGAAAGCTCGAGTCGATTTCAATAATTACTACCGACTTTGGCAAAATCTCAGGTTATAAAATTAACGAACAGAAAACTGAGATTATGGCCTGGAATTTGGGAGCTAGTGCAGTAAATTGCACTAATGAGATGAGATACCTAGGGGTAAAAATTACACATGATATTATGAATCTCACGAAAGTTAATTTTGATTCGGTTAAAAAAAAGAAGTTCTTACCCTGTTGAAAAATTGGGCTCACCTTCCTCTGTCGGTGTTTGGCCGGGTCAATCTAATAAAGATGGTAATTCTTCCAAAGTTTACTTTTCTCTTTGAGGCTATCCCTCTTCCTTTTTGCAAATCTTGGTTTTTAAAACTCCAGAGTCAGATTGGTTCTTTTATTTGGGCTTCCAAGGGGCAGAGGATTTCTTGGAAGAAATTGAGAAGGAGACTGGAAAAGGGGGGCTTGGCGCTACCAGATCTGCTCTTTTACTCTTGGTCCTTCCTGCTCAAAAATGGAAGGATGCTTATGGCTATACTCCCCAAGTCTGACTTAGGTGCATTATTTGAGGTCCAGCTGAGGAGTCAAAATTTGACGGAAGATGGTTTCATGTTCAAATATGCCAACCCAAAATTTTTTAAGAAAGTTAGATTGAAGATCTTACGAGGTATGGCTGAAACATGGTATAGGGTGAGGAAAGCTGTTGAACTGCCATACTTTAGCTATTTTGCCCCTATCTGGGACTCTCCGGGCTCTCCTGAATGGTCTAAAGATGTGTTAGCTATTCCCCTGAGGGAAGCCGGCATAGCTGCTTGGAATCATCTTTTACAGGAAGCTCAGTTGATATCTTGGGATTACTGTAATCAGGAAGCTGATCAAAGATTGTCTAGGTTGGAGGAGGAGCCTAGCGCGCATCCAAGATGGTCGCGTGAGCACAGGGCTCCCCGGACCCTCTCTGCTCCTCGGAATCTATCCTGAGAATATCCTGACGTGGCTTATGGAATCTGGGAGATAAAGACCAGCTGAGCATATATCTCTTTTCAAAACTCAAATCGGACCTGGGAATCCTGAGTTGTCGCCGTCGGAACTTTTGGGACCCACCCGACGGAGGTGACCGGGGTGAAGGTGACCCGAGGGGCCGGGCTGCAATTGAACAACAGCGGCTTCAGCGCGGTGCCAGCTGCCGATCCACCACTTTCGGTTTCGGTTTTGCACTTCAGGAGACCGGCAGGGGGGTGCGCTCGGGGTGGCGAGGTGCTTCCTGGGCCTCTGAATGAGGTTTTCTTTCACTTGCCACTAGAGTGCCTATCGCCTCGGACCCCCTATACCGACATTTTGTGGTCTTCTTGCTGGTGCCCTTACACCTCTTGATTGGAGGTCCCCTTGAGTGACCGTGTTCACATGGGGGGCAAAGGGGGTCCCGAGGGCCGCAAGACCAAGGCTTCCCTCCGCGGGGGAGCAGTCCAGAGCAATAACATGGACCGATACACCCAGGGCAGGGGGCCCTCTGGCGCTGCTGGCCCCCCCTCGGATACTGCGGAGGGAGGCGCGACCGTCTCTACGGAACTATCCCTGCAGGACATTATGGGCGCCATTGATGGCATTAGGGAAACCATCGCGACGCAATATGAGGCCCTGGCCCGTAAGATTGACACTGTCGCGATTGATGTCACCCTGATCCGGGCCGACCTCTCCAAAACTAACGAGAGGGTCCAGGCTCTCGACACACGGACCTCCACCCTCGGTGCGGAGGTGTCGGATCTGCGGGCCGCGCTTGGAGACATCAGGGTGGTCAACGATCATATGGCCCGGCGGCTTGAGGACTTCGAGGGACGGGCCCGACGCAACAACATCCGCGTCATAGGTGTACCGGAGTCCTCCGACGGCCGCCCGGTTGACCTCGTGGTCGAGGAACTTATCCTGAAACAGTTGTCCCCGGCTGGCCTAAGTAAGTTCTTTGCCGTGGAGCGGGCCCATCGAGTTCCGGGCGGTCGGCCACGGCCGGGGGCCCCCCCGAGGCCTATCGTGGCCAAACTGTTCTACTACAGGGACCGCGACGCTATTCTGCAGGCCTCACGGACCCACGGCCCGGTTCGTCATGAGAACTCGACCATCAATTTTTATCCGGACTTCACGCAACTGGTCCAGAAACAACGGATGGGATTCCAAGGGGTGAAGCGTCGTCTCCGCGAGCTGGGCCTAAAGTATTCGATGCTCTACCCTGCAAAACTCCGAGTGGAACATGGGGATCGGACAGCCTTTTTTGACTCTCCTGTGGCTGCAAGTGACTGGCTGGACTCTCTGCCGGACGGAGGTGACCGTCCCGGACCCTCTGCGGGCACCGCGGGGGACGGGTCCCCTTTAGAATGACTTTTGGTCCTTGATTTCGCCGTTTTGCACTGTACAGTCGGGTCTTATTTCATTTGCATATTGTGTTTAACCAGGACCAGTGAGGGGGGCGGGCGGGGACGGGTCCCTTACCTCCTCTGGGGTCTTTTCGTAGAATGGGGTTAGAGGGGCGACAGGCACACTGCAAGTTGGGGGGGTTTTTTGGCCCGCAGGGGTGCAGGGTGGGGGGGAGTTGGTCCTGGGGTGGGGTTGGGGGGGAGGAGGGGTTGTTTTGCTGTGTGTTTTTTGTTTACAGGGCGAGGTACTGATTTTTGTCCACATTTGGGAACTGTGCTGCAGGCTGGGGGACCCTTGATCTATTGGGGGGGATGGGGGGGGACGGGTTGAGGCTTATGTCATGGAACGTCAATGGGTTGGGGGACCGTATCAAGCGGGGTGTAGTACTGCAATATTTGCGTCGTTTGACTCCTGATGTGGTGTTTCTCCAGGAGACGCATCTGGTTGGCAATGTTTGTCATGCAATGAACAGGGGGGGATACCGCCTCGTGGCCCATTCTGGTTTCACAACTGGTTCCAGGGGGGTGGGCATTCTCCTGCGAACCTCACTTCCGGTGGAGATCACTAAGATAGTCTCGGATGACAGAGGGCGCTATGTGTGCTTGATTGGGAGGTGGGAGGGGCAGCCCCTTGCCCTGGTTTCAGTTTACGTCCCCCCGGGCCTCCAGAACTCCACCTTCACTGACTTGGGTCGAATGCTGCTTGACCTTCCGGACAGCCTCCTGCTCATGGGCGGGGACTTTAATTCTGTGGTTTCGGGTGAACTGGATCGTCACCCACCAAGGACCCTCCCCGCTGCCCAGGCATGGCTGGGTGGGATGCTGGAGACCTTCGGCCTGGTGGATAGTTGGAGATTAATGCATCCGACCCAATGTCAATTCACCTTTCACTCGGGGGCGCATGGGAGTCTCTCTAGGTTAGACTACTTCCTTATGCCCGCGGCGCAGACTGGTCGGATTCGTGAGGTCAGGCACCTGGCGCGGGGTATCTCCGACCATTCTCCGCTGTGGCTTCTTTTTGACACCGGGCCGCGGTCTGCAGGGCGGATCGCTCCCATTAACCCATGGTACCTGCGAGACCCTACGACTCGTGACAGCCTGGTCAAGGCTATGGACCAATACTTCCTGGATAACGAGGGGTCGGTGTCGTCTGCAATGTCCCTGTGGGAAGCCTTTAAAACCGTGATCCGCGGACACGCCCTTTCCCAGATAGTGGTGGCTAAGAGGGTCAAGAGTGAGGCAGTGGTGAGGCTGGAGACTGACATCTTGGGGCTGGAGTCGGCCTTGGAGGCGAATGTCACTCCGGACGGGCTCCATGCCCTCAGCCTGAAACAGTTTGAATATAGGTCCCTGGTCACTGACGCGGCCAAAACTATGTATAGGGAGCAGCAGGGTCGACTGTACGATGCCGGGGACAAGGCGGGAAAGTTGATCGCGTGGCTGGACAGGAAGGAGAGAGTGAATCGTGTGGTCCCGGAGTTGCGTGCTGCGGATGGTGTGTGTGTGACGGAGCCTGACGAGATTGTGGAATGTTTTGCCGACCACCTCCGGGCTGTGTACTCCCCAGTGACTGACAGGGATGAGGACGACTCTCGCCTTCTACTGAGGGATATCGCCTTGCCCGGCCTGTCCGTTGAGGGCCGTGAGCGGCTGGACGCCCCCTTGTCGGCGGATGAAATAGCGACCGCGATCCGCTCCCTTCGCTCGGGCAAGGCTATGGGTCCCAACGGTCTGCCCATTGAGCTATATAAATTGCGCCCTGACAAGCTTGCGCCCTTCCTCAGTCGCATGTTCCGTGAGTCTCTGGCGGCGGGTTCCCTCCCGGCCGACCAGCGTTTGGCCACGATAGTCGTTATCCCCAAGGAGGACAAGCCGCGAGACCGCTGTACTTCTTACCGGCCTATTTCACTGCTAAATGCGGAGCCTAAGATCCTGGCGAAAGTCCTTGCCAATCGTCTGTTGAGCGTCGTGTGCGATCTTATTCATCCGGACCAATGCGGATTCATCCCGCATCGTAACACCGCTCTTAACTTGCGGCGTCTTCACGGCGCCCTTGCCAGGGCGGAGCTCCTCTCCGAACCGGCCGTGCTGGTTTCTTTGGATGCCACGATGGCTTTTGACACCATCGAGTGGCCATTCCTCTGGGCTGTCTTGGCTAAATTTGGCTTTGGGGAAGGATTTATTGGCTGGGTGAAGCTTCTTTACACGGGACCCATGGCTCAGGTGGTGGTGAATGGGCGGGTCTCTCGGCCCTTTGCCCTCGGCAGGGGCACGAGGCAGGGATGCCCGTTGTCCCCTTTGCTCTTTGCTCTCGCCCTGGAGCCACTCGCGGCTTGGCTCCGCTGGGAGCCCTCGCTTAGAGGGATCCGGTGGGCCCCGGGCTTTGAAGATCGGGTTTCGCTGTATGCGGACGATATTCTCCTATATCTCACCTCACCGCGGCAGTCGCTCAACGTCCTCTTTGACGTTCTGACTTCCTTTGGGAATAATTCGGGTCTCACGATCAATTGGTCTAAATCCTGCGTCTATCCGATCTCCGGTGGTCCTCCTCTCCTGCCGCCTCGGCTTCCGATCCAGGTATCTCTGAGCGGCTTTAAGTACCTGGGGATATACGTTTCGCTGGACCCGGTGGCTCGCTATGAGCAGAATCTCCTGCGTCCGCTTCGGCGATTGCGAGAGGACACGGCCCGGTGGTGCAGGCTGCCCCTGTCCCCGCTGGGTCGGGCCGCGCTGTTCAAAATGATGTCCCTTCCCAGGTTCCTCTATGCACTCCAGAATTCCTTCGACGTCATCCCAGTGGCCTACTTTCGGGAGGTGGAGAGCCTGCAGAGGAGACTGGTGTGGGACGGGCGGGCGCGTATTGCTCTTGCTAAGCTTACTCTCCCCTGGTACGACGGGGGCATCGCGCTTCCCGACATTCGCAGGTATTATTGGGCCGCGCAGCTTTCGGCCATCAACCATGCCACGTATGCGCCTGGCCTGAATCCGGCGTATGAGATGGACAAGTTCCTGCTTCCCGGCGGGGACTATAACAGGGCGCTTTACTCCCGCTCGGCTGGCCGGACCCTTACGGGTCCTACTAAGATTGCGGTGCGGACCTGGAGGGCTGCCACTGCGGCCACGGGCTGGAGTGAGCGACTGACATGTGCTACTCCTTTGTTTGCCTCCGATCGCCTGGGGAGCCTCTGGACTACGAAGGGGTTTGACCAGTGGGATACAATTGGTATCAGCAAAGTGGGAGACCTGTGGCATAAGGGCGCGGTTAAGACTTTCGCGGCTCTTCAGGCCGAATATGAGCTTACGGACAGGGAGTTCTTCCGCTATGCCCAGGTTCGACACGCCCTGCTTTCGGTCTTTGGAGAGGGGACCAAGATCCCGGTTTCCTCGCCCCTCGAGGACCGCATACTGGACGGACATGTCCCTGACAGTACTATTTCTTTAATTTATAAGAAACTGATTAATCATCGGGCTGACCTCTTGGTGCGCCTTCGGGAGGCTTGGACGGGGGATGGGGTGGAATTGGACGACGAGGACTGGCAGTCTGCACTGTCGTCCCCCAAGGAGGTCGCCATTCCAGCCCGTCTCCGGTTGGTACAGCTTAAGATTCTTCACCGGGTGTATGTGACGGGTCCTCGCTTGGTTTCGATGGGATATTCCGACGATGGGCTCTGTAAGCGGGGTTGTGGGCTCAGCGCCACCTTTCTCCATATCCTGTGGGAGTGCCGCGAGGTGGCGGACTACTGGCGCCGGGTACATACGGTTATGGGACAGGTCACTGGGGTTGTGCTGCTGCCGGAGGTGCGTCGCTGTGTCCTGAATGTGTGGGAGCCCAATGATTATAGCGCGGCTCAGACTCGGTGGGCGGCCCTGGGGAACATGATTGCCAAGAGAGATATAGCGCAGCTTTGGGGTGCCCAGCGGCCGCCCACCGTGTCAGTATGGAAGGAGAATATGGACTGGTGTATGTTCAGGGAGAAGACTGTGTATGTTGCCCGTGGTAAGCCGGGGGCATGGGGCAGAATCTGGGGGCAATGGAATGCATATCGCGGGGGTATCTGTACGCCCCCCCTGGTGGACACCGATATCGCCATGTCCCCCTGACCCTTGACGGTTCCGGGCACCTTTTGGAATGACTACATATGGACGTTCATTTCCCTTGGCCCCCCCCCCCGTCCCCAGCCTCCCGGTACTCCTTCCTTTCGCGTGCTGCTTAATGGTCTGAACTGGAGTTCCCCGGAGGAAGCCTGACCTGCACTGTTTGTCTTTACGCCTCGCCTTTTGTTTTTCTTTTAGTTTTTTGTGTTTGTTGGATTTAAGTCTCCTGTTCCTTTAGAACTATCCGGAGTCACTACGGGGCCGAGCCCCGGGAACCGACTGCAGCTTTGATAAATGTATATTTCATTCTGTACTTAGCGGCCGGCCCTGGTGGTTGTAGGCCCGTGCTTGTAATCGAATTATTGTTCAATAAAAACTTTAAAAAAAAAAAAAAAAAATAGATTGTCTAGGTTTAAGTACCTTCAGATTCGGAGCTGGTTCCAAGCTTCAACTACAGAGATTGAGAAGTATAATGAATTTGAGGAGAAATTAATTTCCAATCAGAGCCCAAAAAAGGAAATTGCACTTTGGTACTGGCTGATGGTGGACATGGAGGACGGAAATTTCCTTTTACCGGTTGAGCTGTGGGGAAGATGCTTGCCGTCTGCTACGTTGGAAAAACAATGGCAAGTATCTATGTCTACTTTATACAAAATAGTAAGACCTGCACACCTGAGAAGGAATCATCTTTTCACCATCCACAGAGCATACTGGTCCCCTCAAAAGTTATCCAAGTTTGGGAAAGGAGGAGAGGTGGCATGTCCGAAGTGTGGCAGCATGAAGGAAGATGATCTGCATATGTTTCTACTCTGCCCAAAGATCCAAGCTTTTTGGGGTGCCGTAAGTAAAGCGCTATCTGATTCTTTGAAGATACAAATCGAGGTAAGCGCTTTACTAATTATTTTTGGGCTTTTAGATGCTCAGGTAGTAACAAGTAAAAACAATGCAGATTTGATTTTTTATACAATTTTGCTAGCCCGTAGAGAAATTTGTAAACTCTGGGTATCAAAATCTCCAAGGTATGAGGACTGGAGATCATCCGTGAAGAGAGTGGCCAATTTGGATATGTCAGTCGAGGGAGGACGTAGGCATGGGTTCTGGGTACCCTTATTATGTTGGTGGAATCAACCAACTAATTAATTGGATTGAGAGTCCTATGATTAAGCCTCTCTTGCCCTCGGCTGAAAGCACCTATTTCGATGTGTGGTGGGTTTTCTCTTTTCCCTCCGACAAAGAATCGGTGTATATTGGGTGTTTTTTGGGGTGTGAGAGCCACCAATCCAGGGTCCGTTTATATGTGGCTCTATTCCTCCCCAGATTACTCAAGTCAGCATTATGAGGTTATGAGCATTTCGGCTGGATAAAAAGAGTAAAAGCGAAATGGTGTTTTAAGAGGCAAATGAGGACGAAAAAAAAAAAAAAAGTAGTTGTTGGAGTAAACCCCCTTGTTTCTTTCCTTGTACGGCACTATCTCTATTGCCTCCTTGTTGAGGAGTTCCTGTGCCTCTAGTAGCAAGAGTGAAAGTTCCTTTGCCGAGTGCACCTTGTTGTTTGGCGGTTGTTTTTCTAGCTCTATACAGTGACCGTATTGTATGAGGTTTAGTATCTATTTGTCAGTTGTGACCTTCCTCCATTCCTGGAAGAAGTCCCTTATCCTGCCTCCTACTGGTGTAATATGTTCGAGGAACTGTTTGTCTTGGGGAATCAGTTTTTTGTTTTGTCTTCTGTTTTGAAGCCCACCTAGAGGTGTTGCCTGGGTGTGCGTTTGCTTTAGGGCAAAGTCACTTGGAGGTGGATTGTTGTCCTCCTCTCCATGCCTGTCCTCATCCGTTTGAGCGCCCTCGAAAGGATTGGCCTCGTGGCTGGTACTGCCAGTTTTGCTGCTGTTGTCACTGCTGCTGTTGGGCCTGGTTGCTTCCTTGATAACCTTGTTGGAAGGCTTAGTGCAATGTTCCAGGTTGGTGGTTTCCAAAACCTGCTGGCCTTCTTGAAGGTGTACCCCTTCTCTTCCCTCTGAACTGCAGTGCCCCCATAGACCTTGCTGTCTCATTGTCCTTTTTGAGCTGAGTTAACTTGTCGTCAACTGGAGTTCCAAAAAGCTGTTCTCCATTGAAGGGTGTGTTAAGGATGTTGTTCTGTACTTCAGGTTTGAAGCCTGAAATCCTTAGCCAGGCGTGCCTTCTCTCTGTCACCCCAATCATCTGCCTGCTGGATGTCTCCGCTGCATCCAGGGCCGACTTTAATCATGTGTTAGCCATGTTTTTCCCTTCCTCCACCAAGTGGCCAGCACTTTGCTGGTACTGCTCTGGTAGATGCTTCAGGAGTTGCCCCACCTCCTCCCAGTGCTTAAATGCGTACCGGTTGATTAGAGCTTTTGAGTTGGCAATGCACCATTGAATCACCGCTCTCCTTTCTACTTTCCTCTCCATGAGGTCCAGACTCCTACTCTCCTTGTCTGGAGGTGGGCCGGTATTCGTGAGTACATTGGCCTTTTTTCTAGCTGCTATTGCTGTTATTATTGAATCAGCTGGTACTGATCCCTGAATGTATGCAAGGTCCTTGGAGGAATGTTTGTACTTTTCTTCGGTCCTCGGGGTCACAGATTTACATTCAGCTGGCTTCCTGAGGGCCTCCCTGCCCTGGTCCAGCACACTTGGGAGCATGGGCAGGAACTGGCTCCTTGTTTGTGAAGGTAGCAGACTCTCCAGGAGAAAACACACCTTGGACTTCTCTTCCAACTTCACTCCATATCTCTCTGCAGCCTTTTTTCCAACCATATTATGGATCCCAATATCGTCCGGCGGCAAAGGCCTCGAAGGATATGGGTCTACTCCCTCTTCCGGTATTTCAGCGTCGAGATCTTGCCACTCAAAGTCCTGCGCCTCCGAGGACGTCGAGTCCTGTTAAGTTATTTGAGCCTCCTCGCCTTCGCCCTCTAAATAATACAGGACCTCTTCCTCCTGTTTCTCGAGCTGTTCCTACGTTTTTGGCAGCTCGGGGTCCTTGTCGCCTCTTCGGTGGGATGGTGTACTGGCTCATCCTTTCATCGAAGTCCTTCTTTCGTTGCAGGATGCTCGCCATTTCGGCCTCGAGCCTCCTTTTCTTCCTTTGCATCTCGGCCGCTTGTTCGGCGTCAAGAGTTTGGGTACTTCGCTTAAAAGGTAGACGTCGCTTTTAACCCTTCTTTTTTCAGCGTCGAGGGATCCTTTCCGAGGCCAGTCTTCGACGACTGATTTGTCTTGGGTTTTCGCCGTCTGGGAGTCCTTTTCAAAGGAGCCGCTGGGCTGTTTGTCCTTGGGTGCTGCTGCTTTCGCCGAGTGTTTCTGCGGCAATGCTCCCTTCGAGGACTTTGCTTCACTCTTACGAGTGTCGGTCGAGTGCCTTGAGTTCAAAGTCTCTTACCTTCTTCGCCGTTCTTTGCGATCTAGACGACTGTGCAGTCTTCCGGTCCTTCAGCGATGGTGTCCTCTTCTCTACTGGAGAGGCCCTAGTCTCGGAGCGATGGAGGTGGCCCTTGCCCCTGCATGGTGTAGTTTGCCCTTCTCTGCCTCTCTCTTACTGTGAGGATCTTTGGTGTGAACGCCGAGCAGGCGTTGCAGTCCTCGCTGTTATGGTCGAGCAGCAGTCAGAGGTTGCAGACTTGATGCTGGTCCTTCTGCTCGTATTTGTGGTGGTAATTGTCACAATGACAATGGTGTCTTGTCCTGTTTTTCGTTGATTCTCTCTCCAAAACTCTGGAAATCTTCGGTGACGATCCAGACCCAACAGCGGGAAAAAGAATCTGAAGTTGGCACCCAAAGGTGGGAGCTTCTGGAGGATGCGCGAAGTCACAAGAAGACACCAAATGGTGGGATGTCGAAAAACACAGGGCCACGGGAAAAAAAAAAAAAGAGAGAAGAAATACTATAAATCCGGAACCAACCACTAGATGGCGGAATAATGCACAGGATAGTGAATCCAGAGAGATTCACGCTGCAAAATTGGAAGACGACCAGCGCTGGCTCAACTAGGCTGCGTCCTGACCCAGAAACCATAGCGAAGGAGAGGCAAGCTGTCCTGGTGTCCCTAGGAGAAGACTTCTCTATTAGCAAGGTTAGACCGAGATGTCAAACACTGGCAATTGTTGCACTTCTCCTTACTCAGAAAGGTAGCAATGTACAAGACGTTGGCACTTCCTCAATTTGTCTATGTACTTCAGAATTCACTATATAATCTCCCTGATGAATTTTTTTGCTATGATCGATGGGCTGGTGTAAACTTTGTTGTGGACAGGTGGTCAACCCCGAGTGGCTTTACAAGTCCTCCAGCCGTTCAAGTATGAGGATTGAAATAGTTCTACCAAACATTCGGAAATAGGAGGCGGCACAGTTGTGCGTGGTTAACCAAAGAGCTACTTGCACCTGCAATATGATGACAAACTGGGACCTGCTGCATGCCCAGCCATGGAAACGGTGGCAAATGACTGGAAAAAAGTGACCAAAGAGATGGGATGAGTAAATTGATTGATCCAGAGAATACCATTGTGGGAAGGGTCCAGTCTCAGAAATGTGATAATGACATGTGGTATCCCTGACAGGATTTCAGAGTATTGGCATCTCTGCCCTTGCAGATGTATGGGGTGCAATCAGGGTGGTTCCCTTCATCCACCTACAGTCTGAATACCAGATATCTGGTGCGCAGTGGCTGAAGTACACTCAAGAGGGAACAGCCATTAAAAATAGGGTGTGTCCTAATGAGGAGACACAAGACTCATCGCTAGAAATGAAACTGTTGGATGATTTCTTTAACGTATGGGACCTTAATGAGAAACACACAGTCCCCACCCTATATAGGTTATTGGATAGATCAGGGTTACTCATAGTACGGCCCGCGGGCCGCCAGCGGCCCGGCAAGCCTTCCTCGGCGGCCCGCGGACCTTGCAGACATCCTACATGTGTTTTAAAAAAAATACAAATAGTGTAAACACTGCCGGTTGCAGCAGCCCGGACTCTGAGACTCTGCTCTGTGGGGGCCGGGGGATTCCAGTGATTGTCAAAGTGGAGATGCAGGGGCCTAAGAGGTGAAATACAACAAAGCTTTATTAACATGTAAATGGTCTTTTAAAGACCTGTGAAGTACTCTGGTGTGGCTGTGTGTGAGTGCTGGGAAGCTGTCTCAGGGCGGCTGTGTGCGCGCGCTGGGAAGCTGTCTCAGCCCAGACTGAGGGCTGACACACACACACGGGTGAGATGACAGAAGGAGAGGGAGACAGAGGGAGAGGGAGACAGAGGGAGAGGGAGACAGAGGGAGAGGAAGACAGAGGGAGAGGAAGACAGAGGGAGAGGAAGACAGAGGGAGAGGAAGACAGAGGGAGAGGAAGACAGAGGGAGAGGAAGACAGAGGGAGAGGAAGACAGAGAGGGAGAGGAAGACAGAAAGGGAGAGGAAGACAGAAAGGGAGAGGAAGACAGAGAGGGAGAGGAAGACAGAAAGGGAGAGGAAGACAGAAAGGGAGAGGAAGACAGAGAGGGAGAGGAAGACAGAGAGGGAGAGGAAGACAGAGAGGGAGAGGAAGACAGAGAGGGAGAGGAAGACAGAGAGGGAGAGGGAGACAGAGAGGGAGAGGGAGACAGAGAGGGAGAGGGAGAGGGAGACAGAGAGGGAGAGGAAGACAGAGGAAGACAGAGGAAGACAGAGGGAGAGGGAGAGGGAGAGGGAGAGGGAGAGGGAGAGGGAGAGGGAGAGGGAGAGGGAGAGGGAGAGGGAGAGGGAGAGGGAGAGGGAGAGGGAGAGGGAGAGGGAGAGGGAGAGGGAGAGAGAGAGGGAGAGAGAGAGGGAGAGAGAGAGGGAGAGATCTGTGTATGCTGCGTCTGGTGGCTCAGTGGACGAAGGAGTCTGCTGCAGGGACCTGTGTTCAACCTCATGGTCACAATTTGTTTTTGCTTTAGCCCCGCCCCTCCCCCTCTGACCCCACCCCCACCAGTGCGGCCCTCGGCCACAAACCACACTGTAAATTTGGCCCCCGAGAGAAAGTTTGCTAAAGACACTGATATTTCCAGTGGAGGTGGCCAAACCGGAGAACTTCCGCTTGATTCAATTTAACATTGTACACAGGGTATACTACAAGGGGCACTCAACTTCATAGACTCAGCATAGCCACAGCTGCCTTCTGCCTTAGAGGGTGTTGACATGAGGACACTTTCTACCACCCACCCTGGAGTTAGCCCAAACTTGGGGGGTTTTGGGAGGCAGTGAGGGGGGAACGCTTGAGGAAGCAATGGGTGTGCCCTTATATCTCCAATCTAGGTACATGCTACTGGGAATGTGGGGAAAACCGACCACACCAGGTATCATAAACTGTTAGTACATCTAGGCCTCATGATAGCAGAAAAGGATATAGCTCAAAAAGGGTCTCGGGGAACATCCTTCAATAGCCAGAATGGGTGAAAGGCATGGAACATTGCAGACTCAGAGATGGAAATATACTGGGGAAGTGGTTGCCAAAAGGAATATTAGCAAATTTGGGGTGGCTGGGATGCTGGGCTTATCTACACGGGACACTCCGTAAGGCAGTTTTAAATAATTTTTCATCATAGATGGAAGGAGGGTGGCTATCATGGGGTCCTTGGCTGGGAACAAGGGTAAACTGAACATGGACTACGTGAAGCGACAAAACAAACGTGATCTTTCTTTTTCTATACAAATACACTATGGAACTGTGGTATGCTTTTTGAAGGGGCCGGGGGGGGGGGGGGGGGGCGGAGTCTGTGTTATAGAGTGTTGTCAATATGAAAAGTTATATAAAAATAAATAAAAATGGATTTTAAAAAAATGGAAACCGTTAGTAGACAGCTAACTTTTCTTTTTTTGATAACCAATTTTTATTGGAATTTTAAGAAGAAACAACAACATAGACAGCACCATAATGACATGTCAGGTATTGCAACATAGGTACAAGTGATCCCTCCATTCTATTCAAACCACCGGTCCCAACCATTTGCCCCATATACGTTCATGCTTAGCTGGACACCCTCTCGCCTTGCAGATGGCTTTTTCTTGGGTGGCATACCAATCTACGCCCCTGCGCCATTTGGTTAAGGAGGGAGACGTTGAGTCCTTGCAAGCTGCTGCTATATCTCTTTTGGCTACGAGAGTGGCTGTCCCCTGAAATAATTTATCAGTCCTGGAGCCATCGAGTCCCTCCATCACCCCCAGAATAAGGGCACAAGAATTGAGGGAGACCTCCCACCCCAGCACTTCACAACAGCTAACATTTTAATGAAAGTTAACAACGGCTGCATTTCATTTTCTGCCACTCTCCTAGAAATATAAACCTTCTATTCTGCGCATACCTCCCCTTAGGTTAACCAATAGTGAGCACAACTTTGTGGAGTTGTTCACAGAGTTCATATGCAGGTGTTTAGCTGCCAGTCATAGTGAAATAAAAAGAAATCCTGTCCTGAGCTTCTAAACCTGGATTTTTATGTTGTTTCCCTCTACAAAGGTGAGAGTTGACCTTGCCACATCCCTCAGGGGACATCAGGCCACAGTGTAAGATGTTTTATTTGCACAAAATATTAAGAAACAGTATACAAACTGCACAAGTGACAAGACACAAATAAGGGCATTTGTGTTATATTTGTGAAAACAAGCATATTGTGTATGCATGGGAGTCCAAATCATCAAGAACAACCAGAAAATATTCACACTCTAATTTCATTAGTGCATAATCACTTGATGTTCCCATAACGGGATGGCGTTAACTGAAAGGGAAGCACCACGCGTCTAACCTCGGAATTCCGACAAGGAACTTACCCGCAGATGAAGGGCAGTGATCTGCCAGAAATGCAGTGGGGATATTTGTTAACCTTCGTCTGATGTCCACTGATTGACTTATATGATTTATGTTAATACATTGATTACATGGATCATTACAATATGAGAAATATTAATTTTGAAGATGAATAATTTCAAATGAAATCACCATCTGATTTAGGATTAAATTGAGAAGAAAAAGGAAAACAAATCCATTGGTGACTCAAGCAGTGCACCAAAGGGAAGCTTTCCAGTGGGAAAGCGCAACTGTTATTATATTGATATACGTCAGGATCAGAGGACGATACCTTGCTGCACGCCAACCAACCCCCAAACACTGGCCACCAAATACTTGAACGATTAAAGGATTATCACAAAGTGCGTGATCCATACCTATTTGATATATCCTATACCAGGGAGCAACAATCACAAGGTTATACGTCATAAATGGTGATATAGTTTGAATATGGCTTCACTACATAAAAGCTTCATCCACACAATCACTTATAAATCTTTAATTGAAAAAAAATCATGTACTACATAAATACAGTCTCTCTGTACTACTGAAAACAAACTACTATATAAAAGGTCAACATTGTTACCTTGATGTATTCAATCCAATGCTGTAGCAAGACCTGTACACCACCTCTGACCCTGCTGAATAACTGATATAGCAAAGACAAGTCTTGTATTCTATTTTCATCTAAAAGATGATTTAAACCTGCACAGATGGAAGAAAATGTGGGAAAGTGATCACAATTCCATTTCATTATAGCCAACTGATAAGCTTGACTATCATATATTAGTTATAGTAAAATAAAAATAAAATACAGTCTAATGCTGATCTCCCACATCATCTTCTACAAACATTAGGTATCATTAGGAAGCCCAGCATATATTACAGCTTCCTTCGCTACATGAAGACTTAAAAAAAAATAACAAAAAAAAGTGTGTTACTATCAAAATGAAACCGGATTACCTTTCTGCAGAATTGACGTTAAATGTTCACCCAGGAGCTGTTTTTCTACAGTTGCAATTAGTGGCTTTCTGTAAAAATAAATATAAACACGTTCATTATGATAGTTTCATTGTTAAATGTATTTTTTGCAACAAGAAAAAAAATCTGAAAAATATGTCTGGATCCAGAGTGCAACAAACCCACTTTGGAAGTGGCATTAAGATAAAACAATTGCCAGTGTGCTACCCAGACTACTGTAAGGAAGTCCATCTCCTCCCTTAGTAAAGGCAAAGGGCTAATTAAGCCAAGCTCAAATGGTTAAAGGTATACGAGAGATTAGTCCATTGGGTCAGAGTAAGTAAGGGATGGTTCTCACCTCTACACATTTTCAGGGGCTATTTTCCTGCTGTCCCAGATACCAATAACAGGGTCCAGCTAAAACCAACATTTCTAGCTACAATGCGTTAATACATGGTAATCTAGAAATGCAGAAATACTGTTTGTTTGAATTAGCAAACCTATAGGTTTTTCCAAAGCTTGCTATTTTCTAACCTTCTATGACACAGGGCTATTTGCATGGCCCGTTTCTTCAAAAAACATTTTTTTCTACCCAACTACATCTGTGACTGACATGCATATTACACAATGTCACCTTGACAACTGCATTATGGACTGAAAATTACTCCTTTCACAATAATTACTCCTTTCACAATAATAATAATTACTCATTTCACAAAAATGTATACATCAAATAAAAAAATTAAAATGCAATGTAAAAAATTTTTTTTTAAAACGAGATTAAAAAAAACTCAGATTCCTCAGTTTAATAACCAAATAAAAATAAAACTGTTCTATATAGGAGGAAAAAAGGTTACATTAAAATATATATATATATATATTTAAGTTTATAAAAGTTACCAAAAAACCTACAAAAAAACTATAAAAGAAGAAAAAAAATATGTTGGCTGCCAGGTTGTGTGAAGTGGGCATTGACCAGCCACAATGTGTTGTGTGCCAGTCATGGCTGTATATCATACCAACACTTACTGCACCTACTGAACATGGGGCCAAGGCCGTACATGCAGCACTATTTGGCCCCCTATAGTGGGTTGAGTGCAGTACATACAGTAATTCACCTGTTAGGGCTAGGTAAACTAACCAAATGTTGCACCTCTATCATGCACTGTTTAGGACTTCACATATGACACCACTCAAGACCTGTTAAATGACTTTAGTGATGACATCACTAAAGGTACCAACATTGACCTTATTTCTCATTAAGGAAATGAATTTTAAATAATAATAATTACCAAGTATGTCACCTAAAATACTGTTACAACTAATTATGTACCCATTGCATTAGTATTCATAGACAACCAGCCTATGATTACCCATGTAATACAGTAACCATTACTACAGAAACGTCACCCTTGCACATTAACCAATCTTATGCAAAAAACGATTTCAGTGCACAGGCTGCAATACTGATAGAGCACAACCTCTGTATACTGCTGTAAATAAACAAAGTACTTAGAGACTTACAACCAAATATGAACCATCATAAAATACCCACAAACGTTGCAAAAAGTAAAACACTCGCTATCGATCGAAGGAACATCTTTCTGATTTGGAAACACTCATATTTCAAACTTTCAACCACAGTACACACCCATATAAAAATGTACAGCAAGTCTAACTACAAGTTTAACAGATCTACCATTATCCACTTGATCACCAAACATATAGTAACATCTACCACCATAAGAAAATAGTGTCACAAACCCATACTTTCATCTAAGTATATGAGCACAATTATTTCAACATATGCATATAAATCTCTTAGACACAGATTCAACCATTACAGAACAAGAAACGCCATTTTGCAAAATTATATACATAATCAAAACTATTCTGTACTATTTAATGATACAGTCAGAAAAAATTAGATCTAAAACCACCAATTTCAATAATTAAAATAACATTTTAAAAATGACAAATAGAAAAATGTAAACTAATGTCAACAGCAGTATCATGGATGTATATTAGTGAAGTCATTTAACATACCTGGGGTGATGCCATATGTGAGCCATGAGCACTGCACGATGGAATGTCAGTTATACTTAGTTTACCCAACCATAACTGGCAAATGTCAGTGGTTTGTGTGTTTTGGTTTTGAACCATATTGTGACATTAACTGCATTTTTAGAATCATGTATGTCTAAATATCCATATAAGGTTGTTTGTGCATATTTGTATCACTGAAAAAACAAAAAAGGTTAAAGTGACGTTAGAGTTAGGTTAGTGTTAGACTTGGCTTTATAAGCAGGTCTACCCCCAGATATTTTGGCCTCCTGTTTTTTACCTTGTTTTTGTTGGTTTTAGGACTCTGGGCACCTTACCACTGCTATTCAGTGCTAAAGTACATATGTTCTCCATTTAAATTGTGCGTATGATTGGCTTACTTGATTTACTACTAAGTCCTTAGTAATGTGCACAGGTGTGCCCAAGGCCTGTAAATCAAATGCTACTAGTGGGCCTGCAGCACTGATTGTGACACCCACACAAGTAGCCTTTCACAGGGTTCTCAGACCTGCCACTGCAGTGTCTGCGCGCAGTTTGCAACTGCTATGTCGACCTGGCAAGTGCACCCAATTGCCGGGCACAAACCTTCCCTTTTCTTAAAGAAAAGGCATCCCAAAGCTAGGCCCAAGGTACTCCCACGGGCAGGATGCGGTGTATGGAAAGGTAGGACATGTACTGGGGTTTGCAACATGCCCTGATAGTGAAATACTGTGTATTTCGTTTTTCACTATTGAAAGGCTGTTAACATGGGGGTTGCCTTGTGAAATTTTAAAAGTATAATTCTCCATTGGGATACGATTGAGAAGGAATATGCTACTTACCAGAATGCATCTGTTCTTGGCATGTAGAGCTGCAGATCTACACACTTTTGCATAGATCGCCATCTGGTGTTGGGCCCGGATGTTTGCAGTTTGTTTTTCCTCTTGGAAAGTCTTTGGAAGTCACGAGGTTGGGGACTCCTCCTTTGGATCGTATTGCGCATGGGCTTCGGCTCCATCCTCAGATTGTTTTTCGCCAACAGGGAAAGATGGAGCGTTGTAACAACAGTGAAGAAATCCATGTGTGTTGTATCTAAATAAGATAGACTGGAACATATACAGGTAGCCGGGGAGGCGGGTGGGCGTGTGTAGATCTGCAGCTCTACATGCCAAGAACAGATGCATACTGGTAAGTAGCATATTCCGTTCGAGGCATATGAGCTGCAGATTACACACTTTTGCATAGACTATATAGCAGTTCCCAACCTTAGCGGCGACCACCTGTATCTGTTGCAGTGGTTTGAAATAGTGTTTTTAGTAAAGCCTGGCCCACACTAGCTTGTTGTTTGGTTTGCACATCTACACAGTAATGTTTAGTGAAAGTGTGCGGTGTTGACCATGTAGCTGCTTTGCAGATATCATCAAATGGGATGTTCCCTAGAAAAGCCATAGAAGCCCCTATCTTTCGTGTAGAATGGGCTTTAGGGGGAACGGATAGCGTTCGTTTTGCTTTGTGGTAGCAAATCTGGATGCATTTTACAATCCACCTAGCTATCCCCGATTTTGAGATGGGGTTGCTCTTGTGTGGTGGAGAGAAAGAGACAAACAGTTGTTTCTCTTTCTGAAAGGTTGTGTTCTTTGGATATAGTAAAGTAAGGCTCGTTTGACATCTAGCGTATGTAGAGCCCTTTCTGCAACAGTTTGAGGTTGTGAGAGAAATACCGGTAATTCTACTGATTGGTTGAGGTGCAAAGGGGAAATGACTTTAGGAAGGAATTTTGGGTTGGTACGGAGAACAACCTTGTTTTGGTGCATTTGAAGAAAAGGTTCTTGTATGGTAAGTGCTTGTATCTCACTGACCCTTCTAAGGGAAGTGATGGCTACAAGAAAAGCGGTTTTCCACGTGAGAAATTGCAGTTCACATTTATGCAAAGGTTCGAAGGGCGGCCCCATTAGCCTTGTGAGAACGATATTTAAGTTCCACACAGGTGAGGGTGGTACTCTGGGGGGAATTATTCGTTTTAGGCCTTCCATGAAGGCTTTAATGGCAGGTACTGTGAAAAGTGATAGGTGCTACCTGTTTTGTAGGTAAGCGGCAATTGCTGCGAGGTGTAGCCGAATGGAGGTATATGCTAGGTTATACCTTTGTAGATGGAGTAAGTAGCATATGATGTGTTGTATAGACACGTCTAGAGGATTGATTGTGTTGTTATGGCAATAAACAACAAATCTTTTCCACTTGGCAGCGTAGCAGGCTCTAGTGGTAGGGCGTCTAGCTTCTCAGTCAGGGGGAAGGTTTAGGTATCCGAATTCTAGGATTTCAGGAGCCAGATCGCAAGGTTGAGCTGAGCTGGGTCCGGGTGTCTGATCTCTCCATGGTTCTGGGTTAGGAGGCATGGTGAGAGGTGTAGCTTTTGGTGTGGTACTACCGAGAGTTGGAGCAGCGTGGTGTACCACGGTTGTCTGGCCCATGTTGGAGCTACTAGGATCAGTGTGAGGGAATGCTGTTGTAGCTTTTGCACCACTAATGGAATTAGTGGGAGAGGAGGAAAAGCGTACGCAAATTTGTCTGACCAGTTCATCCATATCGCATTGCCTTTGGACAATGGGTGTGTGTATCTGGTGAGGAAGCTTGGGCATTTTTTGTTTTCGTGGGTGGCGAAGAGGTCTATCTGCGGATGCCCCCCCCATCTGAAAGAACGGGTGAAGAACCTGCGGGTGAAGTTCCCACTCGTCTGTTGCGTCTGTCTGCTGAGCAGATCTGCCATGGTGTTTTGGACTCCTGGTACATGTTGGGCTAGGAGAAAGATTTTGTGTGGAATTGCCCATCTCCATATGCTCTGTGGTAGTTGAGAGAGCTGTGGGGAGTGTGTGCCACCTTGTTTTTGAATGTAATACATGGCCGTCATGTTGTCTGTGCGAATGAGGACTGCCTTTCCTAAAATCTGTCTCTTAAAGGATTTTAGGGCTAGAGAGATTGCTAGTAACTCCAGATGGTTGATATGGAGTAACTTTTGTTGCGGCGTCCATGTGCCCTGCACTGTGAGGTGTAATAGATGAGCTCCCCAGCCGGAGAGCGATGCGTCTGTTAGTATTATTTGTGGAACCGGGTCCAGGAACGGTCGACCTTTGGAAAGGTTTGTGGTGTTCCACCACTGCAGAGAGCGATGGGTGCGACCGTCTACCAACACCAGATCTGTCAATTGCCCCTGGGCCTGGTTCCATTGGTGCGCTAGGCACTCTTGGAGTGGACGCATCTGGAGGCTTGCGTGGGGCACTATGAAAATGCAAGAGGCCATCATCCCTATCAGTTGCATAAACACTCTTGCTGGAAGGGAGTGTTGAAGTATGAATCTTTGACGCAAAGCCTGCATGCTTGCAATCCTGGCCGGATTGGGGTAGGCTATGGCTTTTGAGGTGTCTATTGTGGCACCGAGGTATTGCTTTATGTGGGATGGTGTTAGCTGGGACTTTTGGTGGTTCACCGTGAAGCCTAGTTGGTGAAGTAGTTGGATTGTAGTGGCGGTGTGGTGTACACATTGGTTGTAGGACGTGGCTTTTATCAGCCAGTCATCCAAATATGGGAAGACGTGAATGTGCTGTCTTCTGAGGTGTGCCGCCACTAAGCTAGGCACTTGGTGAATACCCTTGGTGCTGTTGTGACCCCGAATGGGAGCACCTTGAACTGGTAGTGCTACCCGTCCACTACAAATCTGAGGTACTTTCTGTGAGCATGGTGTACCGGAATGTGAAAGTATGCGTCTTTCAAGTCCAGTGTGGTGAGGAAGTCGTTCTGGGAGAGGAGCAGAAGCACCTGCTGAAGCGTTACCATGTGAAAATGGTCTGAATGTATGTATGTGTTTAGGGGCCGGAGATCTAGAATAGGTCGTAGAGTCTCGTCCCTTTTTGGTATAGGAAAATATAGGGAGCAGACCCCTAAATTTTGCTGATTGGCGGGAACTTGTTCTATTGCCTGTTTTTGTAATGTGGAATGTTCTTGTGACATTGGGCGTTGCCTGGGTGGAATTTTGGGGGGTAGATGTTAATTCTAGGCAGTACCCTGACCAAATAATTTGGGTCACCCATTTGTCTGAGGTGATGGTCTCCCAGACGTGAAGGAAATTTTGTAGTCTGCCCCCGACCGGAGTGGGATGGTCTGGAGGGAGCGGGGGGGAAGTCATTGGGTAGGCGGTGTGGCAGAGCGGGCGGTATTTGTTTTGCCTCTGCCTTTATTGTTATTGCCCCTATAGCCGCCTCTTTGATAACCCCTTGTGAAGGTGGACTGAGTGGGGGATTTGTAGGAAGTGGACGCGCTATCTGAGGAGTAGCCTCTAGACGTACTCCGAAAGGAAGAGCGGCAAAAGGAGCGCCTAGGAGGGTGTGACTGCAGGGCTCCCATAGATTTCGCCGTATCAGTGTCCTTCATTTTTTCGAGGGCCTCATCTACCTTTGGGCCGAATAGGTGTTCTTGGTCAAAGGGATGATTTAGGATTGAGGCCTGTACCTCAGGTTTAAACCTGATATTCTCAGCCAAGCATGGCGACGGAGGAGGACGCTAGTATTAATGGCCCTGGAGGCTGTGTCTGCTGCATCTAAGGCACAGCGTATGGAGGTGTTAGTTATTGTCTTACCCTCTTGAATTAATTCATTGGCCCTATTTTTGTATCGTTCCGGGAGGTGGTGCATTATGGTTTCTAATTCATCATAATGCGCCCTATCGTATCTGGCCAATAGCGCTTGGGTGTTGGCGATAAGCCATATATTGGCTGCCTGTGACACAGTGCGCTTTCCTGACGCGACCAGTAGCTTTGACTCTTTGTCAGGTGGTGGTGCTTCGCCTGACGCCTGGGAATTTGACCTCTTTCGTGCAGTGGAAACCACTAGGGAATCTAGTGGCGCTGGTCCTTTGATATAGGCAGGATCTGTGGGGGCAATTTTGTACTTTTTTTCTATGCGTGGGTTAATGATCCTGGCCCTGACTGGGTCCTTAAAAACCTCTGGCGCATGTTTTACCACCCCTTTGAGCATAGGTAGTATGGAGGTAGACCTATGTGCGGTATTAAATGTGTCGAGGAGGAAATCCTCCTCCACTGGGTCAGTGTGTAACTCTACCCCGTGACAATGTGCCGCCCTCTGAAGTAGGTGGTGGAAACCTAGCAAGTCTTCCGGTGGAAATGGCCTGGAAGGATAAAGGTCATCTTGTGGGACGTCTGGAATATCTGGGTTATTGTAGTTTTCCCATGGGTCTGGGCATCCTGTAGGGGTGGGGTCTTGGGGCACATCCCCTGGATCGTGATATGGGTCCCCCCTGATGATAGTCGTCTGGAGACGGGGTCGGAGAGCGATGAGGTGGGGGTGGAGAAGGCGGAGGGGACGGAGGTGGAGAGAGTGGAGGAGGTGGGAAAGGTATTCTGAAAGGGGAGGTAGTAGAGTCCTTCCTCTTTGGAGGTGGAGGCGGAGCCGGTTTGTCCAAATGTCTCTTTTTGGAAGAGAGTGTCAAATGTCCAGTTTTTGGATCCTTAGTAAGAGTTTTTTTTAAGGGATCCGGTGTAAACAGTTTCTGTGACAATGTTTGTTCCGTCGGCGCCGAGGTCTTCGGGGCCGATGACTTTTTAGGCTTAGCACTGGGATAGGGAACCTCCGATTTCTTGGTCGGTGCCGAGGTGGGCTTCGGCATGGAAGTGTCGGTGCCGAGGGCCTTATGGGGTTTGGTCGGTACCGAACATGGCGTCGGTACGGAAGCGCTGGGTTTCGACACCGAGGACTTCGGTGCGGAGCTCGGTGTCAAGATAGAGGCCGGTTTCTTTTTCGGTGCCGAGGTGTGTTTGTCGGCACCGCTGGAAGGCTGGCTTGAGCCCGAGCCGCCGGAAGGCTTAGTTGGCTTCTTCACCTGGCCTGAAGGTGGGGTGTGAAGCAGTGTCTCTGGTCTTGCCTAGGCCCGGAGGCGAAGGCGTGACCGAAGCCTTTTTGGTTGTCGGCGCAGGTGTGGTGGTGGGGGGGAATATTACTCACGACTCTGCGCCGGGGTGATGTCCTCTACATCGGAGTCGTCGGCTTCGGAAGCACTGACGAGGTCCTCTTCGGCGTGCTGCTGTCCCGGATCTTCGACGTCGTCTCCGAAGATGTCGACTGGAACGGAGGTCGAGGAGTGCGTCATGTTTCGTCTGGCTCTTCGGTCCCGAAGAGTCTTTTTCGATCTGAAAGACTTGCAGGCCGGACAGTCTCGAGCCTCGTGTTCAGGGGAGAGGCAGAGGTTGCACACCTCATGAAGATCGGTGTGGGGGAATTTGGACCCACATCGAGGGCACTTCTTGAATGGAGTTCTTTCCATCTGCCGGGACCGGAACTAGGGTAGGCCCGAAGGCCGCCGTTGACGACTGGAACCAAAGATTTGTCGATGAGAAGGTGATTGAGGAGATCGCGATCGAAACAATACCGCGATGTGAGTGAGGATTCCGCTTCGATCGTCGAACTGGAAATGTTCGGAACCGGAGCACGAAGATTATATCAGAGCCCGATGGCGGAAAAAAACAATCTGAGGATGGAGCCGAAGCCCATGCGCAATACGATCCAAAGGAGGAGTCACCGACCTTGTGACTTCCAAAGACTTTCCAAGCGGAAAAACAAACTGCAAACATCCGGGCCCAACACCAGATGGCGATCTATGCAAAAGTGTGTAATCTGCAGCTCATATGCCTCGAACATGGCGTTTAGTATGCCTGAACTCAGAATTTAAAAATACATCTTTGAAAATGGCTCTTTTAGAAAGTGGGCATTTTCTTGCTTAACCATCCTGTGTGCCCCTGCCTTTTTGTTGTATTCATCCTCTGGGTTCAGTGACAGAGCAGGGACATACATTCACACTAGATTGACATAAGGGGGAGTGGAGTTGTGGCTTGCCCTTCCTGGGTGATTGATAGCCAGGCTAAATAGACCTTGCTGCATTTGGAATAGTGGGAGGAATTGTTGCTTGCACCTGAATGAAGTGCGACGGCTTCTCACAAAGCGGTCTCTAACTCCTGTGGTAAATCTGGCCTGAGCCATGCTTAACTGGTTTAAGTGTGCCAGAGGAACTTTGTATCAACTTCGAACGAAAATGTGGTATGAATATTGTTGCCCTGACCCCAGAACCTTCGATTACTGCTGGACAAAGGAACCTGCCAGGAAGAAAAGCTGTGAGGAGAGACTATCACTTTGCTGTGTGCTTTTCTGGGTTGGCCTGCAGTTGCTGCTTCTGTCTTGGGCAGGATAAGGACTATATTGTGCTTTCTGCATCCTAAGTATCTCCAAGGGCTTGACGTAGAGCTTGCATCCTGTTGGACGTCTCAGGGAATCAAAGACTTCAACATATTCTGGGTACAGGCTTCTGCAACTGGATGTTTCAGCTGCCATAGAGGAGAAAAAGGTAACCCGACACAGTCAACGACCCCGCTTACCGGCTCCGTGACCGAAAGGCACTGCAGAGGGCACTGCCGCACTTCACACCGCAACCCTGGTCTCGCCGACAACCCCATCGTGCCTCTGATTGCACGGTGACCTGTGGGCATCGCACTCCGCCGCCCTGGTATTCCCAATGATGCCGCAATGCCATCACTGTGATCTGTGGACACCGCTAGTGGAGAACACAGAGCACCGTCCCAATTTGCACCGCAGCCCTTGTGTCACAGACGATGCTCCAAGCTGACAAACGCTGATGGTTACTTGACGCACCAGCCTTCCCACACCGCAGTCTTGGCTCACCGACGTAAGCGCCATCGAGTCCAGATCGTCAACCAACGCTATTGCCTGCACCGCGACTGGTGGGTCCCATACAACGCATTGCCCCGTCTCGCACCACAGCCTTGGGTCTACCGATAACAGCGCTTCAGCAACGACGCTGCTACTTGCACCGTGACGTGTCAGCACCGACCTGCTTAGCAAGGTCTGGTCTTACAGATGCCACTAGACAACTGTCACCGAGCCGCATCCTGCATCGTGACCGGAGGGCACCGTAAGTCATACCGTTCCACTTCATACAGCAGACCCGACACTTGCCGGCACTCCAGACTTCAAATTCAAGGAGTTTGACCTGCAATTTGTGTGACTTCAAGGGCCCGAGGACTCCTGCATCGACTTTCGGAACCGACACCGCCTGCCCGGAGCTCACGGTAAGACCCAACACCATGCATCTCTAAAGGTGCTGTATTTCAGGTCCTCCCGACACCGCAGCTGGCCTGCAACACCGCGGTCAGCCAGAACTGTTGGATTTGTTATTCACGACTGTGATGGCCTCGGACGAAGCTATCCACTTCAAGGAACTGTATATAAAGTCTATTTTTGCTTTATTGGTATTATGGATTACTGTATGGTGAATATTTAGTGTTTTAGTCTTGTCCTACACAGATAAATATTGGATATTTTTCTAAAACTGGTGTGAGATCCTTTTGTAGTGTTATCACTGTATTACTGTATGTTATGTGCAAATGTTTTATACACTGCTCATGCCAAGCTACCAAGGGGTTGAGCAGAGGTTATTTTAGACGTGTAAACCCCGTATCCTGACTAGAGTGGTGGATTCTGCCTGGCTTAGGTGCATACCCCAGCCAACCAGAAAACCCATTTCTAACAGTTAGTGATGTCATCAATGATATCATTTAACATGTCATGAGTGGTGTAATATGCAAGGACTTAAGAAGCGCACAGCACAGGCGCAAGTTAAATTTGCTCCAGTAAAATATAACAGGGGAATTTCAGTGTTGTTGTTTTCATTTTAAAATATAGTTTTTATATTATTACAAAGCCTAACTATAAAGTAACTTATACCTTTGCTTTTTGCAGTGAATTTCCAAGTTTTCATTTTTTTAGCGTCCAATGGGGGAGAGGGAGCGTGTGGACAGCAGGGCTGGGCTCCATTCCCTCTCCCCCTTGCACTGGATGGTGAAGGGGGAAGAACAAGAAACACCGGGAGGAGGAGGCGGACCCTGCATAACTAAGGTGCGGGTTGGGAGCGGACCTGGGGCCAGCCCTGGGCATCATAACAGCCTGCTCTCTGACCCGCGAGGGACCTGTGACCGCAGTTGGGCAGCAGTGAGAAAATAATCTGTGCAATACCTTCACTAAACGGAAGGACCAGAGCCCCCGCCAGATTGTCAAAAATAATGATCACATCTAAACTAAACAAGCAGGCAAGACACACAAGGAAGCCATTACTCAATGAGAAGGGAGAGAGAAACGGAAAACTGACAAAGAATTTAGCAGCACCCACATGAGGCAAAGAACTGATGCCAGCCAATGCGAACCAGGGTCGGCTTACCCGAAAACCAACAGGCCGCAGAGGGGATAAGTGACCCACGGCAGGTGGTGGCAAGTCGGGTATACCCCCCATTCATAAGTTGCACTCCCCCCGCGAACAGAGACAGTGGAGTGAGTAGAAGACGGGAGGCAGAAATCTGAACCCACCATGACGGGTGGGACAGGACTTAAGGCAGGACACCAGACGAAACGTGACAAATACACATTCCCTAAAGAGATACCGACCCAGGACGATGCAACTGATCCGCCTCCACAAGCTGCGATCGGCCACATGGTTAGGGAGACACCTACGCTGCAAGACGTAATGGTGGCTATTCAGGGAGGGCGCTCTGCGCTTGAGGGCAAAATCGACATTATACACTCAGAACATTAATTAGGGCAGATCTGAGAAATGTAGGGGCCAAAGTTAAAGGCATTGAAACCAAAACGGAGATTCTAGAAACAGAAACTACCTTACTCGAGACACAAGTCACTGAGTTAAACAAGCATTGGCATAGCCAATAGGTCTCGCCTTTGGGACCTTCCAAGTGGTTAGCCATGCAACAGTTGATGTTGTTGCACCAAGGATATTGTGCAGCAAAACTAAATACTTATAAGGTCCCAAAGGCGAGACCATTGGCTATGCCAGTGCTTGTTTATTGTTGTTGTACATCACTGGTAGATTCACCATGAGGGCCAAGGCTCTTGTTTGGGTGGGCCTAGCCCACCCGACCTTTTAGAACCGGGCCTGTACCAGTCGCTTGTTAACTCAACAATGCTTATGTAAGCATTTGCATTGCTAATTAAGGGATATATACTTGTATCACTACTGGGACATCAAAATACCAGATTACGGGTATTTAGATACAAAGTGCAAAACAAACACCCCATTTAATATGAAAACTAGTATTGTGGCGCCAATAATCATACCAAGTAGAATACAGACAAAAGGCCGGGCATTATAGTGCCCAAGGTTTACATTAATTCAGTTGGCATGAGGTGCATGCATACGTTTATAATTGTCGTGAAGGTAGGGGAGTAGCAAAATGAATTCTCTTCTCCATATAATACACTGAGGAAATACATTGAATATGAAAGACCTTGTGATGATTCAAGGTTCTTTTCAAATGTAAACTAGCTATCATGCACTGCTAAATAAGTTCTTTATTTCCTGTAGCCCGTGATGAACGGGTAAAACTCTGGGTGGCCGTAAAGGCCACTCCATGGCAATTCTTCTAAATAAAGTGTACATCAAAATGTACGCAGATGGATACGCCAAAGACACTTATGGCTGCGCAGTTCTACTAAATGGTAATCCACAACAAGAAAAACTTCAACTTAGAGTGCCAAACCAGTGCAATAGTCTAAAACAAAATATGTACTTACAGGCTGTACGCATGTTAAAATGAACCACATACGGACCAGGTGGTGTGGAGCAAGGTCAAACTGCTGCTTCATCGATTAACGTATTTCCGTGTCTGATAACACAGGGTATCTGGGGTGCTTTAGTTCACGTTAGACCGTCACTTGTATTGGTTTACAATAGGAAACAAATATCACATGTGTATACCATTTTTCAAATAAGGCTACATGTTTCAGAGCAATGCTACCAGTTTGCAGCCATGACCTTCAGAGTGATTCCTCCCCCCCCAAGGGTGCGGGTGGCGCTCTCAAGCATGGAATCTCCGTCCTGTACATCTCTGGTCTGAAGATGCTGTTCTAAAGGATGTCTCAGCTTCCCCCTTCCACATTTACAGATCCAAGAGCCGTCTCCGCAGAAGGAGGCTTTGGAATGATTACTGTTCTGCACGGCCCATTTAAAACGCCTGCGCTCCTCTATGCAATCGTTGTGGAATGCACGCGGCTTCCCTTTAATATGTAGCAGCTGCTAAATGCAGACTCCTTACCAGAGGCATCACGGACGCTTTTGAGGAGAAGTCTGGTGCAAAAAGCCGGGGCGGAACACAGGCCCCTGCGGTACGTGGAGAGGGGCCTTTAAACTAACAAACATGTGCGGATTTCAGGTTGGTCCCCAATATTCAGCTGGGGGCCGTAATTTTGCGTTACGCCACATGGAGCCTTCGACTGATGCACAAAATCCAAGTAGGCGGGATTACCCCCCCCCAAACACGCTTCCATTAGCATCAGAGTGACCGATACTTAGAAGGGGATATTTCTTTTAATTACTCAAGTCAACGCACTCACAACAATTGATTGCATCATTAAATTCGGTCTTTGGACAAGTTTTCCTTGGCATTATGGTGCTTCTGCAACCACCCCTCCCCCCCCCCCCCCCCCAAAAAGGGTGCCTTTGGTAACGTTAGTGCAAACATTCATACTCATTGCAGTATGTAAACATATCGCCAATATCTGCATTCATTGCCACATTCCGTGGGGAATTGAAAGCCACATTCTTCGGTCTTCCTCAAAACGCCACTGTTTTGAAAAACCCTCAATTGTGTTACAGAGTCTGGCTTACCATTCAGAGTTTAATTTATAGCGCCAGTATGAGGCAAAGCGGTGGCCATAAGTGAAACAGTGTACTGCACGCATACAGGGATCTTGTAATACCATAACTGTGCACCATCCCTTTAAGTTACGACTGAGCTTGACGACCCACTGACTAATAAAACCTAGCCTTTCGGAATGATTACACTGAAGAATTTAACATTTCTGAATCTGCACTTTTAAACCAGTAAACACCAATATTTGCCATCCCGAAAAACAACTTATAATGGGTGTGTTCAAGAGCCCAAGATCCTTTAAGCGTATAGGATTAGCGGGCGAACTTCGCGCTGAAAGTTTTTTAAAAAAGCCAAGTGGTGCGCGCGCGCCACAGCGAGCGATCTGTTTTTTTTATTATCTCGCCTGTGTCTGGGCACGATAATTCAAAACAGATGTCACCCGTGCGGGTAACCGCAAGCAATAGGCCGTGGGCGGAGCAAAGGCGGGACTTGCACCCGCCATTGCCCAATTGCATGCTGTCTTTCTTAGAAATACGCACGCAAAGCCCAAAAGCCTGTAACTAAAAACAAAACCCACGCATGAGCATGTGGTGAGCTTTTGAAAGCCCCTTACTAAAAGTCTCGCCAGAGCAGCGAATGCGCGCTGCTACAGGCTCGACCTAAAAAGACTACGGCAGACCTCGAAGCCCGAATCGAGGATGCTGAGGGCCGCTTAAGACGTAAAAACATCTGTGTCCTTGGTGTGCCTGAAAAAGCGGAGGGCCCAGCTGCAGATCTCTTAATATTGAAGCAACTGCAACCCCATGGCCTGTGTAAATTTTTTTCAGTTGAAAGGGCACAAAGGGTGCTGGGAGCCCACCAAAGGCCGATGGCTCACCCTATCAAAGCACGGCTCTTCAATTTCCGAGATCGTGACGTGATTCTACAAACAGCTCGAAGTGCCCCGCCAATACAATGAGATTGCGACAGTCACGTTCATCCCCGACTTCTCTCTCAAAATTCAAAAGATGCTTTGCTCCTTTTTGGAGGTCAACAAACCGATGAGAGAAAAAAAATCAGCTACTCCATGCTCTTCCCAGCCCGGCTGAGGGTTGTAGCAGAGGGAAGGAAATGGTTTTTCGACTCTGCGGAAGCAGCCTGGTAGTAGCTGGAAGGCTGAAGAGCAGCTGCAGGCCCTAAAGCATGAGAACGTCACGAAAGACAGAGGTGAGAGGGTGAGAATGGTAGACAGTGGCACCTGGCAGACCAGCCGAGTAACCGGGGTGAGTCCCCTCAACAAGATGAAACTTAAACGAAGGATGAAATCTTACATCGGACAGAAAATAAAACAAGCTGGGCAAGACAACATGAAACTTAAGAGATTGGACGGGGAGGGAGTCTGCTCCTCCCCACTACAAAGTTAGTGCAAATGTTATACAGGGGGTGGAAGCGCTCTGCATACTGGGATGGTGGGCAGTTTGGAGCTCGCCTTGTAGGGAAGCAGGGAGGGGGGACAATGTTGGGAACTAGTTATAGTTCATTGTATTGTTTACTACACGAGACACCATACACAGAACACACACCTTACACCCACACAGCCCGCCTCAGAGGACTCAGAATAAAAGCGTGAAACAGCTAATCTGCAATAATGGACGAACCCACAAAGCAATTGCGCTATGAGCAGGAATATTCTCTATTGGGGTCAATTCAGAAAGCCAGGCTGCGACTACTTTAGTGAAATGTCAATGGCCTGGGGGACAAAATTAAAAGGGGAATAGTACCTCAATACCTAAAAAGTCATGCCCCAAAGTTCCTACCATTAAAAAGGCACTCTGTGTCTACTGAGCAATACTTAACGGAAAAAGATGCCTCAGTAGACTCCGCAACAGCACTATGGGAGGCATGCAAGATTGTCATTAGGGGGCAGGGAGTCTCACTGGTAGTGGGCCACAAACGAGACACGCGTGTTCAAATAGAAGCCATAGAAAAAGACAGAGCAACTTGAAGAGCAGCTCACACAAGCAGATGACTCGGAGGTAACCCACAGGTTGATGCTCAAGAGGCAGGAATATTGCAGACTTGTAACAGAGGAAGCCCAGACGAAACACAGGATGACTATGCACAGTATTCATGAGACCGGAGACAAAGCCAGCAAGCTACTGGCATGGCTAGACAAAAAAGAAAACTGGGTACATCAACTACACATAGGCGAGGGCAAACTTGCAACTGAAAGAATCAAAATAGCAGTAACAACTGCTACCTACAATGAAGGACTTTACTCGCCCACCAAACAAGCGTCGCCGGAAGATTTTAGGGAATTCTTAAAATATATCCCACTCCTGATACTTCCCGATGGAGAGATCCCTCCTCGAAGCACAAGTTACTTACCTTCGGTAACGCTCTATCTGTAAGAGACAATAGTTAGTGATAGATTCCTTACCTTAGAATTACCCCCATGCGTCAGACTGGATCCGGAAAGTTTTTGTCAGCAGTACCCATGTGCTTCTGAAGGTGGCGTTGTGCGGCTCCGCGTCAGTCGTAGGCGTCGTGACAGCTGGGATGACGTCGCAGCAGCTACTTGGACGCCACCCTTGCATGCGGACGTCAGTTCTGTACACGAATTTCCGCGGCAGGAACGCAGAGCCATGCAAGATACTGACCACTGGTGCATTGAAACTAGGGACCTAAAAGGGATGACCTTAACCCTACAAATCAGTTTGCAGAATGGGGAGGATGGGTGGGGCGGTAAGGAATCTATCACTACTAATGTCTCTTACAGATATATAATTACCGACGGTAAATAACTTGTGCATATGAAAGACACGCTCGTGATAGATTCTTTACCTTAGAATAGATACCTCAGCAATAACAACCCCGGTGGTGGGTCTGCGAACCAAGCTCACACCAGAAAGTCACGGAGAACAGAACGGCCAAAGAAGCAGTCTCTCCGGACTTGGCTGTCAAAGCAATAATGCTTATTAAAAGTGTGCAATGAGGCCCAAGTGGCTGCCTGAAAGATGTCTTGCAGGGGGACACCACATCCCAATGCAGTAGTAGCTGCTGTCGCTCTGGTATAATGGGCGCGCAGCCCAACCAGAGGGTACTTTTTAGCCAGAGAATAACCGATTTTATCCACAAGACGAACCAGTGGGAGATAGTACTCTTGTCCGGCCCGGCCTTTCTTGGCACCTACGTAGCCAACAGAGAGCTGGTCATCCACCCGGAACTGTTGTGTGCAATTCAAGTAAAATGAGAGCGCACGTTTTGGGTCCAGACGGTGGAGCCTCTCTTCCTCTCTGGAAGGGTGCGGAGGCGGAAAGAAAGTGAGCAGTGTGATAGTTTGCCCGATGTGGAAGGCAGTAACAACCTTTGGCAAGAAGGAAGGACGAGTCCGGAGCACAACCTTGTCTGGATGAACAAACCGAAAAGGAGGTTTACAGGGAAGAGCCTAGAGCTCACTCACGCGCCTAGCGGAGGTGATGGCAACCAGGAAAGCAGTCAGTCAGTCAGTAAACGAAGAGGACAGTTGTGAAGTGGCTCAAAAGGAGCGCACATCAAATAAGTAAGAACTAGATTCAAATCCCACTGCGGCATCACAAACGGAATAGGAGGGAAAGGTGAGTAATGCCTTTGAGAAATCTATTTACAACTGGGGACTTGAAAAGAGAGGGCTGATCAGGGAGCCTGAGAAAGGCTGAAATTGCAGAAAGGTAGCCCTTAATAGTGCCCAGAGCAAAGCCCTGCCGGCTAAAGAAAGAAGAAACACAAGGACTTCTGGAAGAGGGGCAGAAAGGGAATCCACAGCCTTTGCTATGCACCATGCCACAAATTTGTTCCACCTGCAGGCGTTTACCGATTTAGTGGATGGACACCTGGCTGCCAGAATGACATCACAGACTTCAGGAGACAAGTCAAATGGAATCAACTGCCGCTGCTCAATCTCCATGCAAGGAGGTGGAGGCTGGACAGGTTCGGGTGGAGGACAGTCCCCTGCTGCTGCGACAGAAGAGCCTTCCGAAGAGGCAGTCGGATCGGGGGATCCACGATCATACTAAGTAGCTTGGGATAACAAACTCTTCGAGCCCAGTCCAGAGCCACAAGAATGACTTGGGCCCGATCGCGCCTGATCTTCTTCAGAACTCTAGGAAGAAGTGGTATAGGCAGAAATGCGTACAATAGACCGCAACTCCACTCGCGACAAAGAGCATCGCCGAGTGAGTGCCGCCTTGGAAATTCCAACGCGCAGAACTGCTGACATTGCGCGTTCTCTTCGGTGGCGAGTCGTTCAAACCAAGGCCCTCCCCACTGTTGAAAGAGACCTTGCACCACCTCCGAGTGAAGACGCCATTCGTGATCCATCATGCACTTGCGGCTGAATTCGCCCGCCCTGGCGTTCAAAGAGCCTGCCAAGTGTTGAACCACCAGGAAAATGCCCTGGTGTTCCAGCCACGTCCAGAGGCGCAGAGCCTCCTGACAAAGGGTCCACGGCCCCACACCGCATTGCTTATTTTGCAGTACCACATGGCAGTGGTGTTGTCTGAACACCTGCACTAATCCTCCCTTGATACAGGGAAGAAATGCCTTCAGTGCAAGTAGGATCGCCCGGAGCTCCAGAAGGTTGATATGGAGCCTGGACTCCATCGGAGACCAGAGGCCTCTGATCGCCGCCTCTCCCATGTGGCCGCCCCATCCCAGGAGGAACGCATTCGTCACCACTGTGTGCTCCACTTGGGGAAGGGAGAGGGATCTGCCGCTGACCCAATGCCGGTTCGTGAGCCACCACTGCAATTGTCATGCAGTGCCCTCAGAGATCTGGACGTATACTAACAGGTTCCCCTGATGCTGCGCCCACTGGAAGTTCAAGTCTGACTGCAGTGCCCGCATATGCAATCTGGCATGATTGTTCAGCAGGATGCAGGAGGCCATGAGGCCCAGCAGCCTCAAGGTCATCCTGACCGAAACCCAAGACAAGGGCTTAAAAATCTGAATCCTAGCCCGAATGTCCCGAACTCGCTGCTTGGGAGGGTAGACCCGAAACTGCGCCATGTCCAGAACCGCTCCGATGAAGAGGAGCTTCTGAGAGGGAATCAGGTGTGACTTTGGCACGTTGATGGAGAACCCCAGCAAATGCAGGAGGTCGGCCATAGTCTGGAGGTGGGAGACGACTGCCTGGGGCGAGCCCGCTTTCAACAACCAGTCGTCGAGATCGGTGAAGACTGAAATCACCAATCTGCGCAGATGAGCTGCGACCACCGCCATCACTTTCGTGAACACCCAAGGGGTGCTGGTAAGGCAAAGGGGAGCATGGTGAACTGAAAGTGCTCGTGGCATACCGTGAACCGCAAGTAACGCCTTTGGACCGGCAGGACGGGGATATGAAAGTCAGCGTCCTGCAAATCTAACGCTACCATCCAGTATTGCGGGTCTAGGGCAGACAAGACCTGAGCAAGTGTGAGTATCTTGACCTTCTCCTTCCGGAGGAAGCGATTGACGTTCCGAAGGTCTAAGACATGACGCAGGCCCTTGTCCTTCTTTGGAACTAGGAAGTAGTGGGAGTAACAACCACGACCTACTTCTGGCGTCGGAACGCGCTCTATGGCCTCCTTGACCAAGAGTGCAGCAACTTCCTGCTGGAGAAGTGACAAGTGATCCCCCAACATGCGGTGGTACTGAGGTGGTATCGCTGTAGGGGTAGTCTCGACGGGGAGGGAGTAGCCCCTTCGGACTATCTGTAAAACCCACCTGTTTGAAGTGATGGTGCGCCAGTGGGGGAGGTGATGGCGAATCCTGCCGCCCACTGGCGTTTGGTGGGCCTGAAACACCCGACTAGGGAGGTTTGGAGGCAGTGGTGGCACGAGAGGTGGTGGATTGACCCGCCCGCTGGCCCCGTCACCTACCTCGGCAGGTCCCTCGTCTGCGGCTGCGCTGAGCCTGTTGCTGCGCAGGCCTGTGGCTTTGAAACAAACGTGTTTGGGCGCCCCTTCCTTGGCCATGAAAGGAGCGAAAGGAGTGCGCGTGGCTGAAAGGCCCAAGGTCTTAGCCGTAGCCTGCGAGTCCTTAAAATACTTCAACGCACTGTCTGCCTTGTCACCAAAAAGGAGAGTGCCATCAAAAGGTATGTCCATCAGAGTGTTCTGGACATCCCCAGAAAAATCAGGCGTGACAGTGTAGCGCCAATGTCGTGCAAATCTCTCTGCCCTAAGAGTCGGCGGTGTCAAGGTCACAACGAATCGTGAACTTGGCTGCATCTCTCCATCTCAGCAAGGGGGCCGGGCCTCCTCCGGACACTGAGGCAGCACCTGCGCCACCGTATCCCACAAAGAGTGGAAATAACGGCCCAAGAGGCATGCAGTGTTCACAGACCGCAACCCTGAACTGTCGGAAGAGAAAATCTTCTTCCCAAACTGCTCAAGTTTCTTGGATTCCCTGTCCAGAGGTGCGGAAGGGAATGCGCTCAGAGACACAGAGGCTTGGACAACCCTGCTCTCAGGGGTAGGGTGTTGGGAGAAGAAAATGGGGTATCCCGGGGCCGGGCGATGGGGTTGGGCCACGTTCCTATCCACAAGAGCCCCTGTGTTGGACCTGGACCAGGTGCCCAAAAGAACGTCTGAAAGTGCATCATTAAAGGGCAGCAGTGGTTCCGCAGAGGAAGCCACCGGCCGAAGAACTTCTGTCAGGAGGTTAGTCCTGACAGCCACTTGAGCTTGAGGTGGAGAGCCTCTGCTGCCCTACGCAACACCACTGAATCAGTACCACACTCCTCAGTAGCCACGGTAGGAGACGACAGTGCGCCAGGTTCTGGAGAGATATCTAGAGCACCGGCGTCCTCCAAATCCTCTGCCTAGTCCGGGTCTAACTCTCATTGGGCTGCGAGAGGGTCTTTAGACCCCTCCCCGTCCTCCTTAACCTGCTGGGGAGGTGGGGGAGGAGGATGGAGAAAGGGATAAAAATTCCCTATTCACGTCGGAATCGGCGTCGATCGACACCGGTTCGGCACCGTCTCCATGTCAGAGTGGACGACATCGGGCGGGGAGCCGGCCGGCAGCGGTGCCATAGACGTTGATGTCAGTGGAAGTCGTACAGGTCAACCGACATCAGCTGGGATCCATGCATGGATCCATGGGGGTCTTGCGGCTCCGAGGCCGCAGCCTTCGACGAGGTCAGTGCCGGAGCCATCGACAAAGAAGGGCGAGGACCACCAGTTGGACTTGCGGAGCCCAAAGGTGCACCGGCGGGACCCGACGGGCCAAAGAGACAGGCCATGGCTGACAAATTCCTGCAGCTGGGCCGGAGTTGCCGACGGACCAGGAAAGGCGGGTAGACCGTCGGCAACTGCATAGGCTCCGCCAGAGCCACGGGGGTGGCACCACCCGCACCCTCAGCTGTGTTGCACAACAGGCTAGGGGAAGGCAAAGAGCGACGGCGCTTCTTCGACTTATTGTGCTTCATCTTACCTGCCCCCGAGTGCGAAGACTTCGTCGAACGATGGTGGTGGCTCGGTGACCGGTCCCTCTACCTCCCACGGGACACGCACCTTGAACGACACGGAGCCACCTCCCGGGCCTCAAGCAACTTTCGGGACCGCTCCAGCAAAGTTTTCATAGCCATGGCCCGGCTGTAGGGGCACGCCGTGGGGTCGTGGTTGCGCCCCAGGCAGGAGAGACACTCGCGGTGCGGGTCCGTCACCGACGCCTTGCGGGGACAGACCTCACAAGACTTGAAACCGGGCATCCCTATAACACCAGGAGTCAAAGACTCAAAAAAGACAGAGTCAAAAGTCCCCAAATACTCAGTAACAAATTGACTGGGGGTACCGCTCTCTCCGGAACTGCGCTTGCTGGCATGGAAAAAGAAAGAACTGACGTCCGCGCGCGAGGGCGGCATCTAAGTAGCTGCCATTACGCCATCCCGGTGATCACGACGCCTACGACGGATGCGGAGCCGCACGACACCACCTTCCGACACGGGCGGGGAACTGCTGACAAAAACTTTCCGGATCCAGTCTGACGCCTGGGGGTAATTCTAAGGTAAGGAATCTAACACTAACGTGTCTCTTTCAGATAAAGACTTAATACAAGAGGAGATACTGCAAGCAATCAGAGACTTGAAAACGGGCAAGGCATCAGGACCAAACGGGTAGCCAATAGAATTATACAAGCTCAACACTTCAAAATTGGCCCCAAGTTTATTACAGATGTTTGAAGAATGCTGGGAGGGATGGGCACTTCGTAGGGATCAGTGATTTACCACAATTATCACCATGTATAAAACAGGGAAGCCCCCAGGAGATGATGCCTCCTATAGGCCAGTCTCATTTCTAAATGCTAAAACTAAGTTTTAGCTAAACTACTGGCATCCCGACTAATACAAGTAATCACTAGGCTAATACACCCAGACCAATTAGGGTTTTTGCCAGGGAGAAACACGGCGCGAAATCCAAAAAGATTACATGAAGTAATTAGCAGAGCAAAACAAACACAGGAAGACACTCATTTTTTCACTGGATGCCCGTATGGCGTGTGATACAGTTTAGTGGCCAGATCTCTACGAAGTACTGGTAAAATTTAATTTTGGACAAAAAGTTCTCAGCTGGGTCTGGCTTCTCTACTCTGAACCCCTGGCTCTGGTTGCAGTCAATGGGAAGACCTCACGCGCCTTCCCACCACGCCGCGTCACTCGCCAGGGATGTTCGATATCCCCTCTCCTTTTCACCATAGTGTTGGAACCCTTAGCCGCCTGGATAGGAATGGAACCCACTGCTGCAGGGCCTCCGTTGGTCGGATCAGTGGGAGGACAAGATAGCACTTTATGCAGATAATATACTTTTATATTTGGCAGATCCTAAACACTCACTAGCCAGAGTAATAAACATACTTGACAGCTTTGGCCACGTGTCTGGATATACAATCAACTGGACGAAAATCACTAATGTATCTTCGAAGTGGCGCCCTGCTTAAGATGCCTCGAAACTGCGTGATCCGGGTGGTGGCAGATAGGTTTAAATACCTGGAGATATTCACCACAACCGACACCTCCCTAGCCTATAAAATGAATCTCCTCCAGCCCTTAGGGAGGCTAAAAACAGATGTACAGTATTGGAAATCCCTCCCACTATTACTCTTAGGGAGAGCGATGCTTTTTAAGATGATGGCACTCCCTCGTTTCTTATATCTCACCACAATGCACCATACCCAATACCTGTACAATACTTTAAAACAATGAACTCCATACTGCTAAGGTTCCTGTGGAACTGGGGGGTGGCACGAATCGTACTTTAACTCTGGGTTGGTACGAGGAAGGAATTGCCCTGACTGACATACAAAAGTACTACTGCGCGTTACAATTAACCACAATCAACCAGTGGGTATATATGCCGAAGGATGAACCATCGCTCAGGAAGGATCGTCTAATGCTGCGCCAGGGCAGTTATCAACGGGCCCTATATGCGACACAATCAAAACCGAAACAAAACAAAACAACCATAGTAACAGGGCACTAGGTTGGCAACACAAACTGACACGGGCCACCCTCCTATGGGACGCAGTGGCCCTAGGCACATTGGGGAGTCATGCTGGGTTTGACAAATGAGACCTAATAGGCATATCTAAAATCAGAGACTTGTGGAATCAGGGAGCGGTGCCTTCCTTCGCTAACCTCCGACAAGAACATAATCTTGCAAGCACAGAGATTTATCGCTATATGCAGATTAGACATGCGTTACAGGCGAACATCCCATCCGGAGAAGAACTGCCAGACTACACTCCACTTGAAAACTCTCTGCTTGATGGATATATGACACATAAAGCAACATCGCACACATACCAGAAGATTATTAAAAACACACCCGGCACGCTACAACAATTACGAGCAAAGTGGACGAGTGACTTGGGAGACAAAGACTTTCTTGATGATTTGTCAAATAGTACCAAAGTACATAAAAAATGTCTTTCTTTGGAAACCCTGACCTAACTATAACTACACAGTAGTGACTGCCACTGTATGTGCTATACACAGACACATACATTCAATATATACACGTCAGTGAAGAGAAGCCTGTGAAATTGAAAAATCAAAAAGGATGAGCTCTTGAATGAGCTCTTGAACACTTCACAGCAGTCACTGTGGTGGTTAAATAAGAAAAGCAATTAAGAGGCCATTATAGGTTAAGACTTGCACTCAAATCAGACAAAATTTAAAAAGGAATTTTGTTTCATTTACTACACTGAACATCAATAAATTGCCTTGTGTATAGAATCCAAGAGTGAGAAGGGAGTGAATTTTACAGAAATAATAATCATTTTACTTTTAACAAGTAACACGATCCTTCATGTATTAAAATGAAACCTTCAAGGAGGTAAAACATCTTATCAAACAGCTAACAGAATATGATGAGAAGGTATTGCCCTCTGAATCTCAATTTGTGTATTTTTTAGAAATCATAAAATGCCAGGCTTCTATAGAGGAAGGGCCAGTGTATGCCGGGGTGCTCTGTGCAGCTGCTGCAGGTGAACTGGTGGCCAGAAAAGCCAGTCTGAGCTGTGTGTGGTCATGGAGACCCAGTGGCGACAAGAGGCATTGGTGAGCTAGAGGCTGAAAGAAAACTCCACGATGGTCTGCTAGCACCCATTAATAAGGGGAAGAGAGAGAGACTAGGCTGGCTATACCTCAGCTTGGTGTCTTAAGAGAAATGGTACCTAAAATGTAATAGCTGTCACCCGTGACAACTGGCTATATAATTCAGGATTATTATTCTAGTCTTCACTTGACTGCAACAGCTATGCCACCCTCGATAATCGACTGATACTTGGATGATGTTGCAACGGCATGGATAGAGGGGACAGACAAGCGCTCCCAGAACCAGTTGCTTGACAATACCAAAACGGATACACAATTTAACAAGTGAGAATGCATCAGGGTGAAACAACCTAACAACCTAAACAACCTAAAAGGTGAATTTTAGAAATAGCACAGTGACTTATTCACTCTGCCTCTACTAACAAAAGATGAAGAGATCCTAGTAGTGAGTCTTCCCTACCACTGCCACGGAGGGGAGTATAATGGGGCATGTTACAAAGTCTAGGAAGGACACACTTCTCGTTCAATCATGCATAATGTTGACGCTGATTAGCCTTGATCTACCAAGACTTACCAGCAGGCTTTAGATTTGAAGGAATGGCCATTCCTAAAGACAGTACTGGGCAGGTTGGACCTGGGGGAATAGTTTCATAAGACTGTTGGCTTACCATACAAGAACGCCATGGTGAGGGCCCACATAAATTGTCTTCACCAATAGATTTCTAGATTGACTTAACAGGGATGTCCCTTGTTGCTTCAGCTCTCAGGCACTGTCATGGAACCCCCTAGCCTGCCTACTGCAAGAACACCATGAGCAAAACGGAATCATCCTTGGCACCAGAAAAACCTAACATGAGTAAAAGCTGGCTCAAAATGCCATAGTTAGATGGCATATTAGCCTTCATTATAATTCTGGCAATCTCAAAACTTGTAAATTTTGTTGTTAATACTACCATCCACTGACCATATTTTTCCTTGATAATATATGCTCCTTTCTGCTCGGCTTAACCTGGGCCGGAGGGAAGGTAAGATATTGAAATTACTATGTGAAATGGGAGGGTTCTTTAGTCTGGAAAGAATGTGTTTATGCATCTAAAAGAGGCTTTACTGTTTTTTTTTTTTGTTTTAACTGCATAACGTGCCACACCAGGTGGTTGTAAGTATGCTCCAAACTGTACTTGTCAACAATCCAATTTTGAACATCAAAATGAATACAGTGCACTATCAAACATAGCTTAGGACAAATTAGTAAAATTACTTTGCTTCGAAATACTTATGTTTTCCTGCTCTTACTGGATTATTCGTCCCACCCTTTGATGGAGGTGGTGGTGGTGGTCTAGGTCTACACTGCAAAGGGCAGGCATGTCTGGTTAATTCGATCTCCCTATGCTCAGAATGAGGTCATTAATAATTTAATGAAAAGTAGTTGCATGCCCATCCATGGGCATGTCACCCTTGGCACAATCAACGCCCTTGGTAGGGTTTGTTAAGTGTTATAAATAAACTAATGAATCCACTGTTTGTTCTTGGATGTCTTTTATATGTTGCTCGTCTTTACTTCAGACAAGATGTGCATCACAATGTTCATCCAAAATGTTTAATTCAATACAAAATAATACGAAATGTGTTAATACATCCTTTTTGATATTTCAGATTCCCAATGCATTTCGGGCACTACGCCCTTCATTAGGGGACAAATCTATAATGCAAACACTAGTACATTGCCGTGAGTTGGCCGTCCAAACAAACCATTATGCGAATGCAACATAATCGTTGTAAACCGTGCAAACGATAGGTGTGGTAACCAGTTTAACTTAATAATGGTGAAACCATGGAAAACTCCAGGACTACTTCAGGTGGGTGAAGGGTGTGCGCGTATGATGGTGCTCACCCGGTGTCCCAATGGATGACGCATTTGACAAAAGTCATGAAGTGCACGAAATTAGGTAGTGAAAAAGTAACGAACATGAGCCTCTATGTATAAAATAACAGGCATGACAGAGATGAATCTCTCAAGTGTAACCGAGGTGCGAAGGTGACACGAGAGTTGTATGCCCGTTGTGAAGACAAATTATATCATGCACAATGGTTGAAACTTAACTCGCCTTTGTGCTCCCCCGAATGGTGAAACGCTGCTGGTTATAATGGCGGCGATAAGTTAGTGACGCCAAAAAGACGCTAAGCTAAAGTCTGCCGGGTTCCCCAATTACGAGGTATGCCCGGAGTTGCCAAGGTTCAATACTCACTAGTAAAAGAACGCGTTGAGAGATCCGTAATGATCTTCTGTAAGAAAAGTTGAAGCGGAACGCAATGTTCACGTGTTCCCCGACTAATGAGGTCTTGGGATACAAAAAACGGACTCTGACGAAAGTGTAAGTGAGTTACAGCGGCCATGTTGGAGTGGTTCAGATGTCAACAAATTGCCTGGAAGGTCAATGTTCACCGCGAGTTAAGGTTTTGCGATGCAAAAAGAAACGAAGGTATATGCAAGAATGAGGCGAGTGTATAGCTATGTGGCACCAAAGCTTGGTTCGAACGATGATTGGTGAACGCATAAGAGTAGACCATGTGAAAAATGATGATCACGTGTCGACTAATAATGTCTAATACAAATGGACTGAAAAAAACGAATTAAAAGAATGTACATGAATAACAACTACCATCCTGGGGTGTAAGAATGGAATAGTGAGATTAAAAACGGGCTGCTTGGGTGATCGGTTGCGTGTTTATCGTGTCATCAAAGGAAGCTATAGTCAGAAGCATGTGTAAAGTACAGGAGTCGAAAAATGACCATATTTTGATGTACATCCAAAGTTGTAGGGATGTCAACAAATGTCCAAATGATGTTCTGTGATATCAAATGTATGAAACCTATGATACATCAAAAGACTGTGTGGAAAATTGTGAAGATGCAGTTAAATATTATATACGTAAACAAACAATTATGTGGTCAATCAAGCTGTAGGTCCGCAATAACAGTAGCATTAAAGAATTGTTCAAATTACAGTAATCAATTGATCTATATCGAGTCACGAGAGTACAGTCTAAAGATAACACTGGAATTCCATCCTTTCGTTCATCCCATGAGGTTTAAGTGCATCTAAATGTCGGATCCAATAACTTTCTCGTTGTAATAAATAATTGTGATAATCTCTGCCCTCTTGTTTCTCAATCACTTCAAGAACGAGGAATTTCAGTTGACTAATGTTATGATTCTATTTATTCAGGAACAAGATGAACAAGTTACTTACCTTCGGTAACGCCTTTTCTGGTGGATACAGTATCTGCCTGTGGATTCCTCACCTTGTGAATATCCCCTGCGCCAGCAACATTCGGAAACTTTTGTAGCAGTCCACGCCGATGAGGTCGAAGACGACGTCACAGAGGCACGGCTCTGCTCGCGACTCCGCTGACGTCACCGGCTCCATAAGAAGACCTCCTCGGCGTGATGACGTCAGTTCTGCAACTTTTTTCCGTGCCTTCGAGGCACACGGACGGACTGACAGCAATATGTACATAAACAGTATACACAGTACACAATATGCATATCAACACACACAGTGTGGAGAAGAAACATCAAAACACTAGAAATAACCCAATGCCTTTGACAGATTAAAACACATCTGAAACACCATCAATAGAATTATAGACATAAAGTCACTGGTATAGAAGGACGGACAACGGGGAGGCGGGTGGGTCAGTGAGGAATCCACAGGCAGATACTGTATCCACCAGAAAAAGCGTTACCGAAGGTAAGTAACTTGTTCTTCTGATGGATACATCTGCCAGTGGATTCCTCACCTTGTGAATAGATTCCGCAGCAGTCCCCCACTCCCGGAGGAGGGTGTCCACCCTTCTATACCAGAAAGTCCTGAAGGACGGATCGCGCAAAATGTCCGTCCCTCCTCACCTCGGTGTCTAAACAATAATGCTTTGCGAAGGTGTGGAGGGAGGCCCAAGTTGCCGCCCTACAAATGTCCTCCACTGGAACACCTCTAGCTAAGGCAGATGTGGAAGACTTTGCTCTGGTAGAATGAGCCCTCAAACCCTCCGGAGGCTCCTTACCAGCTAGAGAGTAGCAGATCTTGATGCATAGCACAATCCATCTGGAAAGGGTGCGCTTATGCACCGCACGACCCTTTCTGCAGCCAGCAAAGCCCACAAAGAGCTGGTCATCAATCCTGTAGTCCTTAGTCCTGTCCAGGTAAAAGCTCACCGCCCTCTTAGGGTCCAAACGGTGAAGTCTCTCCTCCTCCTTGGAAGGGTGAGGGGGAGGATAAAAGGAAGGAAGGGTAATGGATTGCCCCAGATGGAAGGGAGTTACCACCTTAGGCAAAAACGCAGCCCTGGTCCGGAGCACCATTCGTTCAGCATGCACAGTCAAGAATGGGGGTTTTGAACTAAGAGCTTGAAGCTCTCTTACCCTCCTTGCCGAGGTGATAGCAACGAGGAAAACCGTTTTAAAGGACAACAGTCTCAAGGGACACTTATGTAAGGGCTCGAAGGGAGAACCCATAAGAGAAGTCAGTACAAGGTTTAAGTCCCATTGAGGTACAATAAAGGGAGTAGGAGGAAATTTATTCGTGAGGCCCTTAAGAAACCCTTAAGAAAGCCGATAAATATCCTTTTACAGTAGCCACAGCAAAGCCTTGCTGAGCAAGAGAAAGGGCAAACTGTAAAATATTAGACAAACGAGCCCTCAAGGGATCAATTGACCTCTCTCCGCACCAGAGAACGAATTTAGACCATCTATAGGAGTATATGGATTTGGTGGAGTGTCGCCTGGCCGATAAAATAACGTCCACCACATCTGGAGGGAGAGAGAAAGAATTTAGGTTGCCCCGTTCAGTCTCCAGGCATGAAGGTGTAAGCTCTGGAGGTGGGGGTGTAGAACCTGCCCCTCCGACTGCGAGAGGAGGTCTGCCCTCAGAGGGAGACGGAGCGGAGAGCACGAGGAGAGGTGGAGAAGATCTGTATACCACACCCTTCTTGGCCAATCCGGGCGATCAATATGACTTGGGCCCGGTCTTGGCGAATCTTCCTCAGAACCCGAGGAATCAAGGGTATGGGAGGAAACGCGTAAAGGAGTTGTGGGCTCCAATCTATCTGAAACGCGTCCCCCAACGCTCCCTGCATAGGATACTGGAGACTGCAGAATGACGGGCAGTGAGCATTCTCGTAAGTGGCGAACAGGTCCACCCGAGGAGTACACCACATCCGAAAGACGTGAAGAACTACCTCTGGATGAAGCCTCCACTCGTGATCGGCGGAGAACTGCCGACTGAGACTGTCCGCACGCACGTTCAGAACTCCGGCCAGATGATTTGCCATCAGACAAATCCGATGGTCCTGAGCCCAGGACCATAGACGCAGGGCCTCTCTGCAGAGACAAAGAGACCCCACACCTCCCTGTTTGTTTATATACCACATCGCGGTCGTGTTGTCTGTCAGGACTTGAATCGACTGACCGCAAAGGGAAGGAAGGAAGGCCTTGAGTGCCAAACGTATCGCCCGTAATTCCAGAAGGTTGATGTGCAACAACCTTTCTTCCGGAGACCAAAGACCCTTGATCTCCAGATCCCTCAGATGAGCACCCCACCCTAGAGTGGATGCATCCGTTATCACCGTGGCCACCGATGGAGGTAGATGGAAGGGCTTTCCTTGGGACAGATTGCCCTCCACGCTCCACCAAGATAGATCCGCTGCAGCTTCTCTGGAGATCCTCACAGACTCCCTGAGATCTCCCTTGTGCTGATACCACTGCTTGCGGAGGCACCACTGGAGCGCCCTCATGTGCCAGCATGCATGGTTGACCAACAGGATGCAGGAGGCGAACAGACCGAGCAGGCGAAGGACCTTCAGAACTGGAACGACCGCTCCGCTGTAAAATAAAGGAATCATTTCCTGAATGTCGAGAATCCTTTGAGGAGGAGGGAATGCTCGACACACAGTAGTGTCCAGTACCGCACCTATGAACAGGTTGCGCTGAGAGGGCACCAGGTGAGACTTGGGCACATTGATAGAAAAACCCAATCTGAACAACAACTGAGTTGTATCCCGCAGATGGCACAGCACCTTCTCCGACGACTCCGCCTTGATCAGCCAGTCGTCCAAATAAAGGAAAACCGAAATTCCCGACCTTCTGAGATGGGCTGCCACCACTGCGATCACCCTTGTGAAGACTCGAGGTGCCGAAGTAAGACCAAACGGGAGGACCGCAAACTGATAATGCTGCGACCCTACCGTGAACCGGAGATACTTCCTGTGCGACTTCAGAATGGGGATGTGAAAATACGCATCCTGCAAGTCGAGCGACACCATCCAATCCTCCTGATTCAGCGCCTGAAGAACCTGCGCAAGGGTGAGCATCTTGAACTTCTCCTGTTTCAGGTAAAAATTCAGGATTCTGAGGTCCAATATCGGACGCAATCTGCCGTCCTTCTTCGGGATCAGAAAATACCGGTAGTAGCATCCCTGACCCCTCTCCTGCTCCGGAACCACCTCTATCGCACCTTTCTGAAACAACTTCAGGACTTCCTCCTGTAGGAGAAGACGGTGGTCCTCCGAGCAAACCCCTTGGCAAGGAGGGTAATTTGGAGGGAATTCCCGAAAGGGAAGGGCGTACCCATTTTCTACAAGATCCAGAACCCAGAGATCTGAAGTTACAGACTCCCAATCTTGTAGAAAATGGGTAAGCCGGCCCCCCCACAGGACCAGCATGATCCGGAATGCCGAATCTAGGGCTGTTTTGCGGTGGTGGGAGGGGCTGAGGAAGAGGAAGAGGAGGAGGAGAGTTGACGGCCACGTGAGCGACCTCTAAGTCTTCCTCTATATCCCTTGGAACTTTGCTGCTGCTGCTGCTGCTGCTGCTGCTGCTGGGCTGGTCTATAAGAACGAAAACTCGCCCTACCAAAACCTCTGTACCTCTTGAAAGTACCTCTCGGCTGGGATTGAAGGCCCAACGACCTAGCCGTAGCCTTACTCTCTTTGAAGCGCTCGAGAGCAGCATCAGCCTTCTTCCCGAACAGACCAGACCCATCAAAAGGTAAGTCCAACAAGGTTGACTGGACATCAGAAGAGAATTCGGAGGACTTAAGCCACGCACCCCTCCTGGTGGCGACTGAAGACCCCATGACCCTGGCTTACTGAGTCCGCTGTATCCAGGCCACTCTGAATAACCTGGCGAGCAGCCGCCTGGGCATCCGATAGTACTTCATGGAAGCCTGCTCTATCCTCCTCTGACAGCTTCGGTGCCAACTTTTTAGCTGAATCCATAAGCGCATGGATATAGCGCCCCAATAAGCAAGTCGCATTAGAAGATTTTAATGCCATACTGGCTGACGAAAAGACCTTCTTGGCCGATTGGTCTACCTTCTTGGCCTCTCTGTCCCCTGGGACTTGAGGAAACGCACCTTTTGAACGTCCAGAACAAGCAGCCTGAACGACCAGGCTTTCAGGTGAAGGGTGTGATGACAAAAACTCAGGATCCCCTGGAGCCACCCTATATCTCCTTGCAACCACCTTGGACACCGCAGGAGCCGAAAAAGGCTTGCGCCACACATCCAACACAGGCTCCAATATTGCTTCATTAAAAGGCAACAGCGGCTCTGACACCGCAGTTGGAGAGTGCAACACCTCAGTCAAAATATTAGACTTGAATTCAACAGATGGCAATTGAAGGTCCAACAACTCTGCAGCCTTTCTGATTACAGCATGATAAGGTGCCGCGTCTTTAGAAGGTTCATCCGATGGAGGAGTGATCTCCCACTCCGGAGACAAATCCAACCCACTTGCCTCCTTCAACTCGTCAAACACCTCATCGGATTCGACCAATTCCCCCTCTTCAGCCTCGTCCATAAGATAGCGCCTCTACTCCAGCACTCTCTGCGCCTCCCTTCTGGAACGGATCCGCACCTGCGGCGTCGGCGGCGCCGTGATCGAATCCGACGGCGCCAGCAGAGGCGTCGAACGCGGATCAGCTGGAGCAGCCGGCATCGAACGAGGTCGAGTCGGCGCCAGTGAAGAGGGAACCGGCGTCGATGTTCTCGCCGCCATCTGCCAAGACGGCGTCGCTGGGAAGAAAGGCATAAACGGTGCTTGAGGATAAACCTGCGGCACTCCCAGATTAAAAGCCATCGGACCCATCGGACCCATAGGTGCACCAGAGGTATACATGGCCCGAGAAAACACCCCGTACATCGCATTGAGATAATGCGAGGGGTCCTGACCTGGATTAGGGAAAGCCGGATACTGGTCAGGTAACACCGGACTCGGGCCAGCCGGCGCAGACGGTGGAACTTGCGGCATCACAGACTCACCCGGAGCCTGATCATTCTCATCCTGGGCCGGAGTCGGAGACGGAGCCGAAGGACCTGCAGGATCTGGAGAAGCCATCGGAGCCGGCGCCGGAGAAGACACAGGAGAAGGAGCAAGAGGCGAAGCCGGGACAGGAGAAGGAGACACTGACTCCCTTCGACGCCGAGCAGGTGATTTAGACTTCGACGTCGAGGCCTTATGATGAGACGAATGCCTCCTCTTCTTCTTATGCTTCTTGCTCTTTGAAGCATGTCCCGAAGTCGACTTGGAAGCCGACCTCGACCTCGACCTGGATCTTCTTCTACCTCTTTTCTCCTTTTTCTTCATCCGGGCGATAAAGAGCTTTGCCTCTCTTTCCTTAAGAGCCTTCGAGCTCATCTTCCTGCAACACGAACATCCTTCAACATCGTGGTCCGATGACAAACACCAAACGCAGTCGTCATGCGGGTCAGTGATGGACATGTGTTTGCCACATTCACGGCAAGGCTTGAAACCAGACTTCCTTGCCGACATTCTCGAAGAAAGACAGAGAAACTTCGGAATAAACACAAAGTAACAGGTAAAGCTACCAGTAACGATTCCCGAAATCCGTTGGCGTCGTCGGCGCGGAAAAAAGGGAACTGACGTCATCACGCCGAGGAGGTCTTCTTATGGAGCCGGTGACGTCAGCGGAGTCGCGAGCGGAGCCGTGCCTCTGTGACGTCGTCTTCGACCTCATCGGCGTGGACTGCTACAAAAGTTTCCGAATGTTGCTGGCGCAGGGGATATTCACAAGGTGAGGAATCCACTGGCAGATGTTATCCATCAGAAGTATGGATTCCTTACTTGACCCTCCTGGCTAACGCCCTTGCGGGTGGTGCTGTAGTCCCTGACTCGTGGCTCGGGGCAGAGATACTGCCGATATATAAGAAAGGCGATCGCTCTGCCCCGGGTAACTACAGACCCATTAGTCTAATAGATGCAGTACAAAAAATTATTGCCCGCCTTGTACTTGGTCGTATCCAAATTTGGATGTCTGACTTTGACGTGCTGTCTCCACTTCAGGCAGGGTTTCGGTCCCACACTGGGACCCTGGACCAAGTATTCAGGGTAGTACTTCTGTACTGGAAGGTTGTCTTTCTGGGGGGAGGCAAATTGTATGCAGCCTTTGTAGACTTAAGGTCTGCGTTTGACCTTGTGCCGAGGGACAAGCTATGGAAAGTTCTCTTGGACATGGGCATGCCAAAAGATCTGGTTTCTTTTTTGGTCACCATACATGAAAATACGTACGTTATGATTCTGTTCCAAAAAATGACAGGTTACTGTTGATTTCATGTATCTCGTTCTGATGTTACTCTTATGTTTGTTGACTCTAACCTTAATTTTGCGTTTGGTAATACCAACATAAACTTGCCCGCATGGACATTTTAACAGATCTACAACATTCATGGTGTCGCATGTAGCCGTGACCTTCAACTAAATTTTTGTTCCCCTTATGGGATGAGTGATTGTGGGCCCTTGTATGACGTTAATTATTGCAGTTGTGGCACGGAAGAGTTCATTTGGATTTAGATGGTTCCAAATGCTCGGTGGAACATTTCAAAATTTCTCCTAGGTTTTTGCCTCTTAAATGCGAAAATGGGATTTTGAATAAACAGTTGTTTAAAATCTGGTTCCAACTCTAGGATTGGCCAATGACGTTTGATTATCCTTCTGTATTTCATTAATAATTTGTTATATATTGTTTCAGCATGTTACTGGCCTCAGAGCCTGCTCTCCATATTCTAGGCTGATTATTGATGTAAGCATGCATTGTCAACTCTGCACTACTGTTACCCATTTCTTTAATTCTAACCAATGATACTCTAATGCCAATTGTAGTTATTCTAAAGTATTAACCCTGCCATTTCTGCACAATCTACAGGACTGCCACTGATACCATTTTATTTCTAGCTCTTTTTGAAAGCATCCTTAGGTACTTGTACATTTTCCCCACACTCCCCAAAGCTCTACTGCATCAACAAGGTGCTATTGTTCCAAAGACTTCTCTCTGACATATTTTGTCTCCTAAATTGATACAGCATCACCCTCCTATGTGGCACAGTTCTAGAAATCTTCGCCACTGCTGCTGTGAACTTTTCTAACCTCGAACTGATGGGCTGGCTCATCTATCAGGGGGCAAAATTGTGCAGCTGAAGTCTCTTTTGCTGCTGTGAAAAGCAGTCCGGAATGGAGCAGCAGAAGTTAGCACTCTACTTTATGCATAGATTGACCATGCCAAGATGCAGTTCTTCTGGATTCGTTTTACAATTCCAGTCTCCGAGGCGCATTTGCAGACTCCTACGTACTGCTATTGCAACTCAATGTTGTTTAATTCTAGATTGTGAAGCTGACAGTTATTCTGACACCGCCCATTATAAGATGGACTTTCTAACGGTCTCTGTTGTGTCCGTGATCTGCAAGTCTGAGGATTATGTAGTACTCTTGAGAAGTACTACTTTTTCAACCAAATGGGTTTGGTGGTGTGGTATGTGCGAGAAGGCGCTTCTAATGTGTATCGTTTTCTCTGAAACACTGTAGTACGAAAAGCAGGTTGTACTGACATCAGGGCTTTGCAAGAGTTTTGGCCCTGGTACACATTTAACAATGACAAAACAACATCTATTAAAGATATTTAACATTCCCATACCAACAGCTTTCAAAAAAGTTCCAGTGACACAAATGTTAGCATCTCATCGGACAGGGCAGTGCGAGTAATTAGTAGAAAGTCTTACACATCCTTATGGCAAGGAGGAGAGGAGAAGAGGGGTCAGGGGGCTGGGTAGGGAAGGTTGCAGGATTCTATGTCTCTCCTTACTTATATTTTCAAATACCACAGTAGTGCTTTTACCAAAACCAGGTCAAGACAAAGAATTAACAGCTAAGCACTCTAGTGGGATGAGAGTATAATCATACAAAAAGCAATCCAGTTTTTGTGAAGTGGAACGTTAATACATAAACAGAATAATGTAAAGAAAGGCAATACACTGGATTGCATTCCTAAAATGCTGAATACTTTTATATATGAAAGCTCATCCTGCATTTATTATTCAATAGTCAACTTACTGTGTACTTTGATCTAAATAGGTGATAACCCGGTCTGCTTCTTCTTCCAAGCGTTTGTTAACATGATGAAGATACTCCGGAACCTGCAAGAAAAAAAAACATGCTGACTATATATCCTATGATAAAGTTAAGACAAACTAAATATAGATGTAAAAGCTTTCTTCTGTGCATCACATTCTGAATATGCTACTTACCAGTATGCATCTGTTCTTGGCATGTAGGGCTGCTGACATTCATATCTGTGCATAGATCGCCGCCTAGTGTTGGGTCCGGATGTTTGCACGTTGTTGTCCTGGAAGAGTCTTCGAAGTATCCTTGGATAGGTGACTCCTCCCCTGGACTACAGTGCGCATGGGCATCCTCTCCATCCTCAGATTGTTTTTCGCCATTGTGGCAGTGATGGAGTAGATATAGAAAGTGATGACCATGCTTACAGTAATTCTGAGAGCTGCAGCTGCGACAGGCGCCGGGGAGGAGGGAGGGCGATATGAATGTCAGCAGCCCTACATGCCAAGAACAGATGCATACTGGTAAGTAGCATATTCAGTTCGAGGCATGTGGGCTGCTGAATTCATATCTGTGCATAGAATACATAGCAGTGCCCTCTATTGGCGGCGGCTACCCGTGCCAGCTGCAGCGGTCTGAAAAAGTGTTTTGAGAACAGCCTGTCCTACAGCTGCCTGCTGTTTTGACTGCACATCTACGCAATAGTGTTTTGTAAATGTGTGTGTAGTGGACCATGTGGCTGCTCTGCATATATCATGCAGGGGAATATTTCCTAGGAAGGCCATGGAAGCCCCCAACTTGCGTGTTGAGTGGGCTCGTGGTGGAATAGTTAATGTGCGTTTTGCCTTTTGATAACAGATTTGAATACACTTAACTATCCATCTGGCTATCCCTGCTTTGGAGATGGTGTTACCTTTGTGGTGTGGGGCAAAGGCAACGAACAGTTGTTTTGTCTTCCTGAAGGGTTTAGTCCTGTCGATGTAGTACATGAGGGCCCTCCGTACATCTAGTGTATGTAGTGCCCTTTCTGCAACAGTTTGTGGGTTTTGGAAGAAAACTGGCAGTTCAATAGTCTGATTCATGTGGAACTGCGATATTACTTTGGGCATGAATTTGGGGTTGGTACGTAGTACGACCTTGTTGGCGTGAACCTGTATAAATGGCTCTTGAACGGTTAGTGCCTGGAGTTCACTAACTCTTCGTAGGGAAGTGATCGCTACCAGGAAGGCCACTTTCCAGGTAAGGAATTGAATCTCGCATGAGTGTAGAGGTTCAAAGGGTGGACCCATCAGGCGTGTGAGGACCAAGTTGAGGTTCCACATTGGAGCTGGTGGGTGGCTTGGTGGAATGACTCGCTTGAGTCCCTCCAAGAATGCTTTGATGGCAGGCACTCTGAATAGAGAGAGGTGCTGCCTGGTTTGCAGATAGGCTGAGATTGCGGTCAAATGGACACGTATAGAGGTGTACGCCAGATTGCATCGATATAGGTGTAAGAGGTAACAGATGATGTTTTGGATGGATGCGTCCAGCGGGTTGATGTCATTATTACCGCAATAAATGACGAACCTTTTCCATTTGGCTGCATAGCAAGCTCTGGTAGTGGGTCTCCTGGCCTCCTTGATGATGTCCATACAGTCAGGTGGCAGGTTGAGATAGCCAAACTCTAGGACTTTAGGAGCCAGATCGCCAGGTTCAGCTGTTGCGGATCTGGGTGCTGAACCTCTCCATGGTTCTGCGTCAAATGCGCGGGTTTGATCCGCAGCCTTTGATGCGGCACCACGGAAAGTTCGAGGAAGGTGGTGTACCATGGCTGGCGTGCCCACGTGGGAGCAACTAGGACGAGTGTCAGGGAGTGTTGTCGGAGTTTGCGAGCCACCAGCGGTATCAATGGCGCTGGGGGAAAGCGTACGCAAATCTGCCGGACCAGTTCATCCATATCGCATTGCCCTGCGACTGCGGATGTGGGAATCTGGCGGCGAAGCTTTGGCATTTTGCGTTTTCGCTTGTCGCGAATAGGTCTATCTCCGGATGACCCCACTGCTGGAAGTACGGTTGGAGTACTGATGGGTGTAACTCCCACTCGTGCATCTGGTGGCTGTGTCTGCTGAGCAGATCCGCCATCTGGTTGTCCTTGCCAGGGAGGTGTTCCGCCATGAGGAACATGTTCCTTTGAATGGCCCACTTCCACATGCTCTGAGCCAGATGAGACAACTGTGGAGAGTGTGTTCCTCCCTGTTTCTGTATGTAGTACGTTGCGGTCATGTTGTCCGTCCGGATCAACACGACCTTGTTGCATAGATGTACTTTGAATGCCTTCATGGCTAGGAAGATTGCCATCAGTTCCAGAAGGTTGATGTGCAACTTCTTTTGTTGTGTTGTCCATAGTCCCTGCACTGTGTAGTGGAGTACATGAGCTCCCCATCCCTGGAGAGACGCGTCCGCTGTCAGTACTATCTGTGGGACAGGCTCTTGGAATGGTCGGCCCTTGCAAAGGTTTTGTGGATTCCACCAATGCAGAGAGTTGTATGCCCGACCGCTCACCAACACTAGGTCCTTCAACTGTCCTTGAGCCTGATTCCACTGACGTGCTAGGCACTCCTGAAGTGGGCGCATATGTAATCTCGCGTGCGGGACTATGAAGATGCAGGAGGCCATCATGCCTATCAACTGCATAAACACTCGCGCTGGAAGTGAGTGATTGGGTTTGAACTTGGAGATCAGAAGTTGTATGCTGTTGATCCTCACTAAATTTGGCTGAGCTGTGGCCGCCAGAGTGGCTTGCACATTGCTGGGCTGACTTCGCTTGAACGAGCCAGTCGTCTAGGTAGGGGTAGACGTGTATATGCTGCCTCCGTAGATGTGCTGCCACCGTAGCTAGGCACTTCGTGAAAACCCTGGGCGCTGTTGTCACGCCGAAGGGAAGGACTTTGAACTGATAGTGCTGCCCCTGAACAGTGAACCTGAGGTATTTTTTGTGTGAGGGGTGGATGGGTATGTGAAAGTACGCATCCTTGAGGTCCAGTGTGGCTAGGAAGTCTCCCTGCTTGAGAAGCGGAAGGACTTGCTGTAGAGTGAGCATGTGAAAGTGCTCTGAAAGAATGTACTGGTTCAGGGGTCTCAGGTCTAATATAGGTCTGAGCGACCCGTCCTTTTTTGGAATTAAGAAGTAGAGGGAGTACACTCCCATACCCTGCTCGTGGATGGGTACGACCTCTATAGCGCCTTTTAGAAGCATACTTTGCACCTCTTGCTGTAAGAGCGTTAAGTGCTCTGAGGACATAGGACGGCTTCTTGGTGGTATTGTGGGTGGAGTGGAGGTTAACTCCAGACAGTAACCGTATTTTACAATATCTTTGACCCACCTGTCCGTGGTGATGGAGTTCCACGTGGACAGGAACCTTTGTAGCCTTCCCCCGACAGGTGTTATGTGGTCGGGAGGAAGGGAGAGGGCGTCACTGCTTGTTCTTGGGGGAGGACCTGGTGTTGCCGTAGCCACGTCCTCTGCCCTTTGTACTGGAGCCACGATATCCACCTCGGGTGTTCTTATCGTAGGTGGTCTGTGTATTGCCTTTGTTATACGTTTGTTGTGACCCCTGTCCTCTACCTGCTCCCTTGTTTCCGGGGCGACGAAAGGAGCCGCTCCGAAAGGACTGAGTTTGTAGGGCGCCCATGGACTTTGCAGTGTCCGTGTCCTTTTTTATCTTTGAGGGTGGTGTCAACCTCTGGCCCGAATAAATAGTCGGGGTTGACGGGCTGGTTGAGTATATTGTTTTGTACCTCAGGCTTGAATCCTGAGATCCGTAGCCAGGCATGTCGTCGCAGCATGACGCTTGTGTTTATGGCCCTGGCAGCCGTGTCTGCAGCATCTAGTGCACATTTGATGGAAGCATTCGTGAGTAGCTGTCCTTCTCTGATGAGCATTTCTGCGCCTTCCTTGAACTGGTCAGGGAGATGTTGGAATATTTGCTCCAGTGTGTCATAGTGCGCTCTATCATAGCGAGCAAGGAGCGCTTGAGTGTTGGCTATGCGCCATATGTTGGCAGCTTGGGCGGCAACTCGCTTGCCAGAGGTCTCTAACACCTTGGACTCTTTGTCCGGGGGAGGAGCGTCACCTGTCGTTTGCGAGTGTGCCCTCTTGCGAGCATTCGCTACGACGATGGAGTCGAGTGGTAATTGGCCTCTGATGTAAGTAGGATCCCCAGGTGCTGATCTGTATTTCTTATCAATCCTGGGGTTTATCACTCGTGCCCTGGTGGGTTCCTTGAAAATGTCCTTGGCTGGTTTGAGGACCCCCTTCAACATTGGCAGAGTCTTTACATGTCTTTCTGAGGATGCAAAGGTGTCCATTAGAAAGTCATCTTCGATGGTATCAGAGTGAAGCTGTACCCCATGGTTATTTGCAGCACGTTCAATAAGAGCGTTGAACGCCGCAGTATCCTCCGTGGGAGATGTTTTTGCCCCATAGAGGGGTCCTGTGCATCGAGAGGTGCACTGGGGTCTGCAGGGTCGCCCCAAGTTTGATCAGGGTCCTGCTGGTCATCAGGGTCTGTGTCTACATGGTAGGGGACTTGGTCATCCATGTAGTCCTCCAATGCATCCGTGTCGGAGCGTGTGGGGGAGAACCGGTGTGGATCCTGGTAGGATGAATGGAAAGGTTCATAAAGGAGAGGTTCTGATTCTACAGGCAACTTCCTTTTTAGTGGGATCCTGAAAGGGTCCAATGGCGGCTCCGAAGTTATCCTTCGGTCGTGGAGAATCATCCTGCCAGTGTCGGCGTCGATGACACGTGCCGGAGACGTCTCAGCAGGTGTGACCGTAGTTTGGGTGACCCGTGTCCTGAGTTGGAACATTTTTGGGATTGTCGACGGAGGCAAGCCGAAGGTAATGTTGGCCGGCACCGAAGAGGCTGCTGGAGCTCCGATCGAACCGGAACCCGACGGGTCCTGGAGGGCAGCCGTGGTTTTACTGCCTTGCGTCGCACCAGGTCGTACTTGGGGCGCCTTTGAGGCTTTGGCACCGGCCAGGTTCGTAGAGGCGGCCGTGGATTTTTTCGGCGCCGGCGGTTCATCGAGTCGAGGTGCGGAGATCACCGTCGAAGTCTTCGATACGTGAGGCTTAGGCGTCGTCGAGGGAGCGATGCGAGACGCAGCAGGCGGTACGGCCCTCGGTGTCGTTGGTGCCGGTAGCCGAGCAGGTTTGTCGGTGCCGATGGCCTTTTTCCGTTTGTCGACTCCGACGTCGCCCGCTTCAAGTTCGGCACCGAAGTCCCTCTTGGTGCGGTCGGTGCCGACGCGTTGCGCTGGCGTCGAAGGTGTGGAAGGCCTCGATCCGACCAGCGCCACTTTCAGTTTCGGTTTCGTAGGGACCGGAGCAGCTTTCGGTTTCGGTTTTGCGGTAGGGAAACCAGCTGGTTTATGCAGTAATGGCTGCCGCTGAACGTCCGAGGCCGGGCCCGAGGCCGGGGCCGAAGAACTGCGGGATGGGTCTCGGGTAAGGCCCGAAGGCGATCCCTCGACCGGAGCCATAGGCTGTGGCACTGGTGTTTCTTCGGTTTGAACAGGTAGGCCTTGTTCATCATTGGAGCTACTCTCTTCGGCCCCTAAGGCCTCCTCGTCGTCTCCTACCTCGGTGTCGTCTTCACCTCTGTGGAAGAGTGACTCGTCTACCTCGTCCGATCCGGGTTCGTGTTCGGAAACGGGACTGGAGGGCAAGACATCTAATTCTTCGACGTCTTCGGCCTCGTCGAAGATGTCTGTTGGGGCCGGTGCCGCGTGCTGCGCCTCGAGTCTCGCCGCTCGTCGATTCCGTAGAGTCTTCTTGGAACGGAACCGGGCACAGGCCATGCATGTCGATTCGTCGTGGTCCGGCGAACGGCATTTGTTGCACACCGGATGGACGTCGATGTGTGGGTACTTCGCATTGCATACCGGACACCTTTTGAACGGCGTCCTCGATTCCATCGTCGAAGTAGTCGATGGGCAGGTAAATGCGAAAAAAGTCGGTGCTGAAAGTTAGTAAACTAACAAGATTGTATCGAAACCCGATCGATAAACAGTACCGACGCAAACTAAAGGCCTTTTGGCCTCGACAAAATATTTTCCTAACTTGAGCTAAGATAGCACATCCGAACCCAATGGCGGAAAAAAACAATCTGAGGATGGAGAGGATGCCCATGCGCACTGTAGTCCAGGGGAGGAGTCACCTATCCAAGGATACTTCGAAGACTCTTCCAGGACAACAACGTGCAAACATCCGGACCCAACACTAGGCGGCTATCTATGCACAGATACGAATTCAGCAGCCCACATGCCTCGAACAGAATGTTATCTCACTTAACACATACTGTTCTAAAGTGCCACTAACATACACTGCAAAGCAAACAGACTGGCATACAATACTTGATGTATGTAAAATGTAGTAGTAGTAGTAGTATATACTTTATTTGGATATAAAAATATCCTTAAAAGAACACCTCAGAGTTACAACAGCAATACACATTATTAAAAGAAAAAAAAGGAACAACAAAAAGCCTTAGCATAAGAGCAGTGGTTGTTAAAAACTTCAAATTGCAATAAAAGCTTCACTGGTATATAAATGGTAAAAGGACTTGGGGTGCAAAGTGCAATGACAAGCATAACGTTTAAAATACATTTGATTTCAGGTGTTTGACAGACAACCGTAAGTGCAATCCAATATTTCATAAAATGACAACAAATTGTGAAAAGCATCAATCAAGTAAAAGTAATAATAGCAGCATTTGAGAAATTACAGGATGAAATGGAGTAGCTCTTAAAAAAGGCATAATGAGATACCAAACCCATTACTGCCTAAATGTGCGGTATGCATGTCGTAAAAAAGTTGTAAAAGCAATATTTAGACCTGTGTTTTCTGGCGTTAAAGCTGCAATAATTGCTTGTCTACACGTCCGGATTCCCAGCCTATTCCACTCAATTTTCAATTTACGTCTGCGTTGTGACATAAAAGAGGGACAAAGGCATACTATATGCTCCAGAGTTTCAGGAGACATACCGCACCCTCTGCACATTACATCCTCTGACAGACGGCGCCAGACGGGCAGTTCTTTTATAAATTGCCAATCGCCCAGTCTGGCAGCCATAAAACTGATTTTTAGATGCAAGGATTAAGTGCAAGATAGGTAGGATGCGGGGGATAATCGACCATACGAGGTCATTGTTGCCCAAGCAAGTCTGCGTTTGGCAAATTAGGCTTTATCAATAATCAGGGACCTCATTCGAGTGCATTTCTTAATGCTAGTTTTAAATACTGACTTACTAGGGTTGAGGTCCCATAATGCACCCGCAGACATTTCTTGGATCGAATCCTTAAAAAGACGACTGTAAGAGCCGCATGGGTTTTTCTGGGAGATGTCCAACCAAATTAAGGACTCCAATGAGCCTATGTTTGCTTGCCTCAATTTGTGGCACAGGTTTAAATACGTTCCAGTGGCAGACATTTCATAATTTAATAAACCCAATTTGAGTCTGATCTGTGCGGCGGAGGCAGTTTTGGGCAAGCAGAGATTTTTTTTGTAGAGTTTCGTCACATGTTGGTTAAAAGAGGAGTTTAGTTTCCCCCTAAAAATCTCAACACCGTATGTCAGTGTCTGCCCTATTTTTGCTCTCATAACTTCCAATAATAGGGATAGACTTGGGCCAGACAGATTTCTTGAGAGCTTGCAAAAGTTCACCTGTAGATTCATAGCTTTTACTGAAATGACCTTATGCTGTTTATTAAAGTTGCCCCAGGAGTCAAAGTTGACCCCAAGATATTTATAAGCGTTTCCTATTGTAAGACTTGTGTTGTTAAACAGCCAACCTCCTCCACGGTAACGTTTTCTACCGAAAGTAACCACTTGGGTTTTCTTTAAATTAACCTCCAATCCATTCGTGGTGGTGTAAATTTCTAGTTTGTTTAGTAGCCTTTGCAGCCCTACTCGTGTCAAACTAAAAAGGACCAGGTCGTCGGCATATAAAAGATTACTTATTGGTACACCTCCCATCTTAGGCGTGTGGCTGTTTGTTTCTTCAAGGGAGGATGGCAGATCAGCTATGAACAAATTAAAAAGAAGGGGGCCAGCACACATCCCTGTTTGACCCCTCTGGTTGTCATAATTTTCCGAGAGAGATGTGTGCCAGTCCCCAACTTCACTTGTACCCACGTGCCCGAATGAAGTTGGATGATCGCATCCAGAAGTTAGTCTGGGATCCCCCATTTTTTTAGCTTCTCCCATAGAGCAGCCCTTGGTACCCGATCGAATGCGGCTTTAAAATCTACAAAACAACAAAAAACCACCCTAGATGTGACTAATGCTTTATCGACAATAATAGACAGTGTCAGTAGGTTGGTCACGGTGCCGGAGTTAGCGGTGAAGCCAGTTTGATTCATTGGAATCAGATTATTCTGCTCGGCCCAAGATCTCGGTTCCTCCAGTAGTGTTCCTGCAAAAAACTTGGCTTCAATGTTTAATAGGGCTATTAATCTGTAATTATTTGGGGAGGCATGAGCCTGACTTGTAGATCGGATGGATTATTGCCCCTAGCCATGAATCCGGTATAGTTGAACTTGTCAATGCACAGTTGAAAAGATTGGTTAGGTATCTCGACCATAGGGCAATATTTGTTTTAAACAAGGACTGTGGTAGGCCATTTGGACCCGGAGCGCCATCTGATCTTGCTTTTAATAGTACTTTAGTGACCATTTCTTGGGTGACCTGTAGGTCTTCACTTCGTGGGTCTAAACAGACCATGGACCTACTCCTGATCAAGTACGAGTTTGTTGTCGGTGGGTTAGAGGCACATAGAACTGTAGACGCAGAAACCTCTGCGGCCCTAAAATGGTCTGTCAAATAGGCAGACCAGGCAGCTTCTGCAATGTTTGCTGTCCCAAATCTAGATGAGCTAGAATTTTGGCGATTAATTAGGGCCCAGAATCTTTTAGAGTTGCAGCTTTTGCTCTCCCATAAAAGTTTGCACCAAAATTGGCCTAGATGGCGCCGTTTATCAATTTGTATAGCCTCCCTGAGTAATATTTGTTGGTTTTATACCCATTCAAGAACTCATTGTTTCCTGGAGACGACTTGAGAATCAGCAGAGCTTTGTCTCTAGATTTCTTCAATACCCTTGTTTGACTGGAGATTTGGAACTGGCGGCTAAAATGAGCCTTGTGAACATGTTGTCTAGATGGAAAACGGCTTATCAATTGGGAGCAGAAGGACGACCACGCGCCACTGGAGGAGACCACTGCATCAGTGCTTTCTGTTATAAATACCAAGCATGCTTTCATGAGGTTTGGGTTAATGTCGTCATTCCATCTTAACCGTTTTAGGTTTTCTGTGTAGATTCCTGGGCATGTTGTTGAAGCAGGTTTATGGTACTCTGGCTGTATATTGAGAGTGCCCACTTGAGGACGATGATCACTTTCTGATCGAGGAAGAATGCCATAGTTGCTCAGGTGATGGAACAGCGCTAAATTACAGATGGTATAGTCTAAGTAGGAGCATTTGCGGCCATTTGTCCAGGATCAGTTGGGAGGAGTATCATTCATAGATCTGCCGTTCATTACCAGAAAACCAATGCTTAACAATTGCAGCACACAAAGCTCACCAAGGCCACAATACACTTGGTTTGGGGGTTTGGACTGTGCCTTGACTTCCGTAGTTGTGAATGTAAAAAGCCCTTCGTAATCGATAGGATTATCCTGGAAAAGGTTAGTGTTAAAGTCTCCAGTAATAATATAATCTGAATGGGGATAATCCACCACCAGATCACACACGACTTTCATTAAACGTGTTAGATGGGCCTTTTTTGAACGGGTGTTAGGATTAATATACACATTTAGGAGTAAAAGAGATCGCGGTTTTTTCCATGCACTAATTTTAACACCAAGTAACCAGTCTTCGTCAAAGTTCAGTAACTCGATCGGGCCTTTTAGATTATTTGAAACATAGATCGACAGACCACCTTTAGGGTGGCCATAGAGACAAGTTCTGATTGCCGGTTTCCAAAATTCAATGAAACCAATAACTGGACTGGTTTGGGAGGCCCAGGTTTCCTGAAGGACAATTAAATCATGACCAAAAATAAAAGAATGGATCTCTAAATTTGTGATTTTCTGAGAGAGACCACTAATGTTCCATGAACATAGGGTAAGCAAAGACTGCGACTGGGGGGACGGAATAGTTATGAAAGGAGATAGGAGGCATCTTGATTGAACCTGGGCTACACGGTGTTCATCACATGGTCAATCTGATGTATTATGTAGCCAGCCCCAGTCAAAATTTTTATCAAAATTCAGGAGATTAGTCCGTCCATCTTCAGTCGATTGTATTGATTCTAAGGCGTTTTTAAGGATGGAGTATGGCCTATTTTTCCCCCCAGGTCTATGGCTGACCGGACTTTGCGAGGTAGGGGACTGTTGAGATAACACTGTAGGGTAGCCTCGCATGGAGTGGGGGTAGATTTTGATGCCCCATTTCTGAAATGTGTCCTTTTGATCTAAGAATAGTCGCACCCAAGTGGTGGACTTAAAAAGACACCAAGGTTACCTCTGAGGGTTGAGTACCCCTTGGAGGGAGAAATTCAATTGACTCGATATCATCCAAAATCAAAGCCTCAAGACCCGGAACACCGTTTACTAATTTAATTATATTTGATCTGTTAAGTATGCCCTGCCGACCTTTTGATTTGTATTCGGGGGCAAGCAGAATTTTTAAGTGCTGTATGTCAATATTAGCGATATCGGTGATCCGGTTTAAGTTGTGCTGTGTGGATTTGGCAATTGGGGAGTCTAAGTGTGCTCTCTGTTGGGATTGGGGAGGGTCCCGTGTGCCTTGCCCGGATATCCGAGAATCTTTCAATAAATCTGATGTGTTATTGGAGATTGTATTATGGAAAGTGGGTCTATGTCGAGATGGACTTGGCGGCACTGCTAATTGGAATTGAGGTATTGTAACTAATGACCTCGTTGTAATTAACTCATTGGGAGTTGCCTCTTGGTTTATTTGTGGCCGGCTGAGACTCTAAAAGCCCGTTTTCCACTAGTGGAGTGCTTCGCTCAAGACTGCTCAGAGGAATCTGTTGGTTGGCAGTTGAGGTTGTATCTGCCTTATGGGGGCTTCGAGAAGAGCTTATTGGCGTTGCTGGAGATTGTAAAGTACTTGTGGTGTTTTTGTTGGTGGCGATTGAAAACAATGGGAATAATTTAGGAAGATCAACTTTTGTATTAAGTCTTGATTTGTTCCTTTGTTTTCGCTGACGTTTACGCTCTCTCTTACTACAAGGTAGCAAAGGAAGATGGTGCATTTCCGAAATGATGGGGGCAACGACAGCTGGATTGACACTTGACCCTGCCACATTGCTATGAATGAGATTAGAAAGCCCATTTGCTGTCTGAGGGCTTGTAACAGCTTGTACCAACGGTGCCGCCAGACATGAAGAGCCTTGGGCTTGATAAGACTCGTCTTGATGGTCGGTCTGTGTCGTAGAAGGTTTTCGTTCCTCTCTCGTCTGTAACCCAATGGTCATTGGTAACGGGTGTTCACCATTTCCGATTTGTGGATTTGGAGCGTTCGAGGGGGTTGATCAGGCCGTGACACAACACCACCACCCTTCAGTAATTTTACTTCGTTTAGGACGCTAGTTAGAAAATCTGCGAGGAAAGGGAATCAATAATAGGCGAGCAACAACAGACTGACTGTACAAATTGTACTATGTAAAATGTATATAACTAGTCCCCTGGAGGAGCTGAAGCCCATCATTTGTCAAATGAATTAAGGTGGTACTGATTTTTTTTTTTTTAAATGTCACCTCCGTTCTCATCAGCTGTAAAACAACCAGTTTACACTAAGGCCTAGTAAAGAGAAAGGATAAGTTGCAAAATGCATTCAACACAAGGTTAAAAACAGTATGCAGGCTGACATTTTAAATTTACTCTGTTAGCAGTACATCAGTGTAACAGAGGAAATAAAGGATGATTTCCTATTCACGCTTAAATGTTTTGTGCAACAACTAATTTAAGGTTTCATTTCTCAATACCAAGTCTGATGTTAAGTGGTGTCAGTAAACTAATAGTGACCAAAGAATAGATTGCCTGTGATAACTGAAAAAAAGCACGAAATAGGAGAAAGCAGAACCAAAATGGCAGCTGAAACTGTTCCACCTTTACCAGGGATACAGTTACATAAAAGTAAAAGGCTTTGGCTTATTTGCGGTCACATCCAGTATCAAATGTACCTCTTCTGCATGCTGCAATAAAAAATAAAATAGGATGCAGTAGTTCCTTTATATGAGGTGCAAGTGGTCCAAGAGCAGTCTGGAAAGAGCACGCCTTTCGACTGAAATGCAGTTGAATCTTTGTCTGCTCAGGAGTGTGTTTTAGGTCTCGCCTAGCGTTGCAGCGCGCATGAGCTGCTCGCTCTGCGAGACATTGTGAGAGGAGATTTCAGAAGGGGGCTTGCAGCCCTGCCCTTCATTTTCATTGGATGGCATCATCGTTTATGGTAAACTGTGGCCTCCGATTGAAAATGAGACTTCTTTGTTACTGCCCTTTCTCCTTTTGGGACGGCCCATCCGGACTGGATCATTTGCTTCACGGCGGTCGTGAAGCAATTTCTTATCTAAAGGAGGTGTTATATAAACAAGCCGTGAAGCAAGGGATCCAGCCGGATGGGCCATCCCAGAAGGAGACAGGGCGGTAGCGTAATGGTAACAGTTTCCCCTTTCTTCTGTCTCTCTCCCGGAGCAGAGCTCGCTCTTAACACGAAACCAGAGGACATTTCAGATTGTGCCTAATAAATGTACAAGGAAAAAATCAAACTCGGTCCTTCTTAAACCCTGTTGTTGCTAAATCCGCTTTAATACCGGAGACCTGAAAGATAGTCTTCGCTCGGTGTTCACTCCCCGGGTGATACAGGCGAAAGGAGCACAGAAATGTCTTTCACGCAAGGGAACATAAAGTGACCAGAGGGCGTGGGCACGTAGTCGCTTCCCACACACGGGAGCTCCAGGCTGCTCCTGCTCGCCCCTCATCTCTCGATTATCGAGCGGAAGTGACGCGCCTTCACTTGCTGCCGCCGCCTCAGGCTATCCTATTGTTGGAGTAGGCAGCGGCTGCTTGAGAGCGAGTCGCTGATCTGTCTCCTGCCCTTACTTCTTGTTCTAGCTGCCGCCTGAAGGACGGAGATCCTAGCCCCTATGCTGCCCTTGGCGGCTTTGCTGCTGGATAGGGTTGGTGAGTCCGTGTGCCAATGGGGTGACCTGGGAGGAGCATCGAGCGGTTGGTGCTGGTGGGAAACGCCGCACAAAGCGAGTGGCTCTGCCAACAGGGAAGGTGGTACGGAGAGTGGTCAAACGCCAGACCATTTCACCAACATAGTGCCCCATAGATGAAGCTCCCCATCTTTTTTTTTTTTTTTTTTATAAACACTGCACCCATCCCTTGCCTCACCCATGAAGGCGGTTGTAAAGTTACGATGTCTCTATTCCCTCACCCCCACATCAGCCACGCTTTCTTCCGAGAGAGAGCGCTTCCACTCCCGCTCGACCTCCCTGCGATCCTCCATACCCAGGGCCGATCCATACGGCACAGGGCTGCGCCGCTTCCAGTTGCCGGTAGTTATGGTGCCCCTGCAGGTGTCCCAGAGCTTGGCCGTCGCTGGCCATGTTTTTCCTTCCTGAGTTTGTTCTGGTAGCTGCTTATGAGTTCTGTAGTTTCGCCTTGGGTTTCTGGGTGCAGCCAGGCTGGGTCAGTGGGTGCAACAGTCCCTGGGCGGGCGTACGGCATTGAAAATGACAATGCCTTTTATTTAAGGTTTTAAAAACCAAAACATAAATAAAATACATTGTCATTTACAACATCAATAGCTGTACTTTAAGCAAATGCGAGACCTATTGCATTTTCAATGCTTGTTCTTTTAAGTATGTACATGAGTCTCTTAAGGACTTCAAGCATGAAAACATACCATTGAAGCAATAGTGGCTTGCTCAGATCTTTAAAAGTAGCCAAGGTTCAATGACAAAGAGGTTTCTTTCTTAATGCACAATCCGCATAAAGAAACTTTTTACCAGATTCTTAAATTACTTTAACACAAAGATCATAAAACCTGCTGACTTCTTCAAGATTTTGGTCTTTGAAATACAGGATGTAAACTTCTAGGGATTAATAATTTAATTTTGTTTCCAATATAAGGAGGATATAAAAAAAAAAAAAACAAGAAAACTGCATGGACCACGATTTAACTGAAAGAAACAAAACTATTCTTAGGAATACAATTATAGCATGTTTTTAGTTAAAAACAGTAAAAAAGAAAACAAACGGGATGGGTGTGCTACAGGAGAAAAAAAACAGGTCTATGAAAATAAGTCTTTTGAGGTTCAAAAGGAAAAGCACAATGTTCAATGGTATGCCCAGGTGTGGGTGCCATGCTCACTGCGACATCGGATTTTAGCAGCGCCTCAATGACTAGGCAGACTGGGGCTGCTTGTGTCAGGAGGGGACCTAACCTGGAAGTTATGGCTAAACTGTTCCTGTTTAGTCACAAGGAATTTATTTCCGAAAGCAAAGATAGTACACAACATAGTTTTGCAAGCAGCGAATATTAAACATATACAGTCCTTATGCAGCAAGAAGGATATAGAGATGGAATTACACTGACAGCAAGTGGAACAACTGGAGTAACAAGTATCCATTAAAAGACTCAGACTTTAACAATGACCTGAAAATTTGAGTTATTTTAGTTTTAACATTGAAGGGAAGGGGCTAAGGAGGGGGCGTGGCTGAGCAGTCAAGATGGTGATTGTAAACTAGAGACGCTCTGCCACAAGCCCTTATTATCCAGCCAATTAAACTAATTAGAGGCCATCCATATCCAACTGACAAGCGAAATGGCCCCTGTGCATTGCTGTACCGGTGTTGAGGAGACTCACTCGGAGCGTCGTATGCCAGCACACACGAGGCCGCCGCTGTAGGCCGCACCATACAGAAGGTATGGTCTACATTCCTGGCGTGGCTGTGATCCCACAGGCCCCCTTACTTGTTGCCCCTCGGGTGATGGCGGCCAGCGAATGAAAGAGGTGGGCCAAGTCTGCTGAATACCCTGCTGGTGGTGAGGGGCTGCTGATCTGGAGGCGGAGAAGCCTGGGGTCTGGACCTTGCGAAGCCTGGAGGCGGACAGAGGCTGGGAGGCAGGAGAGGCCCGTCTCAGCTTCACTCCCCAAGTGCAACGCTGCAGCCTGCCGAAGACTTGGGAGGAGGACAGTGCCCATCGGAGCAGAGGAGGCGCCTTCCACAACTGCTGTGGCATGAGTTGAGGGGCTGATCGGCGACGGGGGTGATGAAAATAAGCCTGGGGGTCGGTTCAGGACCAGACCTGGTGTGGTGCTATCCCTTCCCACCCTGCCACCTTCTGGGTCGTCCTGCGCCTAACCTGTCCGGCCCCCTGCATTCACTACTTTGAAGCTGGCCAGGCATGTCTCTGGCTATTTCATAGCTGATTCCTGCATAGACAGTACCGGGCTCAACAAATGGCCGCCGGTAGGACCTCACTCGCCTCAAACTAGCTCTGCTGCAACACCAGACGAAGGAGTCGCTGGTAGCCCCCACTTGGCGTGACCGAGGGACCAGGGTGACGGGTGTGCAGTGTAACAGATGATTTGGGTCTAAAGATTGGCGGCGAGTGGCCCAAAAACAGACCCTATATTGTGCAGCAAGTTCCCCTCGCCCTGCAGGAACCGGTGAACCACAGGATGAGCCATGGGCTGTTTGGGGGTCACCTAGTACTGAGGGGAAGAGCAAAGACCTCCTGAGCAAGAGCTGGTAAGAAGAGCTAGGCTGGAGGCCTTAGCCCATGTCAAATTACCTACCATGTTAAGCTTTCAATCTTACAGGCCATATAACATCTTCTATTAACTGCATCCCATTATTCCGTGCGGCAGGACCCCACACCCCTCCCCTGAAGTTCAAACAAGGAAGTGTGCAAGGAACCTGCGTCATAGTCGGCGCCTCAAGACGAACATTCTCCACTGGTGACTGGAGGTCTGTAAACCCCTTGCCCACAGCCCAACAATTGGTAATGGGGCGCTTGCGATCTGCTACCCCACAAGGGACATTTAGCTCCAAATCCGAAGGATCAGCCCGCACACATGAAGCTCAAGGCGAGGATCCCCTTTATCACACACTGGCCGAAAAGCTGGACACAATGCTTAACGTTGTCGAGAAGCTTGGTGCTTCGCTCAATCAAACGCGCACGTTGTTGGAGGCCAAAATAGATAAAGTTGCATCGGATTTCACACTACTGCATGCGTGTAAGAAAGCAGTTCTGTATATACTGCACCAAGGTAAGGTACAGCTTGTACAGAGTGTGAGAAAGTGCCATCTTTCTTGCATGGTATGCCCCCACTTTTTGCTGAATTGCTGAATGTGCTTTGAGTGTGCCCTGGACTCCTGCCAATCAGGTGCCCAGGGCCTATGTTCCTTCCCTAAAAACCTCAAACCCAAATTGGCAAACGCTGGCCACATTTCAGCCCCTGGTAAATGGTACCCTAGGTACCCAGGGCCTTGTGACCAGGGAAGGCCTCTAAGGGCTGCAGCACTCATTGTGCCACCCTTAGAGGCCCTGTACCGTAACACACACACACTGCCCTTGCAGGCTGTGTGTCTGGGTACAAGACAAAACAAGGGGTCGACATGGCACACATCCCTGTGTGCCATGCCCACCACATACACTGCCCTGGCATACATCAGCCACCCCTCTAGCTGGGTGCCCTATGCCAGTGGTGTGGGCACAGGAGCGTGAGCCCTGTGCCCCTACATTACCCAGGTCCATTCCTGGGCACTGTAAGTGCAGTGCTGCCATTTAAGAATACATGGTGCGGAGAGCTCGTCAAACAAACTCCACAGCACCATAATGGCAACACTAAAGACTGAGAAGTCTGGTATCAAACTTCTCAGCACATTAAACCCGCACTGATGCCAGTGTGGGATTTAATGTGAAAAGCACCACAGAGGGCATTTTTGAGATGCCCCCTGAAACCTAACCTACAATCCACATCTGGTCTGGGAGGCTGCCTAGGCTGCCACACAGCAGACATGTTGCTGGACCCCTGGGTAGAAGACCCCCGCTCGCCTGGGCCTGCAACAACGCACATCCTGGGCGAGGTGCTAGGTCTCCTCCCCCAGGATGGACACGGGGAAGCTTCAAAGGGATGCCGCCTCTATGAGCTTCACCAGGCCACTTGCTGTACCCAGCAAACTGGCCCCCACCGGTTTTCACCCCCACTCTGGCGGGAAGACTGGCCGGAAATGCCAAATAAGGACAGGGGATGTGCCAGCCTGCCAACCCCACCCCTCAGGTGGGGGAGGCGAGTTGAAGCACATCCCCGGGCACTCGCCATCTTGATGATGTGAGGCCCTGCCCAATCAGGACTAGGCTACTGCCCCCCTCCCACAGGAGAGTGGTAGGATAGGGGGTGTACCCACCCCAGGGCAGGGACCCATTGGTCCCTGCCCTTTACCTACCTGTAACACCCCTAAATCTAGTACTTGGGGCACCCTGAACCTTCCTTCCTCAGATTCCAGATTCCGAAAAACAAAGAAGAGCTAGAAGAAAGAAGACCTGCCATGCAGCTGCTAAGAAGAGGAAGACACCAACTGCTTTGACCCCAGCCCTACCGGCCTGTACACCCTCGAACCTGCTCCTGCTACATCCCGCCACCTCTTCTGGCCAGCAACCTCACAAATCCCGGATGACCTAGCTACCTTTTGACTCTAAGCACCTGGGACTCCCATGAGCAGTGGCTCTGCTCAAAACCAGCTTCTAACCCCTGGCATCAGCCCGGAACCGAGGACCCTGCACCCGCCAAGCCTGGCCTGTGACGGAGCAAACAAAGACCCTGAGGACGTCCCCCTGGCGACTGTGACCCCGAATCCGGCACCCATGGACTCACCTCGACGCTCCTGACGACGCCTGCAGCCTCAGAACCAGGTACCCCCCCCCCAAATCGCGATCAACAGAGTGTAAGATTTCCCGACACCAAAAGGCACCCCTGCACCCGGCGCCCTGCGGCCCCCTGTGCCCAACTCCTGGGTACCTACCTATCCTCCAACTACCCAACTTACCTCTCGAAGTGGTGGTGGCACCTGAAAAATCTTCGTCCCCGAGCTTGCAGCCTTTGTTCATCCAGGAGCTTTCCCACTGAAATCCATTGAGCGCCTAAAGGCTCAAAAGCACCCTGCACCCAGCCGCCCTAGTGGCCCTGGCAGTGTAACCTCTACTCCCATCTACTTCCCCATTTGCCCTGAGCAAGTGACCAGAAGCCCAGCTCCAACAGCCGCGTGGCCTGCTAATCAGCAGCCACCAACCAAGGCCCCCCTGCCTCCCTGTGCCGCTGAGCGTGTAACAACTGTACTTACCTGACCCTGGGAGACCCCATAGTCTGTGCCCAGAACCTTAACTCTGCCAGTCGAGTCCTTACCCAAAAGCCGATTACCCAATTTTCCTCCATAGGGTAACTGACTGGTTTCTTCTGAAATTTCTACGAAGTGTGGAGTTTCTAAAACTTAAAATATTCACCTAAAATCAACCGAGTAACGAAAACGAAAATACTCACCTGCTATTAGGAGAGATCCCAGTGCTGGATCTTGGTGCCCAGCACTGACCCAGAAAAGTACTCTCAACCGTACTTACCATTAACCCAATTTTCTTCCATAGGAAATCATTGACTGTTTTTCTGTGAAATTTCTTCTAAGAGTCAACTTTTAAAATAGCAAAATATTGCCTAAAAATCACAACAGTAACTAAGTCGACTTTACTCACTTGTTTCCAAGAACTGTCCCAGGACTGAATCTAGGATCCAGTCCTGGAGCTAGAAAAGTAATCCTGAAAGTAATCTATTGTAAATAACTTAAAACTTCCATTGAGCTCAATGTACTATTGTGTTTGAAATTGTGTTGCCTATTGCAACAACCTGTACTACCAGCTACAAAAGTCAATTGCATATTGCAGAAGTATTTACCTAAAGCATCCCATTCTGAGAAAGTATATTTTAATACCTATTGTTGGTTCTAAAATAAAAACAAACATATTTTTTATATAAACCATTGGCCTAGAGTTCAGTTATTGAGTGTGTGAGACCATTTGCTGACTGAGTGTGTACAACAAATGCTGTCTTCTGATACTGCCTTGCTGCTCGACCAAGCTACCACTTTAGAGAGTAAGGTTATAGCTAACTTTAGCCTCTGCCAAACCTCTGGGTACTGTGGACTCTGTACCTATTTGGGAACAGTATATACAGAACCACTTTCTCACACAGTCCAACAGTCCCCAGAGGTTTGGCAGAGGCTAAAGTTAGATATAACCTTACTCTCTAAAGTGGTAGCTTGGTCGAGCAGTAAGGCAGTATCAGAGGACAGTGTAAAGCATTTGTTGTACACACTCAGTCAGCAAATGGTCTCACACACTCAAGAACTGAACTCTAGGCCAATTGTTTTGTACATAAAAAATATATAATAGTTGTATTTTAGAACCACAAGTAGATATCAAAATACTTTCTCAGAATGAAATGCTCTAGTTGAGTACTTTCATTAAGCAATAGACTTTTAAATGCAATAGTTACAGTTGTTGCAATAGGCAACACAAGTTAAACACAATTATAACATTGAGCTCAATGGGAATTTTTAAGTAAAGGCAATATCAATTACTTTGCATAGGTTTTTCTTACTCATGGCTGGATCCTGGATTCAGCCCTGGTGCATCTCCTGTAAACAGTTGAAAGAAATCGTTTTTGTTACACAGGCGGTTTTTAAGGAATATTTGTGAGTTTCAAAAATCGACACTTAGAAGAATGTCAGGCAAAAACCAGGCAATGTTATCCTATGGAGGAAAGTTTGGTTATTGGAAAATCACAGTTGTAATTACTTTACAGGGTCAATGCTGGGCACCAAGATCCAGCACTGGCATCTCTCGTGAGAACAGGCGAGTAATTTCGTTTTCGTTGATCGGGTGATTTTTAGTGACTATTTTAAAGTTTCAAAACTCGACACTTAGAAGAATTTCCAAGTGAAACCAGTCAATGTTACCCTATGGAGAAAATGTAGATTATCGGCTTTCAGGAAAGTACTCGACTAGCAGAGTTAAGGTTCTGGGCATAGACTCAGGGGTCTCCCAGGGTCAGCTAGGTACAGTTGTTACACACTCAGCGACACAGTGGCAGCTGGGTGCAGAGAGAGAGTTAGGCCCAATGTTAGCCTATGGCGGGCAGGGGGCCTTTCTTTGGTGGCTGCTAGCAGGCAGGTCACGCGGCTGTGGGAGCTGGGCTCCTGGTCAATTACACAGGGCAAGTGGGGACGTAGAGTAGGACAGATGCTGCACTTCCAGGGGCACTCGGGCAGCTGGGTGTAGGGTGCTTTTGAGCCTTCGGGCGCTCAATTTATTTCCATGGGAAAGCTGCAAGACAAACAAAGGCTGCAAACTCTGGGACGGAGATTCTTCAGGTGTGACCACCACTTCGAGAGGTAAGTTGGGAAACTGTAGGTTAGGCAGGCACCCAGGAGTTGGGCACAGGGGGCCGCAGGACGCCGGGGTGTCTTTTGGTGTCGGGAAATCTTACCCTCTGCTGGTCACGGTTGGGGGGGGGGGGGGGGGGGTCTCTGGAGTTGAGGTTGCAGGCGTCGTTAGGACAGTCGAGGAGGGTCCTTGGGTGCTGGATTCTTGGTCACAGTCACCGGGGGGACACAAGGACATCCCCACGGTGACTGTGACCAAGAATCCAGCACCCAAGGACCACGAGGTCTTTGTTCACTCAGGCACAGGCTGGGCTTGGCGGGTGCAGAGTGTGCTGGATTCGCAGTTCCTGGCTGGCAGCAGGGGTTGTTGCTGTTTGAGCAGAACCACTGCTCGTGGGAGTCCCAGTCTTTAGATGAGCAAGGCAGTCAGGTCCTCCGGGGTTTTCGAGGTTACTGATCACTAGAGACGCCGGGGTTTAGCAGGAGCAGGTTCGAGGATCGACAGGCCTGTAGGGCTGGGGCCAAGTCAGTTGCTGTCGTCCTCTTGTTAGCAGCTGCACGGCAGGTCTTCTTTCATCTTGTTCTTCTTCTTGTTTCGGAATCAGGATCTGAGGAAGGAAGGTTCAGGCTGCCCCTAAATACTAAATTTGTGGGGGTCAGAACCGGTGGGGGCCAGTTGCTGAGTACAGCAAGTGGCCTGGAGAAGCTCACAAAGGCGGCATGCCTTTGAAGCTTCCCCTGGCCATCCTGGGGGAGGAGACCTAGCACCTCGCCCAGGATGTGCATTGTTGCAGGCCCACGAGAGCGGATGGCTCTCTACCCAGGGGTCCAGCAACATGTCTGCTGGGTGGCAGCCTCTCAGTCAGGACACTGGTTGTTGGTTAGTTTCAGGGTGCATCTCTAAGATGCCCTCTGTCGTGCATTCTACATTAAATCCCACACTGACATCAGTGTGGGTTTAATGTGCTGAGAAGTTTGATACCAAACTTCTCAGTCTTCAGTGTAGCCATCATGGTGCTGTGGAGTTCGTGATGACGACCTCCCAGCACCATATACTCTTAATGGCAGCACTGCACTTAGTGCCCAGGAATGGACCTGGGTACTGTAGGGGTACAGGGCTCATGCACCTGTGCCCACACCACTGGCATAGGGCACCCAGCTAGAGGGGTGACTGAGGTATGCCAGGGCAGTGTGTTGTGGGCAGGGTGACACCGGGATGTATGCCATGCCAATTCTTTGTTTTGTTCTGTGCCAAGACATTCAGCCTGCAAAGGCAGTGTGTGTGTGTGTCAGGGTACAAGGCCTCTAAGGGTGGCACAATAAGTGCTGCAGCCCTTAGGGGCCTTCTCTGGTCACAGGGCCCTGGGTACCTAGGGTACCATTTACCAGGGGCTGACATGTGGCCAGACATGCCAATTGGGTTTAGGCTTCATGCAGTTTTAGGGAAGGAACACAGGCCCTGAGTACCTGATTGGCAGGAGCCCAGGGCACACTCAGTCAAATTACATCAGCAATTCAGCAAAAAGTGGGTGCATACCATGCAAGGAAGATGGCACTTTCTCACAATGCGGACCATCGCAAATTAGCAGATAAAGTACAGGCTAACGAGGTGGCGCTCGCAGAGCCGAGACCAGCCGTCAGCTCAAACACAACCTGGATACACAGCTTAATGGACAAAGTATATGTGCAAGAAGAAAAGCTGGAAGATGCCGAAGGTGGAATGACACGTAACAATGTGGGCGTGGTGGGTCTGCCAGAGGATGTGGAGGGCAGGATCCAGTATCCTACGCAGAACACTGGCAGAGAGAGGTACTGCCGGACAATGCTCTGTCCCCTCAGTTCATGGTGGAGTGGGCGCAAAGGGTGCTGGCCCGCCGGCCACCCCCTGGTGCGAATCCCAGGCCATTCCTAATCAGACAACTGAATTTTAGAGATAGAGACACGGTCCTGCGAGAAACACGCAAGATGCATGAAATTATGGTTCTAAATGTGAGTGTCCTTTTGTTCCCAGACTGCAAAGGTGCAGAGGATCCTTTCAATCAGGAAAGTAGTGCCTCCGCCAACTTGAGATGCGTTTCTACAGTTACTGGCTCGCCTACGTGTGGTAACTAAGGACACCCCTAACTTCTTTAATTCTCCAGTGGAGGCCTGGGACTAGTGGGAGGGGCTGGGGCTGGCGGATAGTCAAGCAGACTCCGCTGACCAGGTAAGACCGTGTCGTGTGGGGGTGGCCAGAGGCGAGGCAAACACTGAGAGAAAAGGCCCGGCTGTCCTCACTTAAGACAATACCAGACTTGGAGCAGATAATTGTTGAGCGACGAGAGGCGCAACAAGTGGCAGCAGCAATCAGTAACAGAACACGTGGCTCGAATCAGGAAACAAAATCCACAAAGTCGATGAACAATGAGGACTCCTCTCACTTTTGGCCTATCATGCTTGACTCAGCGTCCCTTCCTGTGGTGCCGCCTCATACATCGGATGACATGGTTTAGCTCCACGCAAATCATTAAGTGGCCCAACGGATGCTCCTGGCATTGAGTGACGCATCAACATTGCTGGGTTTGGACCATCTTGCCCAGTTATCAACAGTGGCGGTGGTCTCCCATCATAAGGAAGCTGGGAGACCACCGGGTACTCATTGAAACAATCAATCAAATAAACTTTATTCAGTTTCACATAGAAAAAACCATAAAAGTTGCATAAAATCCAATTACATTAAAACATATTTTCATTAAATAGCACACCTTATAAAATATGAAGAAAACCCATTGCACCGCCTCCCATTTTAATCTATGACAATAAAGTGCATAAAACCAAGACAAACAGCATCCCCCATAGATTAATGTTACCCTTCGAGGGTGAACTGGTCCTCCTCTAAGTCCTTGGTGATTCCTCAAACAAATAGCTAATTATCCAAACAAATAGCTAATAATCCAAGCAAGCCCTGGTTCGCACAATGGATTTTAAGTAGCCAACAATAAAAAATATACAATCCTCCTTTAACAGTTGAAGATACAGGAGGGCAGGACGAGCCTGGGTAAAATTCATCCTCTTTAAAATAGGGACTAAAAAATACCTACGAGGTGTCGCAAAAAAATTACAGAAAAGTATAAAATGGAGCAGATCCTGTGGAGACTGTCCGTCGCAGCAACAGGGAGCCAACAATTGACCTCTATTGCACCCTCTTGGCCTGGCAAGCAGGAGGTGAAAAAGATTCCTACGAAACCTGGTCAATAAAAAACGCTCATGTGTGGATAAAGACCCCAAAAGATAAGGCTCGGTAGATGGAGTTATTTTGAGCGTTAAAAAAATGCAAACACTCATTGAACAATACTAGGCCCTTCTTCATGTTGCAGCACAAGAGCTTTCAAGACACACCATTACTGCATCAGCCACCCCTGGCACGGACTGTCACTAATGGACGCAGCATGTAACCACAATATAATTTGGGAGGACCCTCGTTTTGGGTCCGCTCAAAAATGGTTGCATTTGTTCTATTGTTATCCCGTTTTTGTTTATACAGCTGCACACAGGGCAAGCGCTACCCGAGCCCTGCACACTCAATCAACTAATACTGCGCAATTAGACCTTCCACATCTCCTTCATAGTACGCAAGCTCATAATCAGACAACATGATGCAAGGCAACGTAATCACCTGGAATGTGATAGCCATCCACACAGCATCCAGGCGATATTCAATATACTCATACTTGCAAGGAATTCATGTTGTGGGGTGCCGTCGACCACCCCACAACATGAATTCCTTATGACTTGTAAAGATCAATTATGGAATCCAACTACTATATTGTTGTCAATGTGATGTCTTTTTAAAACTACTATCACTATTTCACACCACGCTTTCTTATTATTATTATGTGAGCACTCTAAAATTGACTTTGTTTAAATTAATACCTGTCATCTTTTGACCTACATGACCCTTTACTTACTTTGTCTCCTGCTCCCTACGGAATTGATTTCACTTCTCTTAAAAAACAAGTGACCCTGCTTGGGTTACCCTTTTGTATTGGACCCTTTTGGGCCATACTTGAACCATTGTTCTTAACTATTGCTTGCACCCTGGAGCGGGGTCCCCTGGCTGCTGGGTGGGGATTTTAACTCCGTATTAAACACCGCTCTGGATCGCTCATTTCCTCCCCTGATGCACACAGCTGCCTCCTCAAACGCCCTCGAGTTGAACACCTGGCTCACACACTAGTCTTTAACAGATGTTTGGCATATTCGCAACTCAGATACCAGCATATACTCCTTCTATTCTCATGTTCATTACCACCACATGAGGCTGGATCGACTGGTAAGCTCATCCTCACTACTACCTCTCCCTAAGCACATAGAATACCTCGTCTCACACACTCTGATCATAATCCCCAGCTATTGTGGCTCAGCTGGGATGCCGGCCCACCTACAGGTTCCCACCTGGCGCCTCCAAGCGGTGGCACTAGAAGGGACAGCGTTTCGAGCTTCCCTTGGGGCAGTTACAAGGGAATCCTTGGACATTAACGCGGGCAGGACACACAGCACAGCTCTCAAATGGGAGGCATTTAAAATGGTCCTCAGAGGACACAGTATGGAACTCACGTAGAATATACAAAAGCACCTGACTCAGGAAATACGGAGAGTAGAACAGGGGTTGTTGCCTTGTAAAAATCGTGTGGCGTCGGTTACGGCAGGCTCGCGATCCTGGAGTGCAATGCGCAGAGAACATAGAGTTACTTTAGCGATTAAGGTACCTGAACTACGCGGCGCACTCAGCGCGAAAACATGCAACATCTGACGGACCCGGGTGATTACTAGCGTGGGTGCTGCGCCAGGAGCAGTCTCAACATCCTATACATGCACTACGCACTGCGGCAGGACCCACAGCATACACCCAACACGAGATACACGCAGAAATGACAGGCACTACAAAGAGTTATATGAAAACACCACTCCACATGGTCAGGTATGCACAACCATCTTTCTGAATTCTATACGCCTGCCTAAAGGTAACACCAGACCAGAGCACACCCTGTGCGCCCGCTAGAAAGGAGGAGATCAGGGAAGCCATAGCAGCATTAGCCACGGGGAAAACTCCCGGCCTCGACGGCAGCAGATTAAAAAAACGTAAGTGGCGACCCTGGCCCCTGCGTTTACATACTCTGTACAATGCTGCCCTAGAAGACGCAACTGCCCATCTGAGGCGCGACTAGATTCACTCCCCAAGCCTGACAGGTACCCCGAGGAATTAAGCTCCTCCCGGCCCTTGGCCCTGTTATACACAGATTATAAGATCCTAGCGAAGCTTTAACTGGATAGGCTGTCACCATTGATCCAATCCTTGGTACATACACACAGACCTCACTGAACCTGCAACGCTTCTTATGGGTGTCCCAATATACGCTGGATCACTGGCCCCATTCAGGCTGCCTGACACTGGACCTCGAGAAGGCCTTTGACACCTTGGAATTGGAGTTTCTGTTTGCAGTACTACCAAGTTATGGGTTTGGTGAGGCCCCTCTCAATCTGAATTGGCTCCTATACAATGCGCCAACAATGAGAGTACAAACGGACCGATACATATCAGCTCCCATTAGACTGAGATAAGGGACAAAGCAAGGGTGCTCTTTGTCTCCGCTGTTTTTCTCGTTAGCCATCGAGCCCCTGGCGGCAGCCATTCGAGAACAGGGAGGGGTTGGGGGGATTACGCTGGGTGATGGCATGCATGCGATCTCGCTATATGCGGACAATCTACTCATATGCATCAAGGACATGCACTCTATTACAGAGACTGAGGAGCATATCCTCGGAGACATTGAAGCGCTCTCTGGATTAAAAGTAAATGCGTCCAAGCCCTGCCTTTACCCATTCGACACAACATGTCCAATCCCGCACTACACCCTCAATGGTGTTGGCATAGAATTGCACACGGACACCTTTCGCTACCTGGGGGTGCATGTTTACCATCGACAGGACGAATTGCTGGAAGGCAATCTGGGTAGGGCGGTGAATGCAATTTACTCTCAAATTTCATTTTGGAGTGCACTTCCATTTACGGTTATGGGCCGCGTAGCCTTAATTAAAATGGTGGTATTACCACAGCTCTTATACTATTTTACCAATTTACCCCTATGATTAACTCCAGCTTTCTTCCAAGCACTGGAGAGGGTGGTGAGGGGATTTATTTGGGGAACATCCCGCAGAAGAGTTGAACTCCGAAAGCTCAACCTACTGATGAATCAGAGCGGGCTTGCGTTATCCAATTCAGATCACTATCTTGCAGCTCAACTGCAATGGGTGGCCCGGTGGCTTTCGAGCGATACCTATTGGACATGGAAACAGACTCTCTGCCCTGATCACATCGCAGCCTCCTTGCACTATTCCACCCATGTCATAGGCAGAGAGCTTTAGCACAATTACTGCTACATGTAGCATATAGATGCTACCGCAGAAGCTTGTTCCTTACACGACACACAAAGCAGCAGCATTGGGCAAAAATTGGGGTGACATGTCGAGAGAGCCGCAAACACATTTAATTATCTAATACTTACATGTCATGGGACAGGGACGACATTTAATCAGGTGGTTCACCGCCGCCCTCAGGCATCACACAGCGATAGCGCTACTTCCTTTGCACACGAGATGGGAGAGAGACCTTCAGCATCCTTTCTCAGACTGAATGGAACATAGTGCTGGAGGTGCCAATAGCATCCTGCTTAACATGCGTTTTACAATACTTTATAACCCAGAGGGCATATCTCGCTCCAGCGAAGTTTAATAAATACTCCAATAGCACAGATGTTGGTTGCCCACGGTGCCATGCAATTGACACAGATTTGCTTCACATGGTATGGAGCTGCCCACGTCTGGGAGAGTAATGGGAATCTGTGGTAACCTTTTTAAATCGTTACACGGGCCGCAGTGTACCCCTATGTTGGGAGGCTTGCATTCTACACATTTATGGCAGAACTAAGGATCAAAAGGTGACTTCCAGTTTCATTGCCCTGGGGCTGATTGTTGCTAAATGACTGATTACTAAAAGGTGGCGATCCTCTGAAACTCCTGCTATTCTTGCATGAGGCGTTCGCTGCGGGTATGGGCCACAGCAGAAAGTGTTGCGCTGCGTAGAGAGGATGTGCTAGGACTGCGGAAAACACCAATCCCCAAACACTGGGACACAATAGTGCAAGAGCTCCAGGAAACAGACGGGACTCCCAATATTGGGCCAGAGGCTACATCAGACACGCATCAAGATTAGGAACTAGGGGGGGGCGATGCTGTGATCCTCCGCAACTACAAGAGCAGAAATAATAGGCCTGGTTATGGTTGGCCAAGCATAAACTCCGATAGACCTTGCATGCTGAGATGTGGAAATGCACTGGTTCACTTTTTGTGGGTTGAAGATTGATTCGATCTGCAGGCAAAGCCATGTTAGATAGAACTTACAATCCTAGTTATGTATTAGTTATACCCAACATTATTATCTGCCTCCCGAGTCAGCAATTCTAAATACGGTACATTTACTGCAATTCATCTGATGGACCATGCGGTTAAAAAAGCCACTCACTTACAGCAGATCAGAGACTTGTATGAATCACAAACTAAGAGACACATGAATGTGTAAAGAGGCATTTATTAATACAGTGAATATAGTATATGTAAGTGACATAAATGTATTGCCCACAATATGCAGGCAAGCTATACCGTATTGCAGATATTTGTTCTGTACTCTGAAGAAAAACCCAATAAAACAGATTCAAACAAAAAAATGAATGAGGCTAAGAGCTTAAGGCTACCTTGTCTTTTTAATCAGTCCAAGACATCTGAGAAATCCCACATAATCCAAGCAACTGCCATAGTCATCATTGCGGTTTGTTTTCTGATTTTATTTGACCACTGTTCATGGGATGCTAACCGTGATCAATAATGAAAAAGTCTGATGGAGAGACGTTCAGCTGAGTTAAACTATCTACTTCTTTCAGGAGTGCTGACCGCTGAAGCACTTGGAAAAAGGCTTGGAGTGTTGAAACTATTTAAGAAAGTGTGCAATTCTATTTTTTGCCACTTTTCATACTGAAATTAATCTTGGTGCAGTACAAATATCCAGAGTACACAGAGAACCATGGTCAGACAGAGGCCTTGATTTCACTTCTCCATGCTGATTAACATATAGCATCTTGACTGTTTTTCATTACTAGCACCTCATTATTTAACAAAAAGCAACACAAACTGCACCAAGGTCAGCTTTGTCACGATGGAAGAGGCAATATCTCTTCCAAAGTTGGAAACCCAGACCAACACTGATCAACTTCACCTGATGCAAATGAGAAGGTCCAGCCATCTTTAAGAAAACCAGTATTTTGAGTAGAAAATCTGATTACTTTGAATCTGTGTTTGGACTTTTGAGACCAGATGCATGGCACTTTAACAACCTTGATGTAATTGTGGCCCGCAAAATCCAGGATCATAAACTTTGGGGGCTAGTTTAACATGCTTGCTGTTGAAAGGACATGAACATCTCTCTCTACAGCTGTTGGGCCACTACCGTTAACTGAACGTATGTCCATTTATTGCATGGGATCTTTCCTAGACTAGGGTGTGTGCAGAGGAGACACTGGAGGGCTTGTGGAAGTACTCTCATCGAAAGTTCATCAATGATGCAAGACTAAACTGAGACTAGTATCAAAATTAAAACATAACCTATTAAGGTTGTCATCTGAAATCTCCTAACAAAGCAGTGGCATTGCAGTCTCCCGTAACGGAACAAGCTCCCAGTATTACAGGCAACAGCCTACTTCCTGTGAACTCTTTGGAATTTGACCAATTACAAAATGTCTACTACAGAAAAATAAAAATGTGTGGCTGCTGCTGTGGTAACAATTTGACTTAATATACATTATGGTTCAGAGGACGCAGCATTGTTTCAGCCACTCTAAGAAATACCTTTACAATATTTCTATGGTCTACCACTCATATGGCACAAATGTAGGGAGTGGTGAAAGATGCATGGATGATAAAGCTGATAAATCAAGTCAGGCCTATGCTCACCTATGGGCCTTCTCATCGCACATTAATATCTGCCCCATCATCACTGGCTGGTGATGGGGCATGCTGTTTCTTTCACTCTCCATCTTATCTCAGGTGTACACACAAATTGATTGACATCAGGGCATTCAAGGGAGGGGCCTCACTTGAAGTGGGGTTTATGAGTATACACATCTGGTACTACATTAAGTCTCCATTCCCATCCTCAATTCAAATGAAGAGATTCAGAGGAGTGGAGTCTGGCGTGAAAATCTGATAGAAGCGCATGAAACAAGTCAGACAAGAACCCTACATAATCGTCACAAGAAAGTAGACAACTCTACCAACAGGATGAAATGTAGGCTTGGGAGCATCTGCACCATGTGGAAAAACTATTAAATATAATTCAATACAATGAGGTATCGATATTCAAACATCTGGAAGCTGCTGGCATATTTTTTTCAGAGCAATCAGGTGCAAGAAGAGAGAGGATAGATACTAGGATTGTAAAAGAAGGTGGAACCACCTGAGAATTAAAGATGTACAGCAACTGTGATACAAAAGAGAAAACCCTTGAGGACCAATGTGCAGGACTTTAGTTCCCTCACAGCTAATCTGGAAGACTGAGGAATGTAAAAGTTAAAAAAAAACTTGAAAAAGGTTTGCAAGACTTCCATGTACAGTGCAAGCAAAGGGGTTGACCACTCTGGGGCAGTGTCGGATTGCTTTCGATCACTTTTTGAATTGTAGTCCAGGGTTCTTCTCAAACACAGCATATTCAACGGTTATCATTCAAGACTTTTTTTAATTCTTAATAGAGAGAATTGTTTACACAATCAAATAAAGTCCTCTCAGTATAAAAAGCCAGTACAATTGCTTTACAAGTAGCTTCAGAGTAGTTTAGGTGGAAGCTACTGCAAATTCGTAAACAAAACAAAGTTACACAACTACCCTTTTGTTTTAACAAAAGTCAATCGACAAGATTAGCTGAAAATGAGTGACACTACAACACTATCATAGCACAGGAAATAATAGCAGGAAAACAGATTTACATTATTAAAAATACCTCTCGTTCTTGCATTAACCTCTGACCCTCTGCAGCATACAATCGATTCGTCTCTTCCAAGAATCTATGTTCAAATGAATCTTGATAAATCTAGGCATAAAAAAAGAAAAGATAAAGTCAAACCACCCCACTTTTTCATACAGTTTACACAGACTTCAATATTTTTATGCTCTACTTACTTGTAAATCGGATAGCATACTAAGAAGACTTCGGAGCAAGCTCCTGTCAATTGCCTCTCCATTTCTTTCCCTCTCAATTAACAACAGAATTCCATCAATTGTCTTATTCTGCACTTTCTGGTCACTAATTATATGCGCTCTAAACAACTCCAGTCCCATATCCCTAAAAAGAGGAAAAGAAAGACGTATTATCCAGAATGAAAAGAATTGCGTCTAGCTGTTAAATGGTCTAAAATTAGATTTGTAAATTGCACTGCTTGTAAAAGAGTATTACAATGTGAGGTCGACATCCAGGATGTTACCTCAGTGTTACTTACTTTTTTTTTTTTTTTAACTAACATTTTACAATTAACGTACAGTTTGTTGCAAATAGCAGTAGTTACCATGCAATCATTAAATAGGCACTTACATGTGGTGAATAGGTAGCACCCAATCACTGGGTCGCAGACATCTATCCGTGAGTGAGCATCATTAGGGCTACAACTTTAATCATCACGTATCAATCTCATTATTATGTCAAGTACTTAACACCAATGCATATCATGCTGATCGTACAATCATCTGAGGAGGGTGAAGCCACCGGCCAAATATTTACTTGTCTGTACCACCCTGACCTTGGGACACCCGGATCCCACCATCCAGCAACCTAGACTCCCTCATCTCCCTTAATTTTGAATGTAGACGTTTCAACCCCAAAGACACACGTGATTAAGGGTCGAAACGTCGACGTTCACAAGTAAGTGCTGTTGCCCAACTAGACCTTTACAACGAAGAAGATGAATCATAGGTCGTGTTAGGGTCTTTTCATTGTTAATACAACGCTGTGCAATCAATTTATGTTTCATGTGTAATATCTTATGTATATTTTATATTGATGATACATGTATAAAACCACTTCATTCACTTTCCCTTTTTTGTCACTATTGCAAAAAAAACTACTTATGTTAGTTGTGTATTTGTCCTCTTGCATATTACTTATTCTTGGAAATACATGATTTTTTCAATATATTAATTTACACTATTCAATTTAGTTGTGCTGTTTGTACAACAGTGTTGTAATTTATTGAATCATCAATTGCAGTCCTACATGTGTGTGTACTAAGTAAGAAATGTATTAATTCCTTTCATGGCAGAACCACTGTTACAGATCGGCATCAAAGAATTATATATGCCTGCGTTAGTATTACAATAAGTACTTTCTGCTTTCCTAAACCTTTGTTGACATTTAAATCAATGGCCAGCCATTTGCTGCATATTAAACCAAATCAGCTCCAAAGTCAGTTCCTCTAAATTTCTAACTCAGAAGTAAAACGCGCACCTGGTTACCTGCTGCCTTTCACCATCATCTCTTCATTCCCATAAGAATTCAATTTCAAAACTCTATAGGTATACCGTAAGCCATTAAGACAAATGTGAACCATACACAATAGGGCGCTGCAATGATGTGTAAAGCAGTAAGGTCTCAAAGTAGGAAGTGGTACAAAGAAGAATTTGACTAAATAAACTGTCTTGGCAAATATGTGATCTATGGCCAAGACAGGCTGAATGACAGAGGTAACCACATCCCATTCCTTAGATACTGATGAGTGAAATCATGACTGAAATCACATCAAACATGCATTTGCAATGCAATCGGTCTCGCCTTTGGGACCTTTTATGTATTTAGCTATGCAGCACATTAGCCTGGGTGCTGAAACATTTACTGTTCTTTAACATGGAGAGAAAGTAAGCACCAAACTGTGTGACACGCCAGGTATGAGAACACATGGAGATAAATATTGCCTTTCAGCAGGAAATGGTATAGTCCAAAGCTCTGTTTTTAATATAAAGTCAGGGTCTTCGGTGGTTACATCACTGAAAAAACAAGATTTGAAAAAAATATTATTGTCTACGGGTGCTTATGGAAGACAATTTCTATGGACTGGAATCTAGAGAATGCTAAAGTGATTCTGGTATTTTACTGATCTCTGTTGGTCGTTTTCTGACAAGACAGTTCTATAGAGGCAGCTGCAAGAAAAATTAAAAAAAGAAAGTCCCTCAGCAGAAAGCAATTCTGGTATTTTACTGACCTCTGCTGGTCGTTTTCCATTAAGACAGTTAAATAGAGGTAGTTGAACAGAAAAATAGTCCCTAAGCGAATGCAGACAAATCCTAGGGCTGATCTCCAGAGCCCACAAAGTGCATACACATATAGGTATATACTAAAGTATAAAGAAGAGGTCTTGAATTCTGGACCTAAAAATGGGACTGAGATAAACCTGCTCTTTCCAGCCAAACTGACGGTCCTGGCGAATCAAATAACATACTTTTTTGCTCAACCTGATGCAGCATGGCATTGGGCAGAGCAATGTGAATTTTCACCAGAGGCAGATACACCACAACAATGAACCCCTAACACAGGCCTAATAAACTGACATTTCAGAGATGTGCACAGGTGTGGCTCATCTCATCTCCCAAAAAGCACACAAAAGCTTACAAATATTCAAAACTACTGTTGATTCATCTGGGTAGCATTCCAACCCATCTTTTTGTGCAACTCTAAATACAAGGAAATCAGTATTGACCCTGCAACTCACAGGAACAACACAACCCAAAATGCCAAGATGAGGCTCCATCCCGGAGAGACCACACAGAACCCACATCTGGTGTCATCATTGAGGAACAGCCTGGACCCTGTGGCACAGAGGGCACCTCAACTCCAATCCAGCAAAACTTAGAAGGCCATAGAAGCGGTTTTAGCAATGGCAGTGTCCAGTCTTAACATGAAGAAATACATACCTCTCAACTTAAAGGTCAGTTGTTACATCGCAAGTCATTCATTCATTCATTTCATAAGGCTTTATTCGGAACTTAAACACAAAGTCCATAAAAGCATAGGCAATTACACACAAATACATCAATCATAAAACCATAGTAATAATACTATACTGCAGATTACATGATTAAAACAGATAAAATAATTAAAAAAGCATACTAGGCCTTACTTTGATAGCTTGTAGGAGGAAAGTAGCAGTGAAAAAGCAGACATCAGGGTAGGGTTTAAAAAGCAACTTCATAGCATCATGTACATTCCTAACTCCATATTTCAAAAGGATAGGCTTTGAATAAGCTTGACGGAAATTACCATATAGATTACACATCAGAAGAAAGTGCATAGTGCTTTGTACTGATACATTATCACATGGACATGGGCCATTCGGATGTTTTTTAATACAAGGGAAGGCCACCAAATGGTGCACTATCCCAAACCTTAATCTCGTAAGGACAAACTGGTGGGAGGTCCGGGTGACTAGGCTCAAATACGGTTGGAAACCCATAGTTTCACAATCTCTTCCGTAAAACATACATGTAGTTAAATTGCTACTGATCCTTTCCCGCCTCTCTGATTTATGGTTCATAAAGACTGACTTCCTCACTGCTTTAGACAGACTGGAGGTAACATAACAATCGTCTTTAAGTTTGAAACCATAGATCTCTAAGTAGCAATTGACAACAAATTTAATCCAGGGAATCTTTAAGTGGTCATCAGTGGAGAGACAATCACCAATGATAGCTCTGTTTAGGGAAGTCTTCTCCTTTGACCAGACTGCACGCCACAACATTAGTGGTCTTATAGCCAACCGGTCAGAGAGATGTTGAATGCCAAGCTCACTGTGCACCAAATCATTAGAAACTGATTTGGGCAAACACAGGAGTCTCTTAAGGAAGAGATTTTCCTCCACTTGCAAGCTCCCTGCCATGACATGTCCCCAAACCCCAGCACCGTAAAGAGCCACAGTAAGACATCTCATTTGATAAATTTTTAGCATGTCTTTAATCCGTTTGTCCCCGATTTTAGAAGCAAACTTGAACACCTCGTGGGAACATTTCGCCATCTTGGCCCGGACATGGTTAATCTCACTGGACCAACTACCTGACTTAGAAAAAGTGATGCCAAGGTAGTTAAAGGACTCCACTGTTTGCACTTGTGCCCATCAATAAAATAGGCATGGGGTTTTTTACGTCCCACACCACATTCCATGATGAAAGTTTTGGATCTATTGATCAACAACTTCCTATCCTTGATGAACAGCGTAAACCTGTCCATCAAGCGTTGTAGGCCAATGGGGGTCATCGCAAGTCATCACAATGCGGTGATTGTATATGAAGTACATTTGCATATTTCGAGACTTTACTAAAAAAGTGTTGTAGGAAGCTGGCTCTGTATATACTATACCAAAGTGAGGTATAGTGTGCACAGAGTCTAGTGAAACCCCAAACGTAGGCAGAGATAAAGTTAGATTGCACCTCACTATTTGTGGTTGGGTGGTCGAGCAGTAAGGCAGTATCAGACAACAGTGTTAATCATTTGTTGTACACACTCACTCAGCAAATTAATTCACACACTCAGACAACTTCAGGCCAATAGATCGCCATCTGGTGTTGGGACCGGATGGTTGCAGTTGTTTTTCCTCTTGGAAAGTCTTTGGAAGTCACGAGGTATGTGACTCCTCCTTCGGATCGCATGGGCTTCGGCTCCATCCTCAGATTGTTTTTCGCCAGCAGGAAAATGATGGAGCGTAGTAATAAGCAGTGAAGATGCCCATGTGTGCTGTATCTAAATAAGATAAACTGGAACAGATAAAGGTAGCCGGGGAGGCGGGTGGGCGTGTGTAGATCTTCAGCTCTACATGCCAAGAGCAGATGCATACTGGTAAGTAGCATTCGCCATTCGAGGCATATGAGCTGCAGATTACACACTGTGCATAGATTATATAGCAGTACTCGCTCCTAGCGGCGACCACCAGTATCTGTTACAGTGGTTTGAAACAATGTTTTGAGTACAGCCTGGCCCACACTAGCTTGCTGCTTAGTTTGCACATCTACACAATAGTGTTTAGTGAGTGTGCGGTGTCGACCATGTAGCTGCTTTGCATATATCATCTAATGGGATGTTCCCTAAGAATGCCATGGAAGCCCCCATCTTACGTGTAGAGTGGGCTTTAGGGGGAACAGATAACGTTCGTTTTGCTTTGTGGTAGCAAATCTGTATGCATTTGACAATCCACCTAGCTATCCCAGATTTGGAGATGGGGTTGCCTTTGTGTGGTGGTGAGAAAGACACAAACAGTTGTTCGGTCTTACGAAAGGGTTGTGTTCTCTCGATGTAGTAGAGTAAGGCTTATTTGACATCTAATGTGTGGAGAGCTCTTTCTGCAACGGTCTGTGGCTGCGGGAAGAATACGGGTAGTTCCACAGATTGGTTTAGGTGAAAAGGAGAAATGACTTTAGGGAGGAATTTCGGATTAGTACGGAGAACAACCTTTTTATGGTGCATTTGCAGAAATGGTTCTTGAATGGTGAGTGCTTGTATTTCACTGACCCTTCTGAGGGAAGTGATGGCTACAAGAAAAGCAGTTTTCCATGTTAGGAATTGAAGAACAAGTTACTTACCTTCGGTAACTATGTATCTGTAAGAAACATTAGTTAGTTAGATTCCTCACCTTAGAATATCCCCAGGCGTCAGGCTGGATCCGGAAAGATTTTTCGTCAGCAATACCCCTTGCGCGTCGCTAGGCGTCGCCTGCGGCTCCGCGTCAGTTGTCGGCGTCGTGCGCCAGAATGACGTCGGAATACTTAGACGCAGCCCTCGCGCGCTGACGTCAGTTCTTGTACATAGCTTTCCGCGCCAGGAACGCAGAGCCATGCAAGAGACCGACACTGGTGCCAAAAAATCTAGGGCCCTAGAAAGGATAGCCTTAACCCTAGACGTCGGATCGCAGAACGGGGAGGATGGGTGGGTCGTGAGGAATCTAACTAATGTTTCTTACAGATACATCGTTACCGAAGGTAAGTAACTTGTTCATCTGAAATAAACACGTTAGTTAGATTCCTCACCTTAGAATAGATACCTCAGCAATACCAACACCGGTGGTGGGTCTGCAAACCAAGATCACATCAGAAAGTCCTGGAGAAAAGAACGGCCAAAGAAGCCATGTCTCCGGACTTGGCTGTCCAGGCAATAGTGTTTGGCAAACGTGTGCAGCGAGGCCCACGTTGCTGCCTGACAGATGTCCTGCAAAGGGACTCCCCGTCCCAGGGCAGTAGAGGACGCTGTGGCCCTGGTGGAATGGGCTCTCAGCCCTACAGGAGGGTCCTTTTTACCTTTTTAATGAAGGAGTAACAAGCCTTTATACACAATACGACCCACCATGAGATGGTCCGCTTGTGTACTGCCTTTCCCTTCTTAGCACCCGTATCCAACAAAAAGCTGGTCGTCCACCCGTAACTGTTTGGTGCGGTCCAAATAAAATGACAGAGCCCGTTTTGGGTCCAGACGGTGGAGCCTCTCTTCCTCTTTCGAAGGATGCGGAGGCGGAAAGAAGGTGGGCAAGGTGACGGATTGCCCGATGTGAAAGGGAGTTACCACTTTTGGAAGAAAGGAAGGACGAGTCCGGAGGACAACCTTGTCCGGATGAACAGAAAGAAAAGGAGGCTTAGATGATAATGCCTGGAGCTCACTCACCCGTCTAGCCGAGGGGATAGCTACCAGGAAAGCAGTCTTAAGAGTCAGAAGACGAATGGGACAATTGTGAAGAGGCTCAAAGGGAGCGCACATCAGAAAGGTCAAAACTAAATTCAAATCCCACTGAGGCATTACGAAGGGGACAGGAGGAAACATGTGAGTAATGCCCTTAAGGAAACGAGAAACAAAATGGGATTTGAAAAGAGAAGGCTGATCAGGAAGTCGTAAGAAAGCAGAGATAGCGGATAGATAACCTTTCAAGGTGCCGAGAGCAGAGCCGTGCTGGGCTAGAGAGAGAAGAAAGAGGAGAACCTCAGAAAGAGGGGCGGAAAGGGGATCCACAGCCTTTGCTGTGCACCATGCCACAAATTTGTTCCATCTGCAGGCGTATACCGTTTTAGTGGAGGGACGCCTGGCTGCCAGAATCACATCGCAGACTTCAGGAGGCAAGTCAAATGGCATCAACTGTCGCCGCTCAATCTCCACGCATGGAGGTGGAGACTGGACAGGTTCGGGTGGAGAACCGTCCCCTGCTGCTGCGACAGAAGGTCCTCCCGAAGAGGCAGTCGTGTCGGAGGATCGATTGACATACTGAGTAGCTCGGGATACCAGTACCTTCGTGCCCAATCTGGAGCCACTAAGATGACTTGGGCCCAGTCGCGCCTGATCTTCTTCAGGACTCTGGGCAGAAGTGGTATAGGCGGAAAGGCGTACAACAGACCGCAACTCCACTCGTGACGAAAGGCGTCCCCGAGCGAGTGCCGCCTTGAAAACTCCAACGCGCAGAACTGCAGACATTTCGCGTTCTCTTCGGTGGCGAATAGATCTAACCAAGGCTCTCCCCACTGCCGAAAGAGGCCTTGCGCCACGTCCGAGTTTAGACGCCATTCGTGATCCATCATGCACCGACAGCTGAGTTTGTCTGCTCTGGAGTTCAGAGAGCCCTCCAGATGTTGAACCACCAGGGTGATGCCCTGGTGTTCTAGCTATGTCCAGAGGCGGAGAGCCTCCTGACAAAGGGTCCACGACCCCACCCCGCCCTGTTTGTTGCAATACCACATGGCAGTGGTGTTGTCCGTGAACACCTGCACCACACTTCCCCGGACAACGGGAAGGAATGCCTTCAGTGCAAGTCGGATCGCTCTCAGGTTGATATGGAGCCGAGTCTCCGCCGGAGACCAGAGTCCTCTGATCTCCGTCTCCGCCTCCCCCATGTGGCCCCCCATCCCCCCCATCCCAGGATGGACTCATCCGCCACTACTACGTGCTCCGGTTGGGGTAGGGAGAGGGATCTGCTGCTGACCCAATCGCGGTTCGTGAGCCACCACTGCAACTGCTTTGCAGTGCCCTCCGAGATCAAGACATGGTCGGACAGATTGCCACGATGCTGGGCCCACTGAAACTTCAGGTCCCACTGCAGAGCCCGCATTCGCCACCTGGCATAATGCACCAACAGGATGCAGGAGGCCATCAGCCCCAGAAGTCACAACACCAACCTGACCGAAACCCAGGATAGAGGCCGAAAGATGGTAATCAGAGCCTGAATATCCCGGACGCGCTGCTCCGGAGGATAGGCCCGGAACTGCGCCGAATCTAGAACTGCTCCGATGAAGAGGAGCTTCTGGGAGGGTCTCAGGTGTGCGGAGAACCCCAGCAAATGCAGGAGGTCGGCCGTAGTCTGGAGATGGGAGACGACTGCCTGGGGCGAGCCCGCCTTCAACAGCCAGTCGTCGAGATAGAGGAAGACTGGAACCCCCGATCTGCGCAGATGAGCTGCGACCACCGACACCACTTTCGTGAACACCCGAGGGGCACTGGTGAGGCCGAAGGGGAGCACGGTGAATTGAAAATGCTCCTGACCCACCGTGAACCGCAGGTAACGTCGGTGGGCCGGCAGGACGGGGATGTGAAAATAAGCGTCCTGCAAGTCCAACGCTACCATCCAGTCGCCTGGGTCTAGGGCAGCCAGAACCTGAGCTAAGGTGAGCATCTTGAACCGCTCCTTCCGGAACCATAAAGTAGTGGGAATAGCAACCACGACCTACTTCTGGACCAGGAACGCGCTCAACGGCCTCTTTGGCCAAGAGGGCCGTAACTTCCTCCCAGAGAAGATTCAAGAGATCCCCCGACATGCGGTGGCATGGCTGGAGGGGTAGTCTCGAAGGGGAGAGAGTAGCCCCTTCGGACGATTTGCAGCACCCACCTGTCCGACGTGATGGAACGCCAGTGGAGCAGGTGATGGCGAACTCTGCCGCCCACTGGCGTGGAATGGGCCTGAAAGCTCAGGCTAGGAGGGCTTTGAGGCGGATGCTGCCGAGGTGGATGTGGACTGACCGGCACGTTGTCCTCCAGTACCGCCTCGGCGGAATCCACATCCGCAACCGCGTGCAGGTTGGTTCTACGGCCGGTGGCTAGGCGGACGTGAGGAGGCACCCCTTCCTTGGCCACAAAAGGCGGAAGTGTGCGGCCGCGGGGACGAGAGACCCAAGGACTTGGCCGTAGCCCGGGAGTCCTTGAAACGAGCCAGCGCACTATCCGCCTTCTCGCCAAAAAGGCGAGTGCCATCAAAGGGCATATCCATGAGGGTACTCTGGACATCCCCTGAGAAAGACGTGGACCGTAGCCAGGCGTGGCGATGAATCGCCACCGTGGTCGAAATCGCCCGCCCCAGCGAGTCCGTGGTGTCTAGTCCACACCGTATGGCATGCCGTGCTGCATCTCGCCCATCAGCAAGCGCCTGGGCGAGCCGTGACCGGGCCTCCTCCAGACACAGGGGCAGCACGTCCTCCACCGCATCCCACAGAGAGTGGGAATAACGGTCCAAGAGGCAAGCGGTATTCAAGGACCGCAGACCCAAACTCAGGGAAGAGAACAGCTTCTTTCCGAACTGTTCCAGCCTCTTGGATTCCCGATCCGGAGGAGCGGACGGGAAGGAGGATTGGGAAGTCAAGGCCTGGATAACCAGGCTCACGGGAGTGGGGTGTTGGGACAGAAAACTGCAGGGCGGTGGCGCCGGGCCACGTTCCGATCCACAGGAGGTACTGTGGAGGGCTTGGACCAGGTGCCCTGCAGAACGTCTACCAGTGCCTCATTGAACTGCAGCAGAGGCTCTGTGGAGCTTGCTGATGGTTGAAGCACTTCTGTGAGGACGTTAGTCCTCACGGCCACAGCAGGCAACTCCAGCCCAAGGGCATTGGCCGCCTTGTGCAGCACCACTGAAAAAGCTGCACCTTCCTCCGAGGCCACAGTCGGAGGAGAGATGAAACCAGCGTCCGGGAAGGTGTCCAGACCACTGGCATCCCCCAGTTCGTCTGCCCAGTCCTGTGAAAGGTCGGCCTGTCTGGCCATAGGGTCCTCAGACCCCTCCCAGTCGCCCCAGTCATCCGATTCCTGATAAACAGGAGGACTAACCGGAGCCGGGCGGTAGATGAAATGCCCATGCATCGGCGTCGGATGCGGCGTCGAGTGGCGCCGCACCGGCGCCGGGCCCGGACCGGGGCTAAACCGGGGAACGGCGCCGTCCGGGAACGGCGCCGGGGGTGGAACCGGTGTTGGCGCCGGCAGAGGAGGCATCGTGAGGTCGACCGGCGCCGGCAGAGATCCAGGCCTGGATCCCTTGGGGACCTGCGACGTCGGGACCGAAATAGTCGACGGGGCCGGAGCCGCTGGCTCGCTATGTCGCCCAGTCGAGCCCGCGGGGCCTGAAGGCGCGTCGACGGCGGAGCCAGGCCCCTCATGGCCGAGAGGGTATGGAGATGGACGCGGTTCCTGTGGCTCCAACGGAGCCGTGGGGGTGGGACCACCCTGACCCTCGACCGAGTCGCGCGACCGGCGAGGGGAGTCCGAAAAGCAGTGTCGCCTCTTGGACTTCTCTTTGACTTACCCGAAGACTTCGAGCCCGAAGAGCGATGATGGTGACTGCGGCTCCGCGACCGGTCGTTGGACCTCCTCCTGGACCCGGGACAGCACGGAGCCGAGTGCCGAAGCTCGAGAAGCTTACACGGACCGCTCCCGCCTAGCCTTCGAGGTCAAGGCTCGACAGTCGAGGCACGACTCCGCATCGTGGTCGGGCCCCAGGCAGTAAAGGCACCAGCGATGGTGGTCTGTCACCGACATCAGTCGATGACAGGAGTCACAGGCCTTAAAACCAGGCATCCTACCGGCACCAGAGTCGAGTCGACAGAAGACCAAAAAGAGTCAAAAAAGTTTAGTCAAAAAGTGACTATGGGGTAAGCTCTTCCCGGATCGGCGCTGTCTGGCGTGGAAAAAAGAAGAACTGACGTCAGCGCGCGAGGGCGGCGTCTAAGTACTCCGACGACGTCATTCCGGCGCACGACGCCGACGACGGACGCGGAGCCGCAGACGACGCCTAGCGACGCGCAAGGGGTATTGCGGATTAAAAATCTTTCCGGATCCAGCTTGACGCCTGGGGATATTCTAAGGTGAGGAATCTAACTAACGTGTTTCTTTCAGATGTTCACATTTGTGTAGAGGTTCAAAGGGAGGCCCCATTAGTCTTGTGAGAACGATGTTTAGGTTCCACACAGGTGAGGGTGGCACTCTGGGGGGAATTATTCTTTTGAGGCCTTCCATGAAGGCTTTTATGGCAGGTACTCTAAAGAGTGATAGATGTTGCCTGTTTTGTAGATAAGCTGCTATGGCTGCAAGGTGCAGTCTAATAGACGTGTAGGCTGTAGCCTATGATGTGTTGAATGGACACATCTAGAATATTGAAGTTATTATTGTGACAATAGGCCACAAAACGTTTCCACTTGGCTGCGTAGCAAGCCCTAGTGGTAGGTCGTCTAGCTTCTCTAATGACGTTCATATAGTCTGGGGGAAGATTTAGATAACCGAATTCTAGGATTTCAGGAGCCAGATCGCAAGGTTGAGCTGAGCTGGGTCCGGGTGTCTGATCTCTTCATGGTTCTGGATTAAGAGGCGTGGAGAGAGGTGTAACCTTTGGTGCGGTACTACTGATAGTTCCAGCAATGTGGTGTACCACGGTTGTCTGGCCCAAGTGGGAGCAACTAGGATGAGAGTTAGGGAGTGTTGCTGTAGTTTGCCCACCACTAATGGAATGAGTGTGAGAAGCGGAAAAGCGTACGCAAATTTGCCTGACCAGTTCATCCATATCCCATTGCCTTTGGACAATGGGTGTGGATCCCTGGGGACAAAGCTTGGGCATTTGGCGTTTTCATGGGTGGCGAAGAGGTCTATCTGTGGCTGCCCCCACAGTTGAAAGTACGGGTGAACTTGCGGATGGAGTTCCCACTCGGGGATCTGTTGTGTGTCTGCTCAGCAGATCGGCCATAGTGTTCTGGACTCCTGGGACATGTTGGGCTAAGAGAAAGATTTTTTGGGGTATGGCCCACCTCCATATGCTCTGTGCTAGCTGAGAGAGCTGCGGAGAGTGTGTGCCCCCTTGTTTTTGTATATAGTACATGGCTGTCATGTTGTCTGTGCGGACTAGGACTGCCTTGACTGATATATATGTGTTTGAAAGGATTTTAGGGCTAAGAATATGGCTGGTAACTCCAGATGGTTGATGTGAAGTATCTTTTGTTGAGGTGTCCACCTGGCCTGCATGGTGTGATGTAGTAGGTGAGCTCCCCAGCCAGAGAGCGATGCGTCCGCTGTCAGTACTATCTGAGGAACCGGGTCCAGGAACGTTGCACCCCTTTCTTTACACAAGTCGCGTCTAAAGAAAGGGGCGTGTTCAACATTAAAGTGAAACCGCGGTATGGAGGCTTTGACAAAAAAAGCATCTGTTTGTCAAGTTTACAAACAGATTTTTGGGGGGTAAAAGCGCCCATGCCGCGTTTTCACTTTAAAATCGGCAGTCTACCTTTCTTTAGACGCGGTTTGGGTAAAGAAAGGGGCGCAGCCTCTGTGAATGTGAAAGCACCGCATGGGCGCTAGTAAACAAAAGAAATAAAGATATAAATAAATAAGTGCAGCCGCTAAATGCAGACCGCGCTGCTAAAATAAAAAAATAAAAAAATGTGTCCGCTATAGTTAAAGTGGTCCGCCATTAGTAAACATTGAAATAAAAGCAGGCGGCGTGCTGCGAGGTAGTGGGTGGAATAGGGGGAAGAGCATTCAATAAAATAGTGCTCACCGACTCATAAAGCAGACCATGTAACACCAGTAAAAGGTCCAGTCGTTATAGGAGGTAACAAATGCAGACAAGGCGGTACTAAGGAGGGACTAACAAGACTAATAACGACTCGGAAGCCAGCGTTTACTAAGGACAATGACACAAGGCAATTAAAAATATGGGCGGAGAGTGGGCGGGGCTTCAAAGCCATACTCCAGTACTGCATTCCTCGCAGCAGCGCATGCGCTGCGCAGGCTCGACCTAAAAAGGCCATGGCTTTGGAACTCTGACATTTCAGTCCAGGGAAGTTAAACCAAAGCTGTTGAGTTTCACAGGTTCATGCACGAGTAGCTTAGCCAGTCTGGAACTTTGCTTTACTTGAAGTCATGTTTGTCCCATTTTAAAGTCGGGACATCAAGTCCCAGAATGCTATATAAACACCTGGCCGGGATGATCTACTCACGCATAGACCTGGTATACATGTAAGCTCTGGTTAGATACTTTGTTGAGAGGTAACACACTTCCTGCTGGAACTTGTTTCAAAAGCAAACAACTTCTGTCAACTTTTTGAAAAGTCATCAAATGGGAATGCTCTTTGTTTTTTTTAATGTAAAGATCTTCCTACTAATATGCTGGAAGTCAGTCTGAGTGGAGACTGATATAACTCAGTGAGTTAAGCACCTGCTGCTGAGATCTTTGCTTAATCTGGAGGACAGAGGTTCTAATCCTAGTAAAAGAGGTCAGCCGGTTAATGTACCTGCCGCTTGTGTTTGCGTGAAGCCTTACAGGTACATGCTTAGTCATAGCAAGATAGCTCGGTAGGTTACAGTGCCTGTTGCAGAGACATTTGCTTGAGTGGACTGTAGGTTACATGATTGAATCCAAGGGTTGACAACTTTCTGTAAAAACTGAATTGTCCCCATCTCATACAGCAATGCAGTCTGAGCTAGGGCTCGCTTTTCGGAATCCCGCCTTGTGACCTGTCTTTTTCTGGCCCTGCACACAGTCAAAGCCCTGAGTGAGGAGCGCAGAGATCTGCAATGCAGTTTTCTTGCCAGAGTAGTCTTTGCAAACGTTGTCAACACGTCCTGTAGTAGGAAAGCGCTGTGATGCCATAACAATGGTAGAAAGTGCTATACACAGGCAAATAGCATAAAATGCTTGCATTCGTAAAAGATCTCTTCCTTGAGGGTACGTGACACCCGATATTGAAAGTTCTGTGTGAGATGCTTTAAGACTGACCATATATTATATTAGCTAGGCACTCCCTCCTTTATCTAACAAGCGCGTGTGTACGCCAGTGAAAGTGAAAGCTAAATGAAGCGCACAAGGCGAGAAGTGTGAGAGGAAACGTCAGAGAGAAGCCATGCGCGTGCACATCGCCTGTCCGTGCGCGCACATGGTTAGTCTCCCTCGCTAGCAAAACCGACAACAATAGTCTCGCCAAGGCGAAAGCAACGCATGAGCTGCGTTCGCTAGGCGACACCTAAAAATTAATGAATCTCATGGCATATAATGCCAGTTGCAAACGTCCAGGTATAAATACCTTTACTTGACGGTGCAAATTATTTTCACATTTTTCATATACAGGATATATAACCAGTGCATATACAAATTGCAGTACTCAATGGTGTAAAAAGTAACATGTAAACCTTATGACTAGAAGTGATTGGTGCTAGTGCAAACTATACATTTTAAATGCCAAGTGCAGTAGTTACTGAGTGTAACAAGCATTTGCAATGCAATAGGTCATGCTTGTTATAAGTAGGCATGTGGGATGCAGAATTCCATGAGAAGAATAATGGGAGGAAATAGGGCCGGCCTCCCCTGTGAAAGGTGGAGGAGGGACAAAGAAATATGCGGCTGGATGTTAGGGGATCAAGAGTGAAAACTGAGGGGAGATTATGCTTAATTGAGATGCTGAGCTCTTTTGTTCCAAATTGCCTGCATGAAAGCTAGTGCCGTGGAGCTGCTGTTAGACTGCACTGAATGGAAACAAGTTTAAGCTGTTCGCATTGTAAATGACAATGTCTTTTATTTATAGGTTTTCAAAACCAACACATAGATAAAAGGTTTGTCATTTACAATGCCAGTAGCTCAAAGTCTTGCAAATGAGAGACCTATTGCATTGAAAATGCTTTTTTTTTTTTTTTTGCAGTATTATGTAGTGCTACCTCAGCCCAAGGGCACTGGAGTGCGTGAGCACAGTTACATTACACAAGATTAGGTTTATATTTAAGGAATTCACCCAGAATCAATGGATGTTGAGCCGACACTGGCACTAGAACGCAGTTACCCAATACCTAGTCGGCCGCTCTAACCACTAATGAGATGAGACAGACGTGTGGCTAACTTCTTTTAAATCCTCACTTCCCCTCGACTTACCCAGTGCCCAACCAATGGCAGCGAGGAAGGCGGGGCGCAGAGGAAGGCAGCAGGGGATGGGCTGAAGCAGAGGGGGAGGAGCTAACTACCTCCAATCCTTTTTTCTCAGCCGTCGTAGGAGGCAAATAGGCTAGGCAGAAGGCGAGGGATCCAAGTGGGCGACACTACGCTTTTTAGAACCGGGTCAATCGTAGAAGAAAAGGGCCAAATAAAGAGAGCACGGCATATAAAAAGGGCAAAGCAGCATGAGGGCGGGGCTGCAAAGATGCACACACGCCCACCCATGAAAGTCTGTGTGACCAATGATTGGTAAACTGGCTCACAGTGTTTACTGGTAGGCAGCCTGGTAAGGGCACTGAGACGGTGGGGGCTGGTTCACAGGACAACCAGTTCTGTTATAGGTAGCGCTTTCGCGCTCTACACAAGATTGACAGCCCAGCAGAATGGCTGTGGGATGGCTAAGCAACTCCCATCTCAAGAAGACACGTGCAGGGGGCGCGCGAACGGCTACCTGGTTATTTGGGGATTTAGCGCTATTTACAGACACGCTCGGTGCACTCTTGCTAGAGTGACACGCTTTTGAGATTTGAAAATAGTGTGTGGATAAATAATGCAATAAAGCAGATTGCTCGAGGAATATTCACAAGTTTTATTTGTTGACATTTCAGACATTGCTGCATTGTTTGTTTATTATCATGTCTTGTGGAATAACTCACGTGCTCAGCCACCAGTTCAACTAAAGGAAGTGTGTTTTTGTTTTTTAAAGAAAAATAGCGGTATTGCAACATATATGTATTCTGAAGACATTTAAAATATGCGTGGGTCAGATATGGAAGACAGCAGTGAAACGAGGGAGCAGGCTGGACAAAGGAGGCGCATGGATGCAAAAGTGTGGTTGCGATGTAAAGCCCGTTGGCATTATATGAAGGCAGGGTGCTCCTTCCCTTTGTCTACAACGCTGTTTCTGCCTGCACTGGGGGCGGCAATGCCCTGGCTGATGAACAAGATCTGCTGCTGTTAACACAGTAGACTCGCATGCGAGCCCGCCCATAGTTTATCACTGCTTTGATTCGGCGTTTGCTTTGTTCTGGTTGTCCAGGCATATGCAAGACTTATTAGCTTTGTCAATGCTTTTTTTTTTTATATATATCTCTCCTACAGTCAAATACACTGCACGTTAAAGTAGAAAACTGGCATAACAAATTACAGGACGTACAAAATGACGACAGAGAAGCCACAGGCCAACTTGTCATTGACTTAATTTATTTGCAGAGTTTTATACAGCGCTGGCTAGACCCGGAGGTATCAGAGCGCTTTACACAAAAACAGTAATACAGAATTACATGACAGTACACGTGCTATGTGGCCTCCAGCTGTGATATTGTCAGGCTGCTGTTACTCCTCTTTTCACAATGTTATTAATATTCATTAATAAGGTTGGTGGTGACAAACAATCTGTTTCCACAGCTCTTATGACAACTCGAGTGGAGCTTCGAAGTGCTGTGAGCAGCAGGTGCTCTTGGGGCTGTATTCCCCGGCTCCACACATTTGAGCTCCCCGCCTTCTCTGGCTTTTGGCTGTCTCGCGGACGGCGCGCGCTCCCTGTTAGTCTGCGCCGTTTTCCCCTCAGGGAGGGGTAGTCTGCGCCGAAGTGCGCAGCTCCGAACCGCGGCCTCGGCAGTGACCTGGAAACAGGGTCCGCTCTCCGGCCCCGGAGGTGACACTCCTGTTCCTACAGCGAGTGATGCAAAACTGGAGTGAGCGAGGCTGGGGGAACCGAGGGGAGCGCAGGCCGCGAGAGGGAGGCGAGAAACGCCGTCTGCGCGGCATGTGTAAGGAAGGAAGGGACGCGGGCATTACTGGAAGGGCAGAGAAGCGAAGCAACAGTATTCATAACACGACACTGATAAACTCAAAAATAATAATAAGAAGAAGATTTTTCACAAACAGTCATTAGCACATGTATGTAGCAAATAATAATATACGTAAGCAGCCTGACGGTACATTACACGTCCACACAGGCGGACTCTGCCTTGGTTCCCGGTTGCCGCGGGCATCGCAGCGACTCAGCTAATCCCAGGTGTTCTTGGCGTCAGCCTCACGCAGGGGGGCACGAACCAGCGGGGTGGGCACCACGCGAGTCTCCAGCGTGTCTTGCTCATGCTGCCTGCACAAGGGGCCAGTAGGCTCTCTGATTGGTTGACAAGGTCCACCAATCACAGTGCTTATTTGGTAGTTGCCAACCAATCAGAGAGCCGACTGGCGCGTGTAGGCAGCGTGAGCAAGATATGCCGTAGACTCGCTGTCTTATGGGCGTGTTTTAAAAAAGAGAAGTAATCGAAAAAACGCCCCCGAATCCGAAAAGGACGGGGCTTGTTTGGAGAGACAAACCTCTTCTCCAATGGCTGACCAGTATTCAAGAGGCCAGCCAATGGAGAAGAGGAGAGAAGAGAGGCGGGTTCAAGCCCCTCTTCTCCAAGTCATTAAATCTCGCGAGCGAGACTGCGCAAGCGCAACCTTCGCTAGCCGAGACCTAAAAAGGAAACACTCCGCTTCTTGTTGAACGGTGCCTCCATTTTTAACATTTTTAAATCAATTGCAAGCACATTCCACGGCTTTGCTGCTAATAGCTCGAAAGAGTGTCCGCCCCTCCTAAAGACTCTAGGTACTTAAAGTAGTTAGTCCCTGACAAAACAAGAGACTGACTCTGTTAGACCTGTCAGCCCTTTGGGTGGTCCCTCCTCATCATTATTTATTTTGTCCCACTTTTGCCTCAAACCCTGTTTGAATTTTTCCTTTTTGGGAACCACCAGACTTTTTAGTGTTGCTGCAGATTCAGGGAGCCATTTTATCTACCCCTGGAACTTCTGTCTGAGGGCCTGGAGCACAAAATGGTGGCCACCTGTGACATCACCAGCATCCACTGGAACCTACTAGCACCTTCCAGAACATTCCAGAACCCTGTGACAGTTGGAGGCGGTTTAGAATGTTGGGAAGCTAAGACAGAGAGTTGGCAGTTGGAGCTGGCAGTTGGCACCTGACTGGTGAAGAGAGAGCAGCAGAAACCTGAAGGAGGAAGGAGTGAGGCAGCAGGGGTGGAAACTTGTGCCTGGAGTGGGGTCCATAAACCCACCCTTGATACTAGTCCCTACTGACTGAGCCCAGCCTGGAGCCCTGTGTGGGAAGAAGCAAGAAAAACCAACTTAAGGACCTGGACAGCAGGAACAGGCCTTAGAAACCAAGAACAGCAAAATCCTGACCTGGATACTGGTTTCCCTGGAGTCCGACGTCGAGTAGCCTGGAGACCTGGAGCCCGAGGTGGAGAAGCGGCGCTGACTGGAAAAGCAGACGTCGTACCCGGAGCCGCCAGAGGTCGAGAGAGGGCGCCGACGGAGGTCGGAGAAATACCAGAGGTCGAGGAGGAAGTCACCCGAGGTCGAGTGAGCGGCGTCGACGGGGGAGTGAAGTCCGCCCTCCGGAGTCGCCGGAGACCGAGGTGAAGTGTGCCGGAGGTCGGGAGTGGAGATCGCACTCCGGAGTCGCCGGAACCTGAGAGAATCGTGCCGGAGGTCGGGAGTGGAGGTCGCACTCCGGAGTCGCCGGAACCTGAGGAGAGGAGCACCGGAGGTCGGGAGTGGGGATCGCACTCCGGAGCCGCCGGAAGTCGACATCGAGCCAAGGCCGGCCGACGTCATCGAACCAGAGGTCGCCATCGGACCGGAGCCGCCCGAAGTCGACATCGAGCCAAGACTGCCCGACGCCATCGAATCGGAGGTCGAGATCGAGCCGAGGCCGCCATCGAACCGGAACCGCCTACCGGCGTCGTCAAGAACTGACATTGTGCCGAGGCCGCCGACATCGAACCGGAACCGCCTCACGGCGTCGACACGACTCCAGCGGCGTCGGAGCTTCAGAAAAAGGGCAGTAAGTGGAATAGAGGGCGCCAAAGGCCCTGTGGAATCCTAAGAGACTACTCTAGGGGTTAGAGAGGTGCTGGAACCAGCTGGACTGTGCCAGGGGTGAGCTGAGACTAATTCAGAGGGGTTGTGTAGAGTGAGAGAGCCAGGTCTCTAGTATTCCCCCCTTGATCTACCTCAGTCTAGGCCTCAGCCTTGTCCAAGCCAGGGAGTAGACACCCTCAAGCCATCCACATAACTACAAGCTGTGCCTGGGCCAAATCAGCCCATAGTAATCTCAAATGTGATCTGATTGTATGAGTGTCACTGTCAGCTTTTAATTATTTATTGAGGGCACTGTATTTATGGTATTTAACCTATTTATTGCTTCACTGTATTTATTGTTCCACAGTATTTATTGGTGCACAATATTTATTGGTTTGCAGTATTTATTGCCTCAGAATATTTAATTGCCTGTATGTATTGCACTTATATTTATGCCTTCCTTATTTAGGATCACCCCTATTTATTGAATCATTAAGACAGTGTTTATTTGACCTGCACTATTTAAAAAGCCTTGTATATTGTGATTGTGTATTATTTATCTAATCAGCAACTAAGAGAAAAAGAAGGTAAAGAAAGATATTTTCATAATTTTTACGGTGTAGAGTCGTTTTTGGAACGGATGCACGCATGGTTATTGTGTGGGTATGTCGTATGCTTAGCACGGTGCCTGATTCCTGACCACTCGAGCCAAGCTACCACTGTATGTCCTGGAAAGACTCCGTTACCACCAACCCTTTCCGGTGTGGGAGTGGAGTATTTCCAACATTAATTGGTGTTCAGTGGTGGGATAGAGCTGTGCCTACGTATACTCAACAATAACTGTGGGTAGTCCATAGGCCTACACCGGGAGTTTTCTCAAAGCGGCCTTCCTAATTGTGGGTTTTTGTTTTTTCCAAATTTACTCTGGTGGTGGGAGGAGGTATTATATAAGGTACCCCCCTGCATTGTTACTGCAAATAACTGTCCTCTGACCTGAGTGGGCAAGATGGAGTTTGTACTGGAGAATTTAGAAACGTACACTGTGGCCCAACTCAGGGAGTTTTGCCAGCGGGAGGGGGTGTATTGTCCCCCAGGAGCAAAGAAGGGTGCACTCCAAACCAGCTTAAGGGCTTGGGGGGAGGCACGCCGAGAAAGCAAGGCTGAGGAGGAGGACAGGGATGGAGAGCCCGACAGTGAGGGAGCTGGTTTGTACCAACCTGAGGTGGGGAACCTGTCAGCGGGGCCCAGGACACTTTCCAGGAAGGGCAGCAGTGCCTCTAGCGGTGGCTTGTCTGAAGTGGAGTTAACAGACCGGAGGGAGAAAAGACAGCTCACATGGGACTTAGCAAGGCTGGAGAAAGAGAAGGAGGAACAGAGGATGGCTCATGAGATAAGGCTGAAAGAAATAGATCTTCAGATCCTGAGAATCGGGGCACACCCTGTACCCAACGGTGGCAGCGAAGAACGAGAGTACACCAGGGAACCCAAACCCTACCTGCCAAAGGACATAGTAGCTAGCTATGGAGTGGGCGACGATATTGCCAAGTGGCTAGCGGCCTATGAGGTCTCGTTAAGGGCCCATGGGGTTCCAGAGAAGTACTGGGGAGGGGGATTGTACAAGTACATGCCTCCAGCTGGTAGGGATGCATTATTGGCTCTCATAGAGGATGAGCAGACCTACTACCCCACCATGAAACTGGCGCTCATAAGAAAGTTTGGACTAACACCCGAAAAGTACAGACAGAAGTTCAGGGGTAGTCACAAACTGGGCACACAGAATTGGGTGGACTTCCTGGACTATGCAAAGAAGGCACTAGAGGGTTGGATTCAGGGCAGTGAAGTGAGGAACTACGAGGGGTTGTTTGACCTAGTACTGAAGGAACACCTGCTCGAGAAATGTTTCCCTGAACTGCGTCAACACCTGGTGGATAGCAAGCTGACCAGTCCCCGGAAGCTTGCTGAGGAGGCGGACATTTGGGCTAGTACCCGGGTGTCCACAAGGGGGACTGGAGGGAATACTCAAAAGGCCGGACAGGGCGCCCCCCAGAAGAAAGAGGGAGGGGAAAAGAAAAAGGAGTTCTCCAAAGGCCCCCAAAATAACTTCCAAGGGAAGGGAACAGGATTCACCCCTAGGGCTAACCCACCCAGAAACCCTAATCCTGGCCAGAGTCAGCAGCCAAGGGTTGTCCATTGCTACGAGTGCGGTGGCGTTGGACACTATAAAGGAGATCCGAAGTGCCTGAAACGACCACCCCCTCCCATTGGAGGAAAGACCCCCGGAGTAGCTAGTGTAGTGCTCGGGGAGGAGATGCCCTTAACTAAGGGAAGGGAGTGGGCGGGTGTCACTTTAGTGTCCCTGGGAGAACGGGAGATGGTTCCTAAGATCCAGGTGCCCGCCAATACTGTAAAGTATGGGCAGTGGGTCACCATCAACGGCCAAAGAGGGGAGGCTCTGAGAGACACAGGAGCCAGTATGACTATGGTACGTAGCCAACTGGTGTCTCCAGAGCAGGTAATTCCCGATGTACTCCACCCAGCCGCGATGGCTGACGGCAGAACAGGCCACTATCCAGTGGCCGAGGTTCCCTTTGAATGGGGGGGGTTGCAGGTTCACTTCGAGTTGCCGTAAGCCCTGCCGTGCCAGTCGATTGTCTACTGGGGAATGACATGGAGCACAACGCTTGGAAGGAGGTGGAATACCGGACTCATACTGAGATGCTGGGTACACCTGACTGGGCCTGTGTGAGCACAAGGTCCGCGACTACCCGGAGAGGGAGTTCGTTTCGGCTGGAGCCTGGAACAAAGGCCCAGCCAGCTGCCGGTCAAGGGAAGAACCGAGGACAGGAGGAGCCTGCCTCGGCGTCCACACCCCGTAGGACGGATAGGCCACCGGAGGTGGTGGACCAGGAGTCTGCGGTGGGGGACGTTACCAACCTGGAGGACCTACCCATCCCGGCCGAGTGGCACGTGGAGGGAGGCCCGTCCAGGGAGGAATTCTGCCAGGGCCAGAGGGAGTGCCCTACCCTTGAGGGGCTGAGGCGGCAGGCCGAAGCCCAGGCAGCAGGGAACGTTGAAGGGAACTACAGTGTTTACTGGGAGGATGGCCTCCTCTACAGTGAACCCAAGGCACCCCTACACGGATCGTCACGAGCCTTGGTAGTCCCTCAACGTTATCGAGCCTTCCTTCTGGAGTTGGCTCACGAGATCCCATTGGCAGGACACTTGGGGAAAGACAAGACCTTCGCCCGTCTTGTTCCACACTTTTATTGGCCTCAGATGAAAGTGTCGTCCGATACCTACTGCCGGACATGTGTGTCTTGCCAAGCCAGTGGGAAAACAGGGGTGAAGCTGAAAGCTCCCCTGGAACCACTTCCTGTCGTTAGCACCCCCTTTGAAAGGGTGGGCATCGACATTGTGGGTCCGTTAGATCCGCCAACGTCAGCTGGTCACAGGTTTATCCTGGTTCTGGTGGATCATGCCACACGGTACCCAGAGGCAATACCTCTGAGGACCATAACAGCACCTGTTGTGGCTAGGGCCCTGATGGGAATCTTTACCCGAGTGGGTTTTCCCAAGGAAGTTGTGTCCGACAGGGGGACCAACTTCATGTCAGCGTACATGCGGGCGATGTGGAAGGAGTGTGGAGTGACCTACCGGTTCACAACTCCTTACCACCCCCAGACCAATGGTCTGGTGGAGAGGTTTAACAAAACCTTGAAAGGCATGATCAGAAGTCTGCCTGAAAGCCTGCGGAGGAAATGGGACGACCTCCTACCCTGTCTACTCTTTTCTTACAGGGAAGTGCCACAGAAGGGAGTGGGCTTCAGCCCCTTCGAGCTTCTGTATGGGCACCCTGTACGTGGACCTCTCAACCTGGTGAGAGACGGATGGGAAAGAACTCCCAGAAAGCTTCCCCAGGACGTGGTGAGCTACATGCTGGCCTTCCGGAGCCAAATGGCTAAGTTGTGGAAGCAAGCTTCTGACAACTTGGAAGCCAGCCAAGCAGTGATGAAGGCGTGGTATGACCACAATGCTCACCCGGTGGAGTTGGAGCCTGGCCAGAAGGTGTGGGTGATCGAACCAGGAGAGCTTAGCGCCCTCCAGGATCGCTGGTCAGGACCCTTTGAGGTGTTGGAAAAGAAGGGTAAGGCTACCTACTTGGTGGACCTGAAGACCCCTCGACAGCCCCTACGGGTGCTGCACGCCAACCGCCTCAAACCCCACCACGAGAGGCCCGAAGTCATCTTGATGATGGTGACTGACGGAGGAGAGGACGTGGAAAGCGAACCTCTCCCCGATTTGTTTGCGTCTCAAGAAAAGGATGGGTCGGTGGAGGGAGTGATTCTCTCCCCATCTCTAACTCCTGAACAGCAGGAGGACTGTCGCCAGGTCCTGGGACAGTACTCTTCGTTGTTCTCCCTTGTCCCGGGTAGGACTCACCTGTGAGTCCATGATGTGGACACAGGAGACAGCCCACCTGTGGAGTCCAAGATCTACCGGATGTCAGACAAGGTGAAGGCCAGCATTCATAGTGAAGTCACTAAGATGCTGGAGCTAGGAGTGATCGAACCTTCTAGCAGCCCCTGGTCCAGTCCGGTGGTGTTAGTACCAAAAGCTGCACCACCGGGTGCCCAACCGGAACTGAGGTTCTGTGTGGACTACCGGGGACTGAATTCAGTGACCAAAACTGATGCTCATCCGATCCCTAGGGCGGATGAATTGATTGACCGGCTGGGAGCTGCCCAATATCCAAGTACCTTTGACCTTACTTCTGGGTACTGGCAGATCTCTTTGACTGATGGAGCAAGGGAAAGGTCAGCCTTCTCCACGCCCAATGGCCACTACCAGTTCTGTGTGATGCCCTTTGGGCTCAAGAACGCACCTGCCACGTTTCAGCGCCTGGTAAACCAGATCCTCACCGGAATGGAGAGTTTCTCTGCTGCTTATCTGGATGACATAGCCGTCTTCAGTAACAGCTGGGAGGATCACTTGCGTCACCTGCAAGCTGTTCTCCAGGCCCTGAGACAAGCTGGATTGACGATCAAGGCCAGCAAGTGCCAGATCGGGCAGGGGTCGGTAGTGTACCTTGGACACTTGGTGGGTAGGGGAGCGGTGCAACCCCTCCAGGCGAAGATCGAGGCCATCATGGCCTGGGAACCCCCCCAAGACACAGACTGAGGTCCGAGCTTTTCTGGGCCTCACGGGATATTACCGCCGCTTCGTGAAGGGGTACGGTACCATCGTAGCCCCCCTCACGGAGCTCACGTCCAAGAAACAACCTCGACGGGTAGTCTGGACGGAGGCTTGTCAGCAGGCCTTTGTGAGATTGAAGAAAGCCATGTGCGAGGCCCCGGTCTTAAGGGCCCCAGACTTTTCCAAGGAGTTCATTGTCCAGACAGATGCATCAGAACATGGCATTGGGGCAGTGTTATCGCAACTCAATGAAGAGGGTCTGGATCAACCCGTGGTCTTCCTATCCCGGAGACTACTTCCCAGGGAACAGAAGTGGAGTGCAATAGAGCGTGAAGCCTTTGCAGTGGTATGGGCTCTGAAGAAGTTGCGGCCATATCTGTTTGGCTCGCACTTCCTAGTTCAGACCGACCAAATACCCCTTCGTTGGCTGATGCAGATGAAGGGGGAGAATCCCAAGTTGTTGAGGTGGTCTATTTCCCTACAGGGAATGGACTTTCAGGTGGAACATCGGCCTGGAGTGGACCACGCCAATGCAGACGGTCTCTCAAGGTATTTCCGCCTTAGTGATGAGAACTCCCAAGGGGTTGGGTAGCTCTCCCCACTTTCAGCTGGGGGGGACGCGTGTTAGACCCGTCAGCCCTTTGGGTGGTCCCTCCTCATCATTATTTATTTTGTCCCACTTTTGCCTCAAACCCTGTTTGAATTTTTCCTTTTTGGGAACCACCAGACTTTTTAGTGTTGCTGCAGATTCAGGGAGCCATTTTATCTACCCCTGGAACTTCTGTCTGAGGGCCTGGAGCACAAAATGGTGGCCACCTGTGACATCACCAGCATCCACTGGAACCTACTAGCACCTTCCAGAACCCTGTGACAGTTGGAGGCGGTTTAGAATGTTGGGAAGCTAAGACAGAGAGTTGGCAGTTGGAGCTGGCAGTTGGCACCTGACTGGTGAAGAGTGAGCAGCAGAAACCTGAAGGAGGAAGGAGTGAGGCAGCAGGGGTGGAAACTTGTGCCTGGAGTGGGGTCCATAAACCCACCCTTGATACTAGTCCCTACTGACTGAGCCCAGCCTGGAGCCCTGTGTGGGAAGAAGCAAGAAAAACCAACTTAGGGACCTGGACAGCAGGAACAGGCCTTAGAAACCAAGAACAGCAAGATCCTGACCTGGATACTGGTTTCCCTGGAGTCCGACGTCGAGTAGCCTGGAGACCTGGAGCCCGAGGTGGAGAAGCGGCGCTGACTGGAAAAGCAGACGTCGTACCCGGAGCCGCCAGAGGTCGAGAGAGGGCGCCGACGGAGGTCGGAGAAATACCAGAGGTCGAGGAGGAAGTCACCCGAGGTTGAGTGAGCGGCGTCGACGGGGGAGTGAAGTCCGCCCTCCGGAGTCGCCGGAGACCGAGGTGAAGTGTGCCGGAGGTCGGGAGTGGAGATCGCACTCCGGAGTCGCCGGAACCTGAGAGAATCGTGCCGGAGGTCGGGAGTGGAGGTCGCACTCCGGAGTCGCCGGAACCTGAGGAGAGGAGCACCGGAGGTCGGGAGTGGGGATCGCACTCCGGAGCCGCCGGAAGTCGACATCGAGCCACGGCCGGCCGACGTCATCGAACCAGAGGTCGCCATCGGACCGGAGCCGCCCGAAGTCGACATCGAGCCAAGACTGCCCGACGCCATCGAATCGGAGGTCGAGATCGAGCCGAGGCCGCCGACATCGAACCGGAACCGCCTACCGGCGTCGTCAAGAACTGACATTGTGCCGAGGCCGCCGACATCGAACCGGAACCACCTCACGGCGTCGACACGACTCCAGCGGCGTCGGAGCTTCAGAAAAAGGGCAGTAAGTGGAATAGAGGGCGCCAAAGGCCCTGTGGAATCCTAAGAGACTACTCTAGGGGTTAGAGAGGTGCTGGAACCAGCTGGACTGTGCCAGGGGTGAGCTGAGACTAATTCAGAGGGGTTGTGTAGAGTGAGAGAGCCAGGTCTCTAGTATTCCCCCCTTGATCTACCTCAGTTTAGGCCTCAGCCTTGTCCAAGCCAGGGAGTAGACAGCCTCAAGCCATCCACATAACTACAAGCTGTGCCTGGGCCAAATCAGCCCATAGTAATCTCAAATGTGATCTGATTGTATGAGTGTCACTGTCAGCTTTTAATTATTTATTGAGGGCACTGTATTTATGGTATTTAACCTATTTATTGCTTCACTGTATTTATTGTTCCACAGTATTTATTGTTGCACAATATTTATTGGTTTGCAGCATTTATTGCCTCAGAATATTTAATTGCCTGTATGTATTGCACTTATATTTATGCCTTCCTTATTTATGATCACCCCTATTTATTGAATCATTAAGACAGTGTTTATTTGACCTGCACTATTTAAAAAGCCTTGTATATTGTGATTGTGTATTATTTATCTAATCAGCAACTAAGAGAAAAAGAAGGTAAAGAAAGATATTTTCATAATTTTTACGGTGTAGAGTCGTTTTTGGAACGAATGCACAAATGGTTATTGTGTGGGTATGTCGTATGCTTAGCACGGTGCCTGATTCCTGACCACTCGAGCCAAGCTACCACTGTATGTCCTGGAAAGACTCAGTTACCACCAACCCTTTCCGGTGTGGGAGTGGAGTATTTCCAACACTGACTCTCTACTGAAACTCACAAAACCTGCTCTAAGGCAAGTGGATCTCTATTTCGAACCACTGGAAACGTAAATCAACAGGGCCTTTAATTTAATTTGCTCATTTACTGTGTTGTTGCTCCAAATTGCCACAAAAATAATTCTTTCTTGGACAGCTGAGAATCAGCCAGCATTTGGAACCAGGTGTAATTTATTTACCAAATAGGTCAGGGCTCCAAGATAAAGTGAGTTTGCATAATCCCACCTAGAGGTTACAAGAGCTAGCAGAATTGAATTCAAACTCTGCACTGGTTTTAGAGATGCTAAAACAAGCCACTGAGGTTGCCCGAATCTGTGACCTAAACAAGAGGACTTGGTCAAACTTTATGCATTTTCCTACCACTGTGGACGGGACTGGCAGTACCCCAATATCAATTGGCCACAATTGCAATAGGTTGAATTGACAATGGCTGCCAAAGAAAAGTAGCTCAGATTTTCCAGAGTTCAACATTAGGCAACTAATAATAATAATAATCCACATTTGTAAAGCGCGAACAATCACCCATAAGGGTCTCTATTCGCTGGGGGCCGTCGGGAAGAGTAAGCAAGCTATTGCCCAGAGTCACATGGTGCTGGGCTAATCTGACGCCGGCACTGGGGATCGAACCGTGAGCCCCAGATTCTGGAGTCAGTCGCCCTGGCCGCGGCGCCACACCTCTTCCCAACCCAACTCAATCATTCATTCATTCATTGTTTACTGTGGGACTAAGCCAATAAAACGATACCAAAGGGGATGATGGACAGAGCGTTTGAGCAAATCAAACACTCACCCCCAGTCATCTGATCTGGGTTTACTCCATCATCATTCTTTAGCTCACTCCACCACCCCAGTTCAGACATGGCCATATGCAAATCAGTCTGACCCTGTGCCTCATGGAAACAGTCCAGCCCGGACTGCCAAGCAAAGTCTTCCCTGGACCGGAAACAAGCATCCTGGGACGGGTTTCGGGTTCATAACTCTCATCAGCCAGGCTATCTTGAATCCAGAGGCAAAGTGAGGCACAGGGTCAAGACTGATTTGCATATGGCTGGGTCAAACTGGAACGGCATGGTGAGCAAAAAAACGATGGATTTAGGCCCAGATCTCTGTACTGGGGTGAATGTATGACATTGTTCTGCATTCTGTCCATCAACTGTTGTTTTTGCGTAAGCCCATAAAACATCACACAAATATATCTTTAAAATACAATAAATCTTCAAAATACAATATATTAATACGACAGTAATCAGATTTTCCCACAACACATTTCGTCAAAACAAATAAATATAAAATATTCTGTGTATTAAATAACCTTTAAATGTTTTAACCGCATGCACAATACAATTGTATTTAAAAACAATGAATTGTTTCAGCAAAAAATGGTTGCTAAATAGAAGCATAGACAAATATAAAACAACTAGTTAAAGTAGAAGACCCAAGGATTTCCTTGGTATCCACACTGAGAACAGGTAGCTGCTGATACTTGTACAGAAAGGTTACTATTGGACCTGAAGACTCGATGCGCTACATTAAAATTCCCTAATCCCAGAGTGTTACAGGGGGATCTAAACCAGGACTTTCTTGGTTTTGCATATGATTGGCAAAAGAGCATTAGATGAGTCAGATCTTCATTTGCATATTTACAAAGAGCACAGGTCTAACCATATTCTTCTACCACTTATTAGTACATTTGTTCCCTTTCAGTATGCCCAACCAAAACTTTTGTATACAAGGTTCGTGAGTTGATGGGGGGGGGGGGGGGGGGATATACACATTCGTGTATGGTTCTGGAGCTGGTACAAGAGTTAAAAACTCATCGACTAGCCCTCCTGCCTTCGCAGGGCATTGGATATTATTTGTTTTGTTTGCCCAAAATGCCTCCTTGATCGTTAATCTGGTGTTGCTGTTTATCAATGTAAGATTATTCTAGTACAAATTCAAACCTACGTCGCTGAAATTTGTTTTAATGTGGTAGAACTATCGGATAAGGTTACAATTCTTGTGGTTTATTACTTCTTCCAAAGCATGTGTATAGGGAGAAGGTTCAAGTGTTACCCACAGTCTTACCCAGAATAACAAAGGTCTTCATGTAGCTAGATTACCAATTCTGTTTTGTTCTGTTTCATAGAAGAGAGGAACCAACGGTGTGCTCCTTGGTAGGTTAAATAGTGATCTCAAATTTTATTTTATTTTTTTCCCCATTAGTACTTCCTGTTCCCCATATTCCTGCCCCATAAAGGGCAGCAGCCTGGGCTTTAGACCTAAAGACCTCGATTACTGGGGTTACAGGGTGGTTGTTTTATACTTCTTGCTAAACGCGAAAGCACTATGATGAATGGTCAGTTCGCTTTTTTGGAGGTGCAACTTCCATGTGCCGGTTTTATCCAACCAAACCCCCAGATAATCAAACTTTTCTGAAGTTTGCAATTTCACCTCTTTCCAAAGAAAGGTTCCTCTGTGAGATTTATGTGGTCTTAAAACAATTATCTTTGTCTTGGAGGTATTTACCTTTAAGCCTCAAAGATCACAGAAAGCAACAAATTTGTTAAGAAGGTTTTGCATCTCAACTGGTGTGCGAGATAGCAATAAGGTATCATCAGCGAATAACAATGTGGGGGTTGATGCACTCTCCTCCCTGGATGAGAAATTAGTGCTCCTGAAAAGGAAGAATTATGGCACATTTTGATAGACAACATTAATCCCTCTGCCTCAACAACGTACTACTCCAATATCCCCCCTGAACAAGAAAAGCATGACTGGTAAATCATGGCAACCCCTCCTCCCTTTCGGTTTTCCTAATCGGAGTGGAGAATAGAATAGTCATCTGGCATGGCTTCGGCAATGGCCACACCAGAGGACGCATTAACCATGTCTCAATAAGGAATAGCACATTCCGAGGGCCATACAGCTGTGGCAAAAATGATAAAATCCCTGCTTCCTACACCACATTGCAAATATTCCGGTGATTCCCTGTTGAAGGACACTCGGAAACTTGGATAAACTCCTAGGGATCTTATATTGCACATCTGCTGTGGAGGGCAGCCCTAGCGAAATTACAGTTTCCATTGAATTCGGGAGGCCTAGGTGGTCCAAATGTTTAGCAAAATGTTTTAGCAAATCAACTGTAGTGGCTTGCCTGGTGGTGTCGCTGGTGGCACTGGGGAAGTATCCACTAACACGAATAGCCTTGCAGTGCTTCGCTAGGGGCCGCTGGCAAACTCTAAATTCCTCCTCCCTTGCGTCCTGTGTTAAGTCCCCTTAAGTGCACTGGCCAGCTCTCTAGATGAGACTTACAATGATGGGACAGAGCAGGCCTCGCTACTACTGGCCATCTGTTCCAAAGTGGGCACTGCAGAAGTTGGAAGACTTACAAACCCAATATAACCTACACCCAGGCCAGATTTTCATCTATAGTTCCATTTGCTGACTACTGCAACGCCAATGGCAGGTAAAGACCACCGAACCAACCACAAACTTCTTTTTTGATTGCCTATACACACTAGGTAACAGACAGACTCTAAAAACCTGGATCACAGGAGCACTGATCACCCCCTACTCTGATCTCTCAACAGCACTTACATTAAACTTGGGCGGCAGAGTTTGGCAGAGATTTGCATAAAAAGAGTGTGTGTGGATTCTGGAGTATCCCAGCAAAATTACCTATAATGCATTCTCCAACTGACACAGATTACGTCCTTCATAGAGGTTGTCTCTCATGAACAAGTTTTCATTGCATATTACCAGCTGCCCCAGACACGCGCGCCCTTTGTGGCTCCTCCGAAGCCAACCTCAAACACACGCTGTGCGACTGCAGTGCCCAACCCTCTAACACTATTGGTGGGAAGTCCTCCAAATGCTCTCAGCGACCACAGCTCGACTCATTAAATAATTGAGAGGTAGGAGCCTTGTGGATTTACAAAGACCGAAGAGATACAAAACTGCCTCCCGCTTCATTGTTTTGGCCCTCGCACTGGCAAACCAGGCAATAACACTGAAATAGAAGAATGCTGTTGTTGTCTCTCCCAGTGGTGAAGCATGGAAAGCAGCAGTTATGTGATGGGCTGAATAAGAGGCAATAGCGCTGCATAGAGAAAAACCTAAGAGCCTATGCAGACTACCTATAGACCAGATGTGGGCTATACTACAATCTCGATCCACTGAGCCTAGACCAGACGATTCCCCCCTCCACTCCATGATACTAAATTTGTGAAATGCTCTTGTTGAACTCCCCCAAGCTGCAGTTACTGGATATCTCTTTTCACAACATGGGCGTGAAGAAAGAGGGGGGGGGGGGGTGAATTCAGCCTTTTATGCCCCCAAACAACCCAACTTAGATCCAAACATTGCCCCACATAGTTACCAGCTACTGGATAGAGTATACAACTATCACAGTCACCCGTGTGACAATTGTACTTTAGTCCATATCCAGCAGGCCCTACTGCACACCCTGCCCTCCCCCTCCAAGTTTGATACAATTCCACTTTTACCCTCTCCAGAGGAGGGTGCTCTCATACGTACCAGATACATTATTTCCATGGCTGGATACCTCCCTCCACTATTACCTGCTGCTTACTTATCAGAACACCACGGCGAGGATGACAATTTGAAACCCACCCATTGCCTGAAATGCTATGGTGATGACCCTGCTAAATATGTGATGAGATGTATGCATCTTTACATGTACGAAAAATTCAATAAAAACTTTACAGAAGGTATACCACATTCCACTTACCGTCATTTAAAAGAGACCCAAATTTCCAGCATATGCTTAGCTTAGGGAAGCATCTAGCAGGAATCACCCCGCCTTTAATCTAGGTTGTTGCCACCCCAGGCCTTTTAGTCCATTCTTTTTCGCAGTATTCTTTACACTGCTGTATAGCTTCTGGATTTTTGTTTGCATCCTCTCATTTGATATGCCTTTCCTCATTATCAACCCACACGATTTGCCTGCCAACTGTCAGAGAATTTCTCCTTTAAGCATGTTATGTAATTCTGTTTCTTAACTATGCTCTGCCCGCTGTTGTATGTTTTAGGAATGTCTGTCTTAAGCAAGGAACATTATGACCAAAGCACACGGTAAACTACCAGTCCCAGTTTCGAATACAAGAAATGACAAGCAGGAAAAGGTGCAATAGCCACTAAACACAAACTAAAGCTTTCAATAATGCAGCCCACAAGTGAACACTTAATTTAGTGTTTATTAAAATTAATTTGCTTACCCGGGCAGAGGGACTAAAAATCTAATTAATTTCAGTAAGTAATATTTCACATATAGTGCAAATGTGTTTTTCCATTCTTACCAAATTGATGGCAGCATTGAATTCTGTAGAACATATGTCCTGTCCAAAAATAAAAATATACTCCTAATCATGATCTGTAAAACAAAGAAAATGTGTTGATTCATTTCTAGCATGTTATTTTGGGTCTCAAATCTAGCACAATACATAGGAGGAGCAATGTGGTTAAACTGCTGAACGCTTTCTGAGCAACCCTAAACCAAAAAGGCTACAGGCATACAAAAGTCTTAACAAAAGTTAACCACAGTAGTAACATCTATACAGAAACAAAGCATGGAATGCTCTGCACCAAACTATGTGCCATCATTTAAACCTGATAAGAATTGGGGACTACAGTTTCAGCACAGTTTGAAGTCACTGACCAATGCATGCAACAATTAAACAATTTAAAAACCAAGGCATGCAGACTACAGAAAAAACAGTGGTTGTTGGAAAAAAGAAAAGTGCCAGAGTGCAGGAAGAAAATTAGAGAATCTAGAACAAAGTGAACCAACTGGTTTTCACAATTCCACCACCCCATCGCAAACATATGCCGCCATGCATGCACAGGAAGCCATATACCACTAAAAGATGCCCGCATATGCATTTAAGCAGCCATTTTGAAGCTTGGCTTTAATGGATGTTAACCACAGTCAGTTTGCAGGAGACACATTTTGCAGTGTGGGTGGTGGGAAATCTGTTTGGGAGTGTTTTTTCAAGCTACATGTGTAGGTAGTGGTAAAAAGACGTAACAGATTTTTAGTCTTCAGGGCAGGTAGTGGTAAAGGGACGGAAATCGATAAAAAAAAAAAATATATGGGTGATGAGAGTAACCCTCCCCCCAAAAAATATGTAAACGTATACATACATCATATGTACTGCATTGTACATTGCACTTGTATGGCTGTACGACTGAAATAAAGTTTTGTATACTGTATATCATTTATACACACACACACGCCCACACTCACCCACACACCCATACAAAAAAGAATATCGGACAATTGGGTTTCAAAATACCATAGTGTGATATAACTGCTGCAAAAGTCAACGCGTGGTGAAGGTATGCGTGGTAACAACTGCTATTCCTTTAAAGACTAAGCAAACACAAAGAGATGATGGACGGAGTGCTGAAACTTTTCAGACACTCACCGCCCGTCACAGATCTGGGTCGAATCAATCATTGTTCTTTAACTCACTTCGCCACCTCAGTTAAGACCCAGCTATATGCAAATCAGTCTTGACCCTGTGCCTCATGGGAACAGTCTAGCCCGAACTGCCAATCCAGGTCTTCCCTTAACCAGAGTTAAGCATCCTGGGACCGGTTTCGGGGTAACACCCCTCATCAGCCAGGCTAGATTGAATCCAGTGGCAAAGTGAGCAAGGGACCCACACCTTTAAAGACAGCCCACCCAGCCAAACGAAAATGCCACCAATGTTTGAAAGGATCTGAATAGAAGCCCACACTTATGTGCTATATGTGTATGGGTACTGGTAACATGAGGGCAGTGCTTAATTTGTAAATGAATGAGTGCAGGTACCCAAAAGCTTGGTTCCAGAGGTGCTATTAAAAATCAGTGTGCTAAATGCCAAGGCTACGTAGTGTTGTATTTACCAGAGGCCTCTTTAATCCACTACCAGACACTGTTGCCCCTACGGTCCTGTTTGCCCCCATCACCAGGTTGACCACAAGAAGTGAGGGCCTCCAACGCAAGTGACCCACCAGACAAAACACCTCTGCACCCAAGCCCAACACCTTGATTCCAAACCAAACAACAATGCTCCTCTGGGTTAAAGAGTAGCGTTGGAGGCTGCAGTCGCGGGCAGAACCTCTGCGCCCGACACACTGGGGCAGGTGGATTCAGGCTGTTGGTGGTTCTTTGGACCTTGGCCCCTAGGTACCTTAGGTCTAAGAGAGTAACCCTGAGAATCGTTTGTAAGTGTACCTGTGCAGTGAATGTTTTGCCTATGGGATAACATTACTGCGTTCGAGTCTCGTGCTGCAAATCTGACAGCTGTGATTTTCTACTGTTTTAACTGTAAAGATCAGTAACGTCTAAGGTACTTGCTGGATTCCGATGATGTTGGTGTCTGAAATTATATAAAAATCAGTGTTTTTGGTCTCAGAGTCCTCCTTGAGTGGGTGTCTCAGTTGTTGACTCTGTGTGTACAGTAGGTGCTTGACACTGCTCTCTGGTGGGCCTGGACTGCTTGCCCGCTCTGCCACATAGAGGTTATTTGGAATTGTTGGTTTGGGCCCTGTGGGCCAGTGGGGGTTGTCTGGACTTTGTGTGGTGTGCCTCGCTTTGATGTACTGCATGGGAAGCCAGCTTCCTACAACCATCATGTACTATTTTGACAGTTGCTAATTACTTTCTTACAATTCCTTGCGAAAGATCACAGGCATTTATTCAGTATTTTGATCATATATGTGACTGTTCATAAAGTTAACCAACAGCAAATTACATGAAAACATTGATGTTAAAAGTGAAGTTGACGTATGGAAATATGTCTGCCACTTTGACGGAGGAATGTTTTTAAGTTACTGAAGCCCCGAGCATAGCTGGAACTTTTGCACAATTAATATCTATGCATGAAACACGAGGGCAAAGTTCCAGTCTTTTGAATGGTGAGAGCCACCTCAGGAATAAATGATTAGGGACATGACGGTCATCCTCAAAATAGTAGTTTGCACTCTTGCTGATCCATATTTCCATGGGTGGCATATCCTTCTCTGTTCAAGCAGCCAAACTATGGAACTCTTTAACCCCTAAAATAAGATCCACTGATAACCAACCACCTTATCTTCAGAAAACCACTCAAGAATTGGCACTTCCCAACATAACCACCATACGCAAACAGAAATATACAGCATTTCCCTCTGTATATAAGCATTTATTTAGACTATAGATATGTACCTAAATATGTGTAATGCTTTGTATAAACATGTATAATAATTATGCCTTTAGAAATATAGATATTCGTTAGTTCTGCTAAACAAATGTACATATTTCTGATAGTTATATTATTCTATGTGTTCACATGTATATAAGTGACTGCATAAATAAGTAAATCTTTTATCATAACTATTTATCTACAATTGCTTCACTATTGAATTACAAAAAATAAATTAATTTAGAGTACAATACTTGAAAGCCGGAGTTAATTAAATGCACCTTTAATCTATATATACTACCTTCCTTATGCATATATATACCTTCCATATACTTCTGTATCTATATATTCTTTCTTCTAATTCTGTGTATCTAATGCACTAACCTATTTCTTACCCTATACATCTATCAATATATCCTCTACATCCACTCTCTCATTCATCCCAAATCCCATACCACAACTATGACCCCAAAAATAACCCTTTTAGACTCTTCCCTCCTCTACCCCCTTGCATCATCTCATACCTCTTTCACTACTCTCCCATTTACCTCACTTCTACTCATCCCAAACCCCATCCTACTGATGTGAACTAAACAAAAAACAAGAAAAAAAGATTCTAGACCATTCCCTCTTCTATCCCTCCACTAATAATTTTCAATCCAAAAAACAGAACACGTCCACCACTCAAATTAATTTCATATTTCCCTATAGTAACTCCCCTCCACCTCCCCTTTACTCACCCAAACACCCTCTTACAGCTATAAACTCCAAAAAAACAAAAAAGGTTCTGGACTCTTCCCTCTTTTATCCCTCCACTATTCATTTTCAAACCAAAAACACTGCTCAAATTAATTGCATATTTCCCTATACTAATTACCACTAATCCGGTTTGGGTTCCAGAGTAGCGTGCTACTCATCGAAAAGCGCTTCAACACCTCATCAGGGGTAGCAAGCACTATGTAAATGAAAACCTTCTCCCTCTTGTATCCCTCCACTATCCTTCTCAATCAAGATAACGGACTAACATATCCATCGCTCAAATTACTACCATAGTTCACTATACTAATTCACCACTTATCCTTAATGGGTTCCTGTTAGACCTGTCAGCCCTTTGGGTGGTCCCTCCTCATCATTATTTATTTTGTCCCACTTTTGCCTCAAACCCTGTTAGAATGTTTCCTTTTTGGGAACCACCAGACTTTTTAGTGTTGATGCAGATTCAGGGAGCCATTTTATCCACCCCTGGAACTTCTGTCTGAGGGCCTGGAGCACAAAATGGTGGCCACCTGTGACATCATCAGACCCACTGGAACCTACCAGCACCTTCCAGAACATTCCAGAACCCTGTGACAGTTGGAGGCGGTTTAGAATGTTGGGAAGCAAAGACAGAGAGTTGACAGTTGGAGCTGGCAGTTGGCACCTGACTGGTGAAGAGAGAGCAGCAGAAACCTGAAGGAGGAAGGAGTGAGGCAGCAGGGGTGGAAACTTGTGCCTGGAGTGGGGTCCATAAACCCACCCTTGATACTAGTCCCTACTGACTGAGCCCAGCCTGGAGCCCTGTGTGGGAAGAAGCAAGAAAAACCATCTTAAGGACCTGGACAGCAGGAACAGGCCTTAGAATCCAAGAACAGCAAGATCCTGACCTGGATACTGGTTTCCCTGGAGTCCGACGTCGAGGAGCCTAGAGACCCGGAGCCCGAGGTGGAGAAGCGGCGCTGACTGGAAAAGCAGACGTCGTACCCGGAGCCGCCAGAGGTCGAGAGAGGGCGCCGACGGAGGTCGTAGAGAGTACCAGAGGTCGAGGAGGAAGTCACCCGAGGTCGAGTGAGCGGCGTCGACGGGGGAGTGAAGTCCGCCCTCCGGAGTCGCTGGAGACCGAGGTGAAGCGTGCCGGAGGTCGGGAGTGGAGATCGCACTCCGGAGTCGCCGGAACCTGAGGAGAGGAGCACCGGAGGTCGGGAGTGAGGTCGCACTCCGGAGTCGCCGGAACCTGAGGAGAGGAGCACCGGAGGTCGGGAGTGGGGATCGCACTCCGGAGCCGCCCGAAGTCGACATCGAGCCAAGGCCGGCCGACGTCATCGAACCTGAGGTCGCCATCGGACCGGAGCCGCCCGAAGTCGACATCGAGCCAAGATTGCCCGACGTCATCGAATCGGAGGTCGAGATCGAGCCGAGGCCGCCGACATCGATCCGGAACCGCCTACCGGTGTCGTCAAGAACTGACATTGTGCCGAGGCCGCCGACATCGAACCGGAACCGCCTCACGGCGTCGACACGACTCCAGCGGCGTCGGAGCTTCAGAAAAAGGGCAGTAAGTGGAATAGAGGGCGCCTAAGGCCCTGTGGAATCCTGAGAGACTACCCTAGGAGCTAGAGAGGTGCTGGAACCAGCTTGATTGTGCCAGGGGTGAGCTGAGACTAATTCAGAGGGGTTGTGTAGAGTGAGAGAGCCAGGTCTCTGGTATTCCCCCCTTGATCTACCTCAGTTTAGGCCTCAGCCTTGTCCAAGCCAGGGAGTAGACACCCTCAAGCCATCCACCTAACCACAAGCTGTGCCTGGGCCAAATCAGCCCATAATAATCTAAATGTGATCTGATTCTATAAGTGTCACTGTCAGCTTTTAATTATTTATTGAGAGCACTGTATTTATTGTTCCACAGTATTTGTCGCACAATATTTATTGGTTTACAGTATTTATTGCCTCAGAATATTTAATTGCCTGTATGTATTGCACTTATATTTATGCCTTAACTATTTATGATCACCCCTATTTATTGAATCATTAAGCCAGTATTTATTTGACCTGCACTACTTAGAAAGCCTTGTATATTGTGATTGTGTTATTATTTATCTAATCAGCAACTAAGAGAAAAAGAAGATAAACAGAGATATTTTCATAATTTTTACGGTGTAGAGTCGTTTTTGGAACGGATGCACGCATGGTTATTGTATGGGTATGACGTATGCTTAGCACGGTGCCTGATTCCTGACCACTCGAGCCAAGCTACCACAGTGCATGTCTGGGAAGACCCCGTTACCACCACCCTTTCCGGTGTGGGAGTGGAGTATTTCCAACATAATTGGTGTTCAGTGGTGGGATAGAGCTGTGCCTACGTATACTCAACAATAACTGTGGGTAGTCCATAGGCCTACACCGGGAGTTTTCTCAAAGCGGCCTTCCTAATTGTGAGTTTTTGTTTTTCCAAATTTACTCTGGTGGTGGGAGGAGGTATTATATAAGGTACCCCCCTGCATAGTTACTGCAAATAACTGTCCTCTGACCTGAGTGGGCAAGATGGAGTTTGTACTGGAGAATTTAGAAACGTACACTGTGGCCCAACTCAGGGAGTTTTGTCAGCGGGAGGGGGTGTATTGTCCCCCCGGAGCAAAGAAGGGTGCACTCCAAACCAGCTTAAGAGCTTGGGGGGAGGCACGCCGAGAAAGCAAGGCTGAGGAGGAGGACAGGGATAGAGAGCCCGACAGTGAGGGAGCTGGTTTGTACCAACCTGAGGTGGGGAACCTGTTAGCGGGGCCCAGGACACTTTCCAGGAAGGGCAGCAGTGCCTCTAGCGGTGGCTTGTCTGAAGTGGAGTTAACAGACCGGAGGGAGAAAAGACAGCTCACATGGGACTTAGCAAGGCTGGAGAAAGAGAAGGAGGAACAGAGGATGGCTCATGAGATAAGGCTGAAAGAGATAGATCTTCAGATCCTGAGAATCGGGGCACACCCTGTACCTAACGGTGGCAGCGAAGAACGAGAGTACACCAGGGAACCCAAACCCTACCTGCCAAAGGACATAGTAGCTAGCTATGGGGTGGGTGACGATATCGCCAAGTGGCTAGCGGCCTATGAGGTCTCGTTAAGGGCCCATGGGGTTCCAGAGAAGTACTGGGGAGGGGGATTGTACAAGTACATGCCTCCAGCTGGTAGGGATGCATTATTAGCCCTCGAGGAGGATGAGCAGACCCACTACCCCACCATGAAACTGGCGCTCATAAGAAAGTTTGGACTAACACCCGAAAAGTACAGACAGAAGTTCAGGGGTAGTCACAAACTGGGCACACAGAATTGGGTGGACTTCCTGGACTATGCAAAGAAGGCACTAGAGGGTTGGATTCAGGGCAGTGAAGTGAGGAACTACGAGGGGTTGTTTGATCTAGTACTGAAGGAACACCTGCTCGAGAAATGTTTCCCTGAACTGCGTCAACACCTGGTGGATAGCAAGCTGACCAGTCCCCGGAAGCTTGCTGAGGAGGCGGACATTTGGGCTAGTACCCGGGTGTCCACAAGGGGCACTGGAGGGGATACTCAAAAGGCCGGACAGGGCGCCCCTCAGAAGAAAGAGGGAGGGGAAAAGAAAAAGGAGTTCTCCAAAGGCCCCCAAAATAATTTCCAAGGGAAGGGAACAGGATTCACCCCTAGGGCTAACCCACCCAGAAACCCTAATCCTGGCCAGAGTCAGCAGCCAAGGGTTGTCCATTGCTACGAGTGCGGTGGCGTTGGACACTATAAGGGAGATCCGAAGTGCCTGAAACGACCACCCCCTCCCATTGGAGGAAAGACCCCCGGAGTAGCTAGTGCAGTGCTCGGGGAGGAGATGCCCTTAACTAAGGGAAGGGAGTGGGCGGGTGTCACTTTAGTGTCCCTGGGAGAACGGGAGATGGTTCCTAAGATCCAGGTGCCCGCAAATACCGTAAAGTAGGGGCAGTGGGTCACCATCAACGGCCAAAGAGGGAAGGCTCTGAGAGACACAGGAGCCAGTATGACTATGGTACGTAGTCAACTGGTGTCTCCAGAGCAGGTAATTCCCGATGTACTCCACCCAGCCGCGATGGCTGACGGCAGAACAGGCCACTATCCAGTGGCCGAGGTTCCCTTTGAATGGGGGGGGGTTGCAGGTTCACTTCGAGTTGCCGTAAGCCCTGCCGTGCCAGTCGATTGTCTACTGGGGAATGACATGGAGCACAACGCTTGGAAGGAGGTGGAATACCGGACTCATACTGAGATGCTGGGAACACCTGACTGGGCCTGTGTGAGCACAGGGTCCGCGACTACCCGGAGAGGGAGTTCGTTTCGGCTGGAGCCTGGAACAAAGGCCCAGCCAGCTGCCAGTCAAGGGAAGAACCGAGGACAGGAGGAGCCTGCCTCGGCGTCCACACCCCGTAGGACGGATAGGCCACCGGAGGTGGTGGACCAGGAGTCTGCGGTGGGGGACGTTACCAAACTGGAGGACCTACCCATCCCGGCCGAGTGGCACGTGGAGGGAGGCCCGTCCAGGGAGGAATTCTGCCAGGGCCAGAGGGAGTGCCCTACCCTTGAGGGGCTAAGGCGACAGGCCGAAGCCCAGGCAGCAGGGAACGTTGAAGGGAACTACAGTGTTTACTGGGAGGATGGCCTCCTCTACAGTGAACCCAAGGCACCCCTACACGGATCGTCACGAGCCTTGGTAGTCCCTCAACGTTATCGAGCCTTCCTTCTGGAGTTGGCTCACGAGATCCCCTTGGCAGGACACCTGGGGCAAGACAAGACCTTCGCCCGTCTTGTCCCACACTTTTATTGGCCTCAAATGAAAGTGTCGTCCGATACCTACTGCCGGACATGTGTGTCTTGCCAAGCCAGTGGGAAAACAGGGGTGAAGCTGAAAGCTCCCCTGGAACCACTTCCTGTCGTTAGCACCCCTTTTGAAAGGGTGGGCATCGACATTGTGGGTCCGTTAGATCCACCTACTACAGCTGGTCACAGGTTTATCCTGGTTTTGGTGGATCATGCCACACGGTACCCAGAGGCAATACCTCTGAGGACCATAACAGCACCTGTTGTGGCGAGGGCCCTGATGGGAATCTTTACCCGAGTGGGTTTTCCCAAGGAAGTTGTGTCCGACAGGGGGACCAACTTCATGTCAGCGTACATGCGGGCGATGTGGAAGGAGTGTGGAGTGACCTACCGGTTCACAACTCCTTACCACCCCCAGACCAATGGTCTGGTGGAGAGGTTTAACAAAACCTTGAAAGTCATGATCAGAAGTCTGCCTGAAAGCCTGCGGAGGAAATGGGACGTCCTCCTACCCCGTTTACTCTTTTCCTACAGGGAAGTGCCACAGAAGGGAGTGGGCTTCAGCCCCTTCGAGCTTCTGTATGGGCACCCTGTACGTGGACCTCTCAACCTGGTGAGAGACGGATGGGAAAGAACTCCCAGAAAGCTTCCCCAGGATGTGGTGAGCTACATGCTGGCCTTCCGGAGCCAAATGGCTAAGTTGTGGAAGCAAGCTTCTGACAACTTGGAAGCCAGCCAAGCAGTGATGAAGGCGTGGTATGACCACAATGCTCACCCGGTGGAGTTGGAGCCTGGCCAGAAGGTGTGGGTGATCGAACCAGGAGAGCTTAGCGCCCTCCAGGATCGCTGGTCAGGACCCTTTGAGGTGTTGGAGAAGAAGGGTAAGGCTACTTACTTGGTGGATCTTAAAACCCCTCGTCAGCCCCTACGGGTGCTGCACGCCAACCGCCTCAAACCCCACCATGAGAGGCCCGAAGTCATCTTGATGATGGTGACTGACGGAGCAGAGGACGCGGAAAGCGAGCCTCTCCCCGATTTGTTTGCGTCTCAAGAAAAGGATGGGTCGGTGGAGGGAGTGATTCTGTCCCCATCTCTAACTCCTGAACAGCAGGAGGACTGCCGCCAGGTCCTGGGACAGTACTCTTCGTTGTTCTCCCTTGTCCCGGGTAGGACTCACCTGTGCGTCCATGACGTGGACACAGGAGACAGCCCACCTGTGAAGTCCAAGATCTACCGGATGTCAGACAAGGTGAAGGCCAGCATTCACAGTGAAGTCACTAAGATGCTGGAGCTAGGAGTGATCGAACCTTCTAGCAGCCCCTGGTCCAGTCCGGTGGTACTAGTACCAAAAGCTGCACCACCGGGTGCCCAACCGGAACTGAGGTTCTGTGTGGACTACCGGGGACTGAATTCAGTGACCAAAACTGATGCTCATCCGATCCCTAGGGCGGATGAATTGATTGACCGGCTGGGAGCTGCCCAATATCTAAGTACCTTTGACCTTACTTCTGGGTACTGGCAGATCTCTTTGACTGATGGAGCAAGGGAAAGGTCAGCCTTCTCCACGCCCAATGGCCACTACCAGTTCTGTGTGATGCCCTTTGGGCTCAAGAACGCACCTGCCACGTTTCAGCGCCTGGTAAACCAGATCCTCACCGGAATGGAGAGTTTCTCTGCTGCTTATCTGGATGACATAGCCGTCTTCAGTAACAGCTGGGAGGATCACTTGCGTCACCTGCAAGCTGTTCTCCAGGCCCTGAGACAAGCTGGATTGACGATCAAGGCCAGCAAGTGCCAGATCGGGCAGGGGTCGGTAGTGTACCTTGGACACTTGGTGGGTAGGGGAGCGGTGCAACCCCTCCAGGCGAAGATCGAGGCCATCATGGCCTGGGAACCCCCCAAGACACAGACTGAGGTCCGAGCTTTTCTGGGCCTCACTGGATATTACCGCCGCTTTGTGAAGGGGTACGGTACCATTGTAGCCCCCCTCACGGAGCTCACGTCCAAGAAACAACCTCGACGGGTAGTCTGGACGGAGGCTTGTCAGCAGGCCTTTGTGAAGCTGAAGCAAGCCATGTGCGAGGCCCCGGTCTTAAGGGCCCCAGACTTTTCCAAGGAGTTCATTCTCCAGACGGATGCATCAGAACATGGCATTGGGGCAGTGTTATCGCAACTCAATGAAGAGGGTCTGGATCAACCCGTGGTCTTCCTATACCGGAGACTACTTCCCAGGGAACAGAAGTGGAGTGCAATAGAGCGTGAAGCCTTTGCAGTGGTATGGGCTCTGAAGAAGTTGCGGCCATACCTGTTTGGCTCGCACTTCCTGGTTCAGACCGACCACAGACCCCTTCGTTGGCTGATGCAGATGAAGGGGGAGAATCCCAAGTTGTTGAGGTGGTCTATTTCCCTACAGGGAATGGACTTTCAGGTGGAACATCGGCCTGGAGTGGACCACGCCAATGCAGACGGTCTCTCAAGGTATTTCCGCCTTAGTGATGAGAACTCCCAAGGGGTTGGGTAGCTCTCCCCACTTTCAGCTGGGGGGGACGCGTGTTAGACCTGTCAGCCCTTTGGGTGGTCCCTCCTCATCATTATTTATTTTGTCCCACTTTTGCCTCAAACCCTGTTAGAATTTTTCCTTTTTGGGAACCACCAGACTTTTTAGTGTTGATGCAGATTCAGGGAGCCATTTTATCCACCCCTGGAACTTCTGTCTGAGGGCCTGGAGCACAAAATGGTGGCCACCTGTGACATCATAAGACCCACTGGAACCTACCAGCACCTTCCAGAACATTCCAGAACCCTGTGACAGTTGGAGGCGGTTTAGAATGTTGGGAAGCCAAGACAGAGAGTTGACAGTTGGAGCTGGCAGTTGGCACCTGACTGGTGAAGAGAGAGCAGCAGAAACCTGAAGGAGGAAGGAGTGAGGCAGCAGGGGTGGAAACTTGTGCCTGTAGTGGGGTCCATAAACCCACCCTTGATACTAGTCCCTACTGACTGAGCCCAGCCTGGAGCCCTGTGTGGGAAGAAGCAAGAAAAACCATCTTAAGGACCTGGACAGCAGGAACAGGCCTTAGAATCCAAGAACAGCAAGATCCTGACCTGGATACTGGTTTCCCTGGAGTCCGACGTCGAGGAGCCTAGAGACCCGGAGCCCGAGGTGGAGAAGCGGCGCTGACTGGAAAAGCAGACGTCGTACCCGGAGCCGCCAGAGGTCGAGAGAGGGCGCCGACGGAGGTCGTAGAGAGTACCAGAGGTCGAGGAGGAAGTCACCCGAGGTCGAGTGAGCGGCGTCGACGGGGGAGTGAAGTCCGCCCTCCGGAGTCGCCGGAGACCGAGGTGAAGCGTGCCGGAGGTCGGGAGTGGAGATCGCACTCCGGAGTCGCCGGAACCTGAGGAGAGGAGCACCGGAGGTCGGGAGTGAGGTCGCACTCCGGAGTCGCCGGAACCTGAGGAGAGGAGCACCGGAGGTCGGGAGTGGGGATCGCACTCCGGAGCCGCCGGAAGTCGACATCGAGCCAAGGCCGGCCGACGTCATCGAACCTGAGGTCGCCATCGGACCGGAGCCGCCCGAAGTCGACATCGAGCCAAGATTGCCCGACATCATCGAATCGGAGGTCGAGATCGAGCCGAGGCCGCCGACATCGATCCGGAACCGCCTACCGGCGTCGTCAAGAACTGACATTGTGCCGAGGCCGCAGACATCGAACCGGAACCGCCTCACGGCGTCGACACGACTCCAGCGGCGTCGGAGCTTCAGAAAAAGGGCAGTAAGTGGAATAGAGGGCGCCTAAGGCCCTGTGGAATCCTGAGAGACTACCCTAGGAGCTAGAGAGGTGCTGGAACCAGCTTGATTGTGCCAGGGGTGAGCTGAGACTAATTCAGAGGGGTTGTGTAGAGTGACAGAGCCAGGTCTCTGGTATTCCCCCCTTGATCTACCTCAGTTTAGGCCTCAGCCTTGTCCAAGCCAGGGAGTAGACACCCTCAAGCCATCCACCTAACCACAAGCTGTGCCTGGGCCAAATCAGCCCATAATAATCTAAATGTGATCTGATTCTATAAGTGTCACTGTCAGCTTTTAATTATTTATTGAGAGCACTGTATTTATTGTATTTAACCTATTTATTGCTCCACTGTATTTATTGTTCCACAGTATTTATTGTCGCACAATATTTATTGGTTTACAGTATTTATTGCCTCAGAATATTTAATTGCCTGTATGTATTGCACTTATATTTATGCCTTAACTATTTATGATCACCCCTATTTATTGAATCATTAAGCCAGTATTTATTTGACCTGCACTACTTAGAAAGCCTTGTATATTGTGATTGTGTTATTATTTATCTAATCAGCAACTAAGAGAAAAAGAAGATAAACAGAGATATTTTCATAATTTTTACGGTGTAGAGTCGTTTTTGGAACGGATGCACGCATGGTTATTGTATGGGTATGACGTATGCTTAGCACGGTGCCTGATTCCTGACCACTCGAGCCAAGCTACCACAGTGCATGTCTGGGAAGACCCCGTTACCACCACCCTTTCCGGTGTGGGAGTGGAGTATTTCCAACAGTTCCAGAGTAGCCAAAAAAGCGCTTCGACGCCTCAACAGGGGTAGCAAGCGCTATATAAATGCAATCTTTTTCCCTCTACTATCCTTCTCAATCCAAATAACTGACTAACATATCCAGCACTCAAATTACTTTCATATTTCTCTATCCTAATTCACTACTAATCCTTCTTGGGTTGCAGAGTAGAAAGCTACTCGCCGAAAAAGCGCTTCAATGCCTTGTCAGGGGTAGTAAGCGCTATATAAATGCAATTATAATACATACTTTTGCAAGTCTCTGCTTTCTCCCTTTGTGTCTGTTTTTCAGTTTCTCTTCCTACTTTTCTGTTTGTGTGTTTTTCTCCTTGCTCATGGTCAATATCGGATGAGAAAAAATAAGTACCTGCCCTCTAAAATGAGTGCAGTGGGCTTCACCCACAACCACTGGCTCTAATTAGCACTGCATGAGGGTTCTCACACATAGCTACAGTGGTCTGCAGCAGAGACCTAAAAAGCATGTTCAACCTTGCCCATTCTGCTCTGTGAAAGCATTTTCTCTCATCTTGAGATGCAACAAAGCAGCCTGTCATTGAGTCTGCAGTAAGGGAAAGTAGGACATAGTAGCAGTTTAGGTAAAAGCACAACTAAAAAGACATCAAACTGCAGTTTTTAGGTTAATAAAATCACAACAGTCCCTACCAATTTGTAAGTTTTTAATGATGCCTTACACTATTCTGTACAATTGAAAGTTAAAATCAAATTAAGAAGGAAAGATAGCAAAGCAGTGCAAACAACTTGGGAGAAATAGGTAGCAGATGGCCTAAATAAGCAGATATACAACGTGGATACACACTGCAACCAAGAGCCTACCGATACTATGGTAAAATGGTATGGGGGAACGAATTGGGAAGATAAGAACAGGAAGAAAATTGGAAGAATAGGAGTCAGATGCTTTCGGAAGTTGTGGAAGCTGAATAGTAGGGTGTGAGATTTAGTAGGAATATTGAATAACCTGTGCTAGATGACTCACCGCTGCAGCAATTGAAAACTGTAACAGGTTAATATTAATCAATTTAATACTGCTCCATTCATTATACTTGGAAGGATGAAATGTTTACACGGACCTGAAGAGATTTTAACATCAGATTAAAAGGCCACACCAGATGTCAAGAGCAAGCAATTAACTAACTGAGCCATCTCGCCTGCCACAAATAATATTTTATCAGATAGACTTCCTGTCTTGGAAATATTACTGCTTACAAACTGTCTGATTTAAAATCACCAACAAATACCAGTAAAATCATGTACTTACCATTTGTCGACAATGATCCTGCCAGCATTTGTCTATTTTCTTTAGAAAGAGAACGCTATCTAAGGAATCCTTGAACAAGAGTTAAGAAAATTACTTTGCATAAATTCAACAAAATCCATAAAAGCATTCCTATTCAGCCTGCCAGAAAAGAAGGGAAATGTTACTTAGTCAGCAAGCATTTATTTTTTAACATATAGGGTTATTGATGGACATGCTCTGCATAAACTTGCCATCTAGTGTTGGGCCCAGACATTACAACTTGTTTTTCTTCAAAGAACTTTTGAGTTACGGGATGTGCTGCAACTCCTCCTTTAGTCCACAATGCGCATTGGCACCGACTTCACCATAGTTTTTTCAGCTTATCTGGTGAGAGGTAAAGCAGTTTGGGGAGGGAGGTCTGATTGCTCAGAAGCAAGAGCCCTCACACACCGAGATGGGTGTCATGCTTTATCATGGAGCAGCGTCTCATTGGGCCAGCGTAGCAATGCCCAATGGGGCTCTTTGCCAGAGGTCTTTTAAAATAAGGCACCGTGATAAAGTATAAGAGGAGGTGCTGTGTGTGTAGATTGGTGTAAGTCTGGTATAAAAATAAATAAGAGACCCTGAAAAATTTTAATACGTGGGAACTCTCGTTATAAATAAAAACAAAGGGTGGTTGTGTTGGAGACAATGATACGGTACAGCTCACTGGAAAGTGAAGGAAAAAAAACAACAACAAAAACCACAAATCGCTCAACATGTTCCATGCCATGCAAAGTCTCTGCTTTTCTGGGCCCTTAGTTGGGACCATGTAACGTAATCTACCAATGATTGGGGTTATATTAGTGGTATTTAGCAACATTACCCAATTTCAAAAGCACCCTCAAAGTGCAGGATATACCTTAAGATATCAAACATCCGACCCATATTGAGTAAGCAATCAGATCCTCCCCGATCTGCTTGCTCAGACCCCCAACCTACTGCCTTTTCTGATTTTAGGACCTACATACTCCACTTGTATACACAGTCTAGTATGTCCATACAGTAGCGCTTTCTAAAGGTGTGTGGTGTTCACCAGGAAGATTTCTGCTAACATGATGCTGCCTCAGAAAGCCATGGTTGACCCAATTTTATGCCTGTACTGTTTTCCACTGTAAGTACTTCAAGTAAACATTTGGCTTTGGCAGAACAAATTTGGATACACTGGACAATCCATCTTGCAATGCCTGCCATGGAAATGGAGAGATATTTATGGGGTTAGGCAAGAGCTACAGAGTTAGTTTTTTCAGACAGAGTTAGTCCAGTCAATATAGTAAACTAGTGTCCTTTTGACGTTTTTGATATTCAATTACCTTTCTGCTACTGAATCGTGTTTTGGAAAAAAACACTTCGCTCAAATGTCTAGTAAAGGGATCCTGAAGAGGCATGAATGTGGAAGTAGTTATAGGTAGTCAATGTGTTGGACCGGATGCGGAGGGGTACAGGTACTTTGCACAGTCATGTTGAGGTGAGGTGGACCCCACTCAGTGTGTGATGAGTCACTGGTGATGGTCAGCTGCAGAAGAGGGTCTAAAAAAGGCCTGCCGAGCAACAGGGTGTTGTTGATCCACCAATGCAAACCGCCCCAGGCCATGAAATGCCTTCTGGAGACATGGGTGGGTTGGAGTCTGATCGGGACTGTTGCTTACAAAATTATGCCCTGAGGAGGCATTTATAAGTACCGTATAGACTTCACTACCTCAGTGTTCTCCTTTTTTTTTGTCACGGTCTCATTCACATGGGGCGCAAAGATGGACTCCCAAACCCCAGGCATGTAGTGATGGGGAGGTGAGGTACCTCCTGAAGGAGCTCAATGATGCATAGCATGCATGCCGGTGCAGCAGAATGCACATATTAATACTGCGGAAAGCAGGGTCAGCGGCATCCAGTGCAACCTGTATGTTTGCATTCAAAATAGTCTTCCCCCATTTAAGAGTCTACACAAATCCACCCCTTCCCTCCACCTTCCTGCAGATTTTGGGGAGATGCTGCACCAACACCTGCAATTCCTCCAGTGAGTAGCTGCTCCCATTGCCACACACTTGCTAGCAGTGTCATGGTGCTCGTTTTCCTTGACTGGCCGGGTGGAAGCCTGAGGGAGCACACAGAGGCACGTTTCCATGCTGTCTGCACCACAAAGGAGTCTTGGGAGGAAAAGGGGTGACCTTGACACAGACCCTTTTCGAAACATGTTGTGGCAACCTTTGCTTTAACTAGCTCTTTAAATTTATCTGGGGCAGATTTTAACATGCCCCTGAGCATGGAGAGAAACTGAACAGTGCATTCAGTTTTGATTGGTGTCCCCCACAGGATGTCATGCTCTACTTGTAGGACATGTATGTCGACCTTGTGGCAGTGAGATGCCCTTTGAATCACAGAATATGCGAGTCATCATCTGGTGGGGATGGCTTTGCTGGGAAGGAAGGACTTCAGATGAGGCTATTTGTAGGGTCGAGATTGTAATCGTCCTAAACCTCCCAATTCCTTTAGGCTGGTCATAGGGATCTCCTATGCCAAAGGGGATGTCAAAATAGGAGTGCACTGACCTCTAAGTTGAGTCTTGTTGTAGGCGGGAGGTGAGGTGGTGGCGGGAGGTGTGGCAGTAGTGAGGCAAGGGGGTGGTGATAGCCCGGAGGTAGGTGGCTGTAATATTTGGATTGTTATTTTGTCTTAATGCCTCTTGGGCACTGGATGCTGAGCTGCATTGAAAGCAAGCTCTTCTTCCAAGGTCAGCTTGCATTTCTTTGGAATCTGGGGCAGCATTTTGAAGTCATCCTTGGGAAAGCTTGGCAGTGATCTTGCCAGTCTATGTGCTGGCCAGACCAATCATATTTTCTGTTGCACCATTGACAGAATTGAAATGTTGACAGAATTGAAATGTTAGTTTTCTATCACCCTCTTCTTGCATTCACTCTACAAAGCACGCTTGCAAGAAAAAAGGGAAAGGGGCCAGTATGTTGAAGCAGAACAGTCAGGAGCAGTGGAAAATGTCAGGTAGTCAGCCAGGAGAGCAGCCGCACATGCACCCCCCGTGCAGTAATTATTATACAGCTCTTTGGTCTCGACGAGTAGAGCAAGGGGGCCTGAAAAAGCTGCAAAATCTATGTGTCTGTTTCAGAACAGCTACTTGACACATTCAAATCAATCCACATTGTGGACTAAGGTAACGGTTACAGCATGTTCCATGACTCTAAACTTTTTCAAAGAAAAACAAGTTGTAATGCCCAAGCCCAACATTAGGTGGCAGGACTACACAGTGCAAGTGTGTCTATAGCAGGTATCTCCAACCAGTCGATCGCGAGCTACCAGTACCTCCTACACACCTGCAAAGTAGCTTGCAGCCGCGAGTCCTTTTTTAAATTAGCTCAAGGTCACATTTTTCTTTTAATGTTAAGGGAAGGCAGTGTTTACTTACATTATTATCATCAAGCTGCAGATAGAAGAGCGTGATAATGAGCAGTGCTCTGTCACATTTATGGGCCAGGCTAGGTCACAGTGTTAAAGAACTAAAGCACTTAAGTACTTAACTCTTTAAAAAAAGCCCTTGTTGACTAAATATTGGAGCGTGATAACAAAATGAGGTTCCTGAATGCTTTTACATGGAAGAAAATTAAAAGTTACTTACCTTCTGTAACGATTTATCTGGTAGACACACAGTCTAGCCGCAGATTCCTTAACTTCGAACATCCCCTAGGAGCCAGTCTGGATCCGGAGACTTATTCGGCAGATCCTCTGCGCATCAGAGGATGGTGTTGCATGGCTCTGCCCGGACGTCATCCACGGATATGACGTCAGAGGACCCATATACATTCCTCCCGGCACGCTGAAGTCAGTTTTCTAATGTGAAACTTTTCCGTGTCACAATGCGGAGCCACTACAAAAACAGTGTGTGGGAACAGTGTGCCAAAAAAGATTAAAAATCTTTGAAAGAACAATGACAAATATTAAAGTGATGAGAAACATCTGTAAGGGGGGAGCAGAATATTCGCCCCTAGAACCAGTCTCACACAAGCAAAGAACCATACCGTCCTGTGAGGCAAAACAGCAATGGGAAGGAAAATGCTACTTACTAGTATGCATCTGTTCTTGGCATGTAGAGCTGTACATTCGTATACTTGTGCATAGATCGGCATCTGGTGTTGGGCTCGGATGTTTGCTCTTTGTTTTTGTCTTGGAAGAAGTCTTTGTAGTCACGAGGTAGGAGACTCCTCCTTAGGACGATAGTGCGCATGGGCATCGACTCCATCTCCAGATTGTTTTGCCATGGAGGGTTATGATGGAGTTAGTAAGAAATCGAAAAGTATGTCCATGTGTAATTTATCTAAGTAAGATAATACTTGAACAGATAGAGGTATCCGGGGAGGCGGGTGGGCGTATACGAATATACAGTTCTACATGCCAAGAACAGATGCATACTGGTAAGTAGCATTCTCCGTTCGAGGCATATGAGCTGTTGATTGTGTACTTGTGCAAAGACTATACAGCAGTTACCTTCTTAGCAGTGCCTACCTGTATCTGTTGCAGTGGTTTGAAAAAGTGTTATTAATACAGCCTGGCCCACACTAGCTTGCTGCTATGCTTGCACGTGTACACAATAGTGCTTTGTGAACGCGTATGGTGTAGACCAAGTTGCTGCGTTGCAGATGTCATCTAGGGGAATGTTCCCTAAGAATGCCATAGACGGCCGTCGTTTACATGTGGAGTGAGCTCTAGGAGAAATGGGTAAGATGAATTTAGCTGTAGCATAGCATATTTGGATGCATTTAACAATCCACCTTGAAATCACTGTTTTTGAGATAGGATTGCCTTTATGAGGTGGAGAGAAAGCTACAAAAAGTTGTTTAGTCTTTCTAAAGGATTTTGTTCTTTAAATGTAGTAAAGTAGTGCTCTTTTTACATCTAGCGTGTGAAGAGCTCGTTCTGCTACTGAGTCTGGTAGTGGGGAAAACACTGGGAGTTCTACAGACTGGTTAAGGTGGAAAGGAGACACAACTTTAGGTAGAAATGTTGGGTTAGTCCTAAGAACAACTTTGTTATGATGAATTTGCAGAAATGTTTCTTGTATGGTTAATGCCTGGAGTTCACGGACTCTTCTGAGAGAGGTGATTGCAACCAGGAAAGCTACTTTCCAGGTGAGGAATTGTAATTGTAATTTATGCAGAGGTTCAAATGGGGGACCCATGAGTCTGGTAAGGATCACATTTAAGTTCCATATTGGAGACGGTGGAACTCTAGGTGGGATTATCCCTTTGAGTCCTTCCATAAATGCTTTGATAGCTGGTACCCTAAACAAATACAAATGTCTGTTTTGGAGATGGGCTGCTATTGCAGAGAGATGTAGTAGAATGGAAGTATACGCTAGGTTACATTGTTGTAGATGCAAAAGATAACAGATGATGTTTTGAATGGAAGCACCTAGTGCGTTGATTGTTATTTGTACAGTAAATTACGAATCTTTTCCACTTGCGGCATAGCAAGCTCTAGTGGTAGGACGTCTAGCCTGTTTAATGATGTCCATGCAGTCTGGCGGAAGATTGAGGTAGCCAAACTCTAAGATTTCAGGACCCAGATCGCAAGGTTGAGTTGACTGGGATCTGGATGCCTTATCTCTCCATGGTTTTGAGTGAGAAGCTTGGGTGAGAGATGTAGCTTTTGATGAGGAACTACCGATAGTTCCAAAAGGGTTGTGAACCATGGCTGTCGGGCCCATGTTGGTGCACCCAGGATCATTGTGTGTGAATGCTGTTTGAGCTTCCAAACCACTATCAGAATGAGTGGGAGAGGTGGAAAAACGTAAGCAAATGTGTGACCAGTTCATTCATAGCAAATTGCCTTTGGACAATGGGTGTGGATACCTGGATGCGAAGCTTGGGCATTTTGCGTTTTGCTGTGTAGCAAACAGGTCTATTTCTGGGTAGCCCCACATTTGAAAGAATGTAAGCAGTACTTGAGGATGAAGTTCCCATTCGTGGATCTGCTGTCTTTGACGACTGAGCAGATCTGCAATCTGATTGTGTACTACTGGGAGGTGTTCTGCAAGGAGGTATACGTTTTGCGGAATGGCCCATCTCCATATGCTTTGAGCTAGGTACGAAAGCTGCAGAGTGTGTCCCCTCCCACCCCCTGTTTTTGTATGTAATACATTGCTATCATGTTGTCTGTATGGACCAGGACAACTTTTCCCACGAGGTGGAGTTGCAAGGATTTTAACGCTAGGAAGATCGCTAGCAATTCCAGATAATTTATGTGCAGTTGTTTTTTTGAGAGGTCTATATGCCCTGAATGGTATGATTTTGAAGATCAGCTCCCGAGCCAGTGAGCGATGTTTCTGTTGTGAGCACTATCTGTGGAACCGGGTAGAGTAACAGCCGCCCTTTGGAAAGGTTTTGAGTGTTCCACCACTGCAAAGAGCGATGTGTGTGGCGGTCCACTAACACCAGATCTGTTAGCTGACCTTGAACCTGGTTCCACTGACGTGCTAAACACTCCTGTAAGGGAAGCATCTGGAGTCTTGCGTAAGGGACAACGAGAATGCAAGAGGCCATCATCCCGATCAACTGCATGAACACTCGAGCTGGTAATGAGTGTTGAGGCGTAAATTTTGATATGAGGGCTTGCACGGTGCTTATTCTGACTGGGTTGGGATATGTTAGAGCTTTTGAAGTGTTTATTGTAGCTCATAGATATTGTTGTGTTGTGGACAGTTGGAGATGGAATTTGGAGAGGTTGACTGTGAATCCCAAATAGTGAAGCAACTGGATTGTTTTGTATGTGTGTTGAACACAGCTGCTGTGTGACTTGGCTTTTATGAGCCAGTCATCCAGGTAAGGGAAAACGTGAATTTGTTGTCTTCGTGAGCCGCCACTACTGCAAGGCACTTGTGTGAACACTCGGGGTGCTGTGGTCACTCCGAATGGGAGGACTTTGAATTGGTAGTGTTGGCCGTTTATCACAAACCAGAGGTATTTCCTGTGAGCGGGGTGAATGGGAATATGAAAGTAGACGTCCTTTAAATCCAGAGTGGAAAGAAAGTCGCCTTGTTGAAGTAGTGGGAGTACTTGTTGGAGAGTGACCATATGGAAATGGTCTGACTGAATGTATAGATTTAATGGTCTGAGATCCAGTATTGGTCTCAGAGAGCCGTCTTTTTTTTGGGATTAGAAAGTACAGTGAATACACTGATGTGCCTTGATGAGGCAAAGGGACTGGTTCTATTGCATGTTTTTGTAACAGGGAGAGAACCTCTTGTTTGAGAAGAGTGAGATGTTCTAAGGACATTGGGCATTCTCTGGGAGGGAATTTTTGTGGCGTACCAGTGAGTTCCAGGCAATAACCATACTGGATAATTTGTTTCACCCACTTGTGTGTTGTAATGGAATTCCAGACAAGTAGGAACTGTGATAGGCGTCCCCCGACAGGAGTGGAATGGTCAGGGGTAGCGGGGGGGAAGTCACTGCTTGGTTGCAGGGAAAGTGCGAGTGGAATTATTTTTGACTCTTCCCCTGTTGTGGTTTCCTCTATATCCTCCTCGACAGTACCCTCGGGAGGGGGAGGTTGATTTTGGTTTTTTTAAGTAGAGGCGGTATTCTCTGATAACTGTTTTGGAGCCACCCCTATAGAAGGAGCGACAAAAAGAGCCTCTGTTAGAGGATAGTTGTAGGGCTCCCATAGATTTGGCAGTTTCTGTATCTTCCTTCATTTTTTCTAATGAAGAATATACATTTGGTCCAAAAAGATGTTGTTGGTCAAAGGACTGGTTTAGTATGGCTGACTGTACCTCTTGCTTGAATCCGGAGATTCAAAGCCAAGAATGGCGGCATAGCAAGATGCTGGTGATAATACCACAGGATGCTGTGTCAGCGGCATCTAGTGCGCATTTTATAGAGGTGTTTGTAATTAGTTTACCCTCTTGAATGAGGTCGTTGGCTTTACCCCTGTATTGATATGGTAAATGCCTAATTAGCTTTTCTAGTTCATCATAGTGCGCTCTGTCATGGCGTGCTAGAAGGGCTTGAGCATTGGCAATACGCCAACTATTAGCAGCCTGTGACGCAATAAGTTTGCCTGAAGCATCTATAAGCTTTGACTCCTTAACAGGAGGAGGTGCGTCACCTGTGGCTTGTGAATTGGCTAGAGTGTGGGCATTAGATACAACAAGGGAGTCCAGGGGCACTTAACTCTTAATATAAACTGGGTCAGTAGGAGCAGCTTTATATTTCATATCAATTCTTGGGGTAAGTATTCGTGCTCTAACTGGGTCCTTGAATACTTCATTAGTGTGCTCTAGCATGACTTTTAGCATTGGCAAGGTATTAGTAGATTTTTGGGATGGAGCAAATGTTTCCATGAGGAAATCCTGATCTACGGGGTCAGTGTGTAATTCCACTCCATGATATAGAGCAGCCCTATTGCGGAGCTGTGTGAATCCAATATTATCATCAGGTGGTGATGGTCTGGAGGGATATACGTCCGGATCATTACTGTTGTCTGGGTCTTTATCATAAAAGTCCCATGGATCTGGGTCTTGTGGTATGGTGTGGTGGTCATTCTCCCCATCCCTATAGTCATCCGTATCATCATCCCTGTGTGGTTCAGGAGAGAAATGAGGTGGTGGTGAGTTATATGGAGATATTAGTAAGTTGGGATTAATAGGTGGAGGAGAGGGGGGTGTGTAAGGGGGTGAGGGGTTAGTACCCATGTCCTGTTCATTTTTTTTTTTTTTAGAGGTATATGGTATTCCTCTGAAATGGCCGGTTTCCGTTTTTTAGGACAGGTTGCTACAAGATGTCCAGTTGTTGGATCAATATGCAGTTTCTTTTGCTTGGGATCCATTGGTTCTTGCAAAGGAAGTTCTTCAGCTGGTATTTCCTTTTCTTTAGTTGTTTCAGAGTGTATTTTATCGATAGTCTCTTAAGCCTTAAGAGGAATGGTCTGTTTTTTCGGTTCCGAATCCTTTGGTGCATGTTGTTTATGCTCCGAAGGTTTGTGTAAAGGTTTGTCTTTTGTAACATTTGGTTCCAAAGGTTTGTCTTTAGGTTTTGGATCCGGAGGCTTATCTTTGGGTTTCGGCTCCGGAGATTTAGGCTTGGTTATTGCCGTATCCAAAATTTTTGGTTTATGAGATTTCAGGTCGGAGTCTTTAGGTGCCGAAGATGACTTCGGTGCCGGTATTAAAGCATCGGAGATGGTGTTTCGGTACCGTGGTACCAGAGGCTTTATCTTTCGGTTTCATAGCAGGGCCGGACGGCGGGGCATCTGAACCATGTTTTTGGTGTTTCCCTAGGCCAGAGGGCGAAGTTAGCACCGGAGCCTTCGTGGGTTTTTCGGTGACCGGGGCTTGTTACAGTTTGTTGACCTGGAGTGATCTGCGAGTATTCCTCCATGTCAGGGTCATCTGCATCGGACACAGAGATTTCTTCCATTTGTTCGGTGCTGTGCTGATGAGACTCGCACTGTTCTCCGAAGATGTCCGGCACCGGGCTAGTGCCGCGTCTCATCTATGGACGTTGAGACCAACGGACACAATTTTTTTTCTTTTATTGGAATGATCAACAGGCCTCGCAGCTACTTTCTTCATGCTCCGGGGATAGGCACAGAACACAAGCCTCGTGTAGATCTGTGTGGAAATTCAGCACCACACCTGGGGCATTTTTTAAATGGAGTCCGTTCCATCGACTTCTGGCGTGGTCAGCATGGGTAGGCCTTGAGGCCCACCTCGAAGCTCCAGATCGAAGTAGTTGGATTTCAACGATGCACGAAGGGTAAACCCGTGATCGAAACAATACCATTGAGAGGTAGTGAATGCGCGTTGAAAAGGTTCGAAGACTATATCGAACCGGAGCACAGCAATACACATTCGAACCCGATGGTGGCAAAAAACAATCTGGAGATGGAGTCGATGCCCATGCGCACTATCGTCCTAAGGAGGAGTCACCTACCTCGTGACTACAAACACTTCTTCCAAGACAAAAAGAAAGTGCAAACATCCAAGCCAAACACTAGATGGCGATCTATGCACAAGTATACAATCTACAGCTCATATGCCTCGAACTGAATGTTAAGGCAAACAATAAGCAGTCTATAGCAACAGGATTTGTGTGGCAAGTCCCAAGTCTGCAACAATAGAGAATGTGCAACCGTATGCACCATACATGATCAATTAATCGTTGCACAGTCAAATGGACCCCAAACTAATGGAGATAAAGAGTCAGGGGTTTGGAGGGAGGGGGAGGGATGAAGGACATGACCAATCTACACCCTGGAAAAGAACCAGAGTACCAGAGCATGGATGGATAAATGAGCCCACCACCCAATTACGAGGATGGGTGGAGAAGCAACGGGTAAAACAGAATAAGACATCCTGACCTGGGAAGGATGTGAAGTTTATTAACAAGCATGAAGACAGAGACCACTGGGGGACAGACCAGTGGGTAATAATCCAAACTAAAAAGGACCTCACAAGCGGGGAGGATGGGTGGGCGTTAAGGAATCGGCAGCTAGACTGTCTCTACCAGATACATCGTTACGACGGTAAGCAACTTGTTCATCTGATAGAGACATCTAGTCGCAGATTCCTTAACTTAGAATAGATACCAAAACTACACCCCTTGGAGGAGGGTCTGCGACTGAAACTCACCAAGTTCCAAAGAGAACGAATCCCTCAAAAGAGTGACTAAACCAGGTGACAGCAGCCAGTGCAAGCATGGCTGGCACTAGACCAAGACGCCCTGCAAGTAGCAGCAACAAGGAAAGACAATGGTATCACAGTCTGTCGGATGACAGCACAAGACGTCCCTCGTCCAGGAAGGGACAAAGGGAAATCACAGAAACCAGAAAATGCATTGTACAATGGAAGGGAATCCATAAGGTGCAATCAGAATTAACAGTCAAACTGTGTGCAGAATCCCATGGATCTGCAAAACACATAAAGATCCAGAGAAGGACAAAACAGCCATAAAGAGCCAATTGGACAAAATGAGCATGCACCACAGAGGATGCCAGGAATGACTGGTATAGAGACAGATGGCACCCCAGTAGAGATGTACAAAAAAAACATGAGTACAAGGAGATACCTGTACGTGGATAAGAGGGATACAAATAAGCAGAAAGTGTGGACTGAGGGCACCACAAACATGCCAAGCCCCTAAAAGTAGAATCGACAGAACGCACCCAAGCTGAGGCTGTCCACCAACTGATCACCTGGTAGTCATACTGACCAACTACCCCCGAAGGTATAGTGGGAAAGGGATACCGGTAGAAACCGGGCACACACTTAAGACTCGCTCTCATAAGATGGAGAGAGAGAGAGAGAGAGAGAGAGAGAGAAAGATTCTGGGGCTAAGAAGCCTTGTACACTGCAACCCGAAAGAAAAAGTATGTGCACCGCTGTGCAGTATGCATAGATATGAAGAGATAATTATATATCTATAATAAAACCACATCTATATAGATACGAACACATATGTTGTGTTTTCTATTTTTTTTGTTTTGTTTAAACAAAAGATAGTCGAAGAGCATGCCCAAGGCAAACACAGAAGCCCGCACAATGGGTACCACGGTACCGATGTGAATCACAGCGGGACAGAACACTTCAAGACACAGTAGATCATATACAGAAACAGTTGGAAATATGTATATATAGAGATCTCTAAACAGACACTGTATAAATGGCCATGAGCATCCCTGAACAGGGAAACTGCTACGGATGACATCGGCAGAGGCCAGGAGCAGAGGGACCAGAGTCCCCGTCTGGGAAGGGGCAGGAGTCCCTGCCTGAGAAGTGCAGAAGCAACACGTCTAGCGCAGGATCAACTGCCGAAACGGGAAAAAACCCAGAGATAGTCTGAACCATGAGGAAAGGCCACTGCAGAAGCACTTCTCACCACCAGAGAGGAAAAAGTAGACAGAACCACAAGGAATAGACCACAGCCAACACTGTGGCTCAGTACAGACCAGTAGATATCAATACCTATGAACGTATATGTACCCATATGCAGTATCAGAACTGAATTCTGAATAGAAATGGTTCCGGAAGTGGAACAGAGCAACATGCTCACAAGAGACACTGGCTGACGGCCAAGACAATCAACATAGGTAGATGGGCCAAAGGCAAGAAAATGAAGACTGGAACACGCCGGGACTCACCAGTCGAAGCGTAAACAAGAAATACGCTGGAGGAATACGCATCCGCAGAAGCAGGAAAGACCTATGGACCAGCCGTAAAATACAAACATGGATTCTCCAGAAAGAGCTATGTTACCCCTGTGGGTCATACCAAAGAAGTCCCACAACAGTCGGCAGCCATAACACGAGAAACCCTCGGCAGCAACAATAGGAAAATTCTCCATAGGGAAAGAAAAGAATAACCACAAGAGGACCTCATGGGTTCCTCAGAAAGAGCCTACCCCATCCAGAAAGAACAAAACCTGGAGCATTGAACACACACACACCACCTAGGAAGACCACTTCCCGTGGCAAGGCAGAATGGTTATACAATAACCAACGAATACCCCACATGGGGTATGCCACGTCCCTACAAAAAGGAAGGGAATATCTCTTGAGACTAGCTCTTAGACAGAGGAGTCGGAAAAAAAAGGGTAGAAACAGCTGGTAAGCCGTACAGTCCGTCTGTGACGGACAGGTTGAACCCAGAGATGGAACCAGGGAAAAACCAGTGACAATACTGCAATCAATGCAACGAGAACAAAAGTCCACAACAAGGATTAGAAATGACGCTTTCACAGAAATCCAGACAGGGGATGCTGGACCGCAGAGTCTACATGACTGTCAATAAGGTGTGGCCCATCAAAAGGCAAATCTTGAAGACGTTCCTGAACATTTTCAGGAAAACTGCCATCATGCAGCCAAGCGTGGCGACGCAGAGCCACTGACCTGGCCATAGCCCGACCCACAGAGTGAGTGGTGTCCATGGCGGGCTGGATGGTAAACTGTGCCAGTACACGACCATCGTGGAGTATACAGACCAGGTCAGACCAGGTCAGCCCGAGGGCATTCTGGAAGAGATGGGAGGAGGCGCTCAACTGAGTCCCAGAGGGCGAAAGTAGCTCAGCCCACACTCGTGGATGCAAAAACATGTCAGTCACACAACTCCAACCATCGAGACTCCCTAGTGGGTGGAAGTAACAGATGAGAGGAGGAGGGCAGCGAGGAGACTAGCTGTTGAGCCCTAGAGTGGAGGGACAAACAGACAGGGTCATCCGGAGCCGGGCGATGTGTTATAGCACGATCCACCGGGTCTCCCGATGAGGGCCTCATCCAAGTTTCGAGAAGGATGTCGAACAACAACTCGCCAAAAGGTAGCAAGGGCTCCACACCCACGTTGCGCCAGTGGAGCAGATCCAATAAGGGATCAGAGGACAGAGACTGATGGAGGCTGGACCTGTAAAATGTCCACAGCTGTGCGAACAGCTCTCGCAAACGCCGCAATAGCCTCCGTGGCCATCCTAGGAGGCGAAAGTAGGTCATCAGTAGGGGACGGCTGCAGGCTAACACGTCCACCAAATGGCAGAGACTCTGTAGCCCGAGCAGGGCCAAGTGACTGCCAGCGATCCACAGGCTAAGGAACATGTAAACAACCCAGGGGTTGGGGGGGGGGGGCAGGCTGGGGGCTGAACAAACAGGGGCCTCATCCTCCACAAGCAAAGGATCACCAGTGTCGCATCAACGACAGCCGAAGGAGACTCCAGTGACCGGCGCCGGGCCGGCGCAGACTCAACATCTCGCACCATGGGGGACTGCGGTGTGAAACAGCGTCGACAGAGTCAAGCTCCTCGCTACAGGCACAGCAGACATCGCAGGGAACCCTTCGAAGAAAGAACAAAACCCACTGTCTACACTAGATCGGATATCGTTGGGCCCAAGATTGGGTCACATTAATAAAAGAGAAAGACCAAGGGCAGGATTTGACTCAGAATAAAGAGGGAGTCAGAAGAGTAAAAATAGAACAATTTTATTTCAATAATGATATTCACAAATGATAATTACTTTTGTAAGGGTTAAGCCAAATGGCATACACAATGTTTAATCTGTACATAAAAGTCCCACACGTAAAGACAAACAAACATACACTCATTCAAACGACATATTTATATACAGATCAGATGCAATGCAATACAAATACAACACAATACACATTTAAATTTGCCAATAAAGTTTAAAAATCGCCTAAGTGATACAGGGCTTGAACAGAAACAGGGGGTTGTACTTCAGGTAGGCTCGTGCATTACCATTTGGTGAGGATAAATGGGTAGCTCAAAGGGCACGAGGGAGCAAGGGCCAACGCACGTTTCGGTGTGAACTACACCTTCATCAGGGCAACGAAGATGTAAGGCGTGTGGGACAACACAGAAGGAGCCCGGAATAGAGTCCAATCAAAAGACGTTTGGAGTACATGAACTGGTATTGAACAGAGGTTAAGGGGGTCGTCACGGGTGAGAACCGCCCAGGTATTACAGATAAGGATATCCCAAGCCAGCTTCAGTTTAATGTATTCAATACCATGACATGTTTATAAGTCGAAAATACAGCAGTTATTTTAAGTTGGAGAAATTTAAAGTGCAGACATTTTTTTATATTCTGAACATTTTTCTGCACTTTAAATTCCTCCCATTTGTGTTATACATGTAACAGTACCACATAGGGCAAAAGGTACGCCCTGTGCCAAAAGTACATACAACAGTCTATCAGTCACCCGTACACATATCTCACCCCTATGTATAAATGTTCATACATCCCCAAACACAAGGCTTTCACTGCCACACATGGCAGCCCTGTTATAAAGCTCCTAGTCAAAGTATTTTATTCATATAACAGCATCGGGCTCTATGGACATTAGGCTTAAAGTCCATTAAGCTGGGCGTGGTGGCATCTGGTAACAATGCGCGAGTTGCTTAGCCTTCAATAGCTCACAATGATTTTCACTGATCAAAAGTAGCTCTCCCTACAGAAAGGGTTGTAAGCCCCTGGTCTATAGCCACAAATGCAATGAACAGTTAACCCAGTTAACCAAATTATTCATAAATAGTTATGTTAAAATGGTTTGAGGGAAGCAGATTGCAAGGACTCCCTTCATTAGTAAAGAATAACGGCATTGGCATAGCCAATAGGTCTCGCCTTTGGGACCTTATATGTGTTTAGCCATGCAACAGTTAATGTTATTGCAGTAAGGATATTGTGCTGCATAACTAAATACTTATAAGGTCCCAAAGGCGAAAGCTATTGGCTATGCCAATGCTTGTTTATACCCTAGACAATGGAAAGACATCCACCACGGCACACAACCTAAAAGTTTATTCCTACACCAAGGCTAAAAGAAAAATAAGAACAATTTTCTGTAGAAAAACTACTAACTTCTAGAATCCAGGTTGTCCTTGTTCGACTAAATTGCCTATATTGTACAAATGTATTTTTTTTTTTAACTTAAACCTTAAAGCTTCTTACTTTCTGGAAAGCCCTCGCCTTCTCTCTCGAAAGAACAAGGCATGCCTCTCCAGTTCGCAGCGTATTTCACTAATAGGATGACTGGCTATGATTTCAAGTAATCATGGGGCTGGCTTGTGAATATGGCGTCACATGGGCCTTCCATAAGCTTCTGAACAAACACATGCGCCGCCCCCAGATTTCAGTCTACCTTAGTTCTTAATTCTTTTAACAGCAGTTTGAAAGGGGTGCTGACACAGGAGCTGTGTTCAGCTGCTGAGGCTGCAGTTTTTTTCCGCCTGCTTTAAGGACTGACCCTTAGTTATGGTTTTGTGAAGAGAAAGGAAGGCCGCCCAAGTGTGACTGGCCAGTGAAATGTGAGTGATGTAATGGCTCCGCGAGCAGATGATAGGGCTGGAGAATTCATTAGCCGGGGCCTCTAACGTGAGAGGCTGGCTTGTGTGTCCCAGGTGTGCTAGGAAGCAGTGTCCGGTAACTCTCGCTCTGCAGACAGGCAGCTGTACCGGGGGCGACAGCCAAGGGACAGAAATACACAGGTAAAACATTTCTACATTTATCTTTTAAAGAAAAAGCTTCGATACCGTACCCAGAAACTTTGCGCAGGTTATATATACATTTTTTTGAGTGTCTGTGTCGTTGAACTTTATTCTCTTTTACTGGAATATGTTTCATTATAAGGGGTTAATCTGCTCTCCAATTCGCTGGATTCTTTTTATTAATCAAATATCAGGCCTATGTATGAATAGTTATATGCGCATTTCGGGTTGATTAGTATTTTTTATGAATCGCGATCTAACGTAGGCAGATGGAGCAGAGAAATTAACCGGGAAAGTGCAGCAGTTGTGCAACAGGCAAGACTTCAGGGAAGTGCCTTTGTATTTGATGTAAATTTATTGCCGCCGGCATCGTCGGAATAGCAACAAGCATTGGGGAGCATGCAGCAGGGGAGACATGACGGGGGCACATGCCACGGAGGGCGGTCTCAGAGCGATCCGGAGGTGCCAGCGATGAGTAATAAAAAGTGAAAATACGCGCTCTGTGATGAGGGAGGGAGTTTGGGCGAGCAAAACAGAGGCAGACAGATGGCGGCTGCGCGCGTGCACGCAAGCTTTAGGCCACCAAAAGCCTGTGGCAGCACTTTGTAAACCCACACACTAAATGTCTCGCAGAGCAGCGCATGCGCTGACTCAGCGAGACCTAAAAATCACATTACAGGTCAGTTTGCCAACTAATATTTAGTAAAACAAAAAGAGAAATTAGCTAGAACGGATAATGTTACTTACCCAGTAAGCATTTGTGCTTGGCATGTAGAGCTGTAGATTCACATGCTTTGCATACTCCTGCCATCTAGTGATGGGTCCGGATGTTTGCAAGCTGTTTTTCTTCGAAGAACTCTATCCTAGTCACAAGGTAAGAGGACTCCTCCTTTAGGTGATAGTGCGCATGGGCATCGACTCCATTGTAAAGTTTGTTTTCCCGCAAGAGGGTGAGAATGGAGTAAGCAGGTGTAGTATAGAAATGTCCATGCATATGAAAGTATAATAAAGAACTGCAACAACTAAAGGCACCCGGGGAGGCAGGTGGGCGCATGTGAATCTACAGCTATACAGGTCAAGAACAGATGTTTACTGGGTAAGTAACATTATCAGTTCGAGGCATGTGTGCTGTAGATACATATGCTTTGTAGAGACTACAAAGCAGTATACTCCCAAAGTGGTGGCTAACCTGTAGATACTGCAGTTGTTTGAGATAGTGTTTTAAGTACTGCTTGGTCTACATTAACTTGTTGACATGCTAATACATCTACACAATAGTGTTTGGTAAGTGTGTGGTGTAGACCATGTAGCTGCCTTACATATGTCAGCTAGAGGAATGTTACCTAAAAAGGCCACAGAAGCCCCTATTTTGCAAGTGGAATGCGCTTTAGGGGGGTACAGATAAAGTTCTTCTAGCTATAGAGTAGCATGCTTGAATGCTATTTAAAAATCCATCTTGCAATACCAGATTTAGAAATGGGATTGCTTTTGTACGGAGGAGCAAATCTATCTATGTAGCACAATAAAGCTCTTTTACGTCAAGCGTGTGAAGAGCACGTTCTGCTGCAGAATCAGGTTGAGGAAAAAACACAAGTAACTCAACTGATTGGTTTATATGAAAAGCATAAACTACTTTGGTAAGGAATTTAGGGTTGGTGCGGAGAACTACCCTGTCGTTGCGTAGCTGAAAGAAGGGTTCTTCCACATTTGTGCTTTGGTCCAAAAGGTGGACCCATGGACAATGTTGAGATTCCATACTGGGGCAGGAGGAATCCTTGGTGGTAGTACCCTTTTCAAGCCTTCCATGAAGGCTTTGATCACTGGAACTCTAAATAGTGATAAATGTTGCCTGTTCTGCATATAAGCAGCAACTGCTGCAAGGTGCAAACAAATAGATGTATAAGCTAGTCCAGTTTTCTGTAAGTGTAACAGGTAACAAAAAATGTTTTGTATAGAAGCATCTAACAGATCTATTTTGTTGTTATTGCAGTAGACAACAAATCTTTTCAACTTTGCTGCGTAGCAAACTCTGGTGGTAGGCTTTCTCGCTTCTTTTAGAATACTCATACAGTCTGGTGATAAATTAAAATAACCAAACTGAGTACAGCTGTCTATCAACACTGGATAGGTTAATTGACACTGTGACTGATTCCACTGGTGTGCTAAGCACTCTTGAGGGGGACGCATGTGAAGTCTTGCATGGGGTACAATCGTGATGCAAGATGCCATCATTCCCAGCAGTTGCAACAACACTGTGGCAGGTAAGGCTTGCTTGGATTTAAACTGTAGTATCATAGCCTGAATGTTGCGAATTGTGGCTACACTGGGAGAGGCTAGAGCTTTGACTGTGTTTAGAGTGGGTCCTAGGTAAGACTGCATCTGTAAAGGATGCTGATGAGATTTTTGTGCCTTGACTGTAAAACTCAGTTGATGAAGTAGGTCTATTTTCATTTGAGTATGTCACAGACAGGTTTGGTAAGTGCTGGCTTTGATGAGCCAGTCGTCTAGGTAAGGGAAGACATGAACATGTTGCCTCCTGAGATGAACCGAGACTACTGCCAGACATCTGGTAAATATCCTGGGTGCTGTAGTCACTCCAAAGGGAAGTACTTTGAATTGATAATGCTTGCTTGCTGTCACAAATCTTAGGTATTTGCGATGAGCTGGGTGAATTTGAACATGAAAATATGCATGTAGCGTAGGCATAGAATCTGCCTTTTGTTAAAGTGGAAGTATGTGTTTAAGGGTCATCATGTGAAAGTGCTTTGACAGTATATATCGGTCTAACTCTTTGAGATCCAGAATAGGACTTGGGGCACCGTCCTTTTTGGGAAACAGAAAATATGGAGAGTAAACTCCTGAACGTTGGTATTGTACTGGAACAGGTGCCATAGATCCTTTTAGTAAGAGATTGCACTTCATGTTCGAGCAATTGCACATGTTGTGGAGACAATTTGTGAGAGCGAGGTGGAATGTTTGGAAGATTGTTGGTAAGGTGCAGGCAATAACCATGTTGGAAAAATCTAATCACCCATTTGTCAGTCGTTATAGATTGCCAAATGGGGAGAAATGTTGAAGTCTTGCCCCGACAGGTGTGGTATGGTCGGGAGAACTGTGAGCAAATCACTGCTTATTAGGGGAAGGGGCATTATGGGGTGTGTTACCTTTACCCCTACCTTTAGAGTTGTTCCCTCTAGAACCTCCTCGAAAAAAGCCTAGAGGGAGAGGACTGATTATTACCCTTGTAGGTGAAGATATTTTGGTATGAGGGTGTGGTCTTGGACCACGCTCAGTAAAAGGAACGACTAAAGGATCCTCTGGTATGAAGGGGACTGAAGTGCTCCCACGGATTTGGCCACTTAAGTGTCCTTTCTCATTTTTTCTAGTGTCTGATCAAGCTCTGGACCAAAAAGATGTTTCTTACCAAATGGCGTGTTTAGAATGAATTGTAGGACCTCAGGTTTAAACCCGGAGATCCTTAAACAGGCACGTCTCCAAAAACAAAATGCTAGTGTTGACCTCTCTAGCTTACGTATCAGCAGCATCTAGAGCACTCCTTATGGAAGAAATGGAAATTAGTTTACCCTCATTTCAAATCTTTTGCTCTTGTTTTATGCTCATCTGGGAGATATTGGAGTAATTGCTCCATTTCATCCCAGTGTGCCCTGTCATACCTGGCTAAAAGTCCCTGCGTATTTGCAATGTGCCAGTGATTGACAGCCTGAGCAGTTACGCACTTGCCAGAAGCGTCTATTAACTTGGACTCTATCTGGTGGACGAGCATCTCCTGATGTTTGGGAATTAGCTCGCTTACGAGCATTATACACAACTAGTGAATCTAATGGCAACTGGCCTTTGATACAAACTGGATCTGTTGGGGAGGCTTTGTACTTTTTGTGAACTCTAGGAGTCAAGATGCGTGCATGCCACAGGGTCTTGAGAAATTTCATCAGCATGTCTTAACATACTGTTAAGCATGGGAAGTGTTTGTGCCTGTGTGTGGGTCCTAAAGTCTCAAACAAAAAAACTTCTTCTAATGATTCTTTGTGCAATGCCACCCTGTGATATTGTGCAGCCCTGGCAATGAGTTCTTAATAGGATACATTGTCATCTGGAGGAGATGACTTGGCAGGGTAAAGATCTGGGTTATTATCTGCTGGAGGATCAATTGTATGATCTGTCCATGGATCCACTAGTAAACGTGTATCCCCATCATCAATATAATCGTCATCATGGTGAGATTGCGGAGAATCTTGAGGTGTGATGTGGAAAGGATCTGAGGGTGGAGAGGGGGGTGGAGTAGGGGATGGTGGTTGAAAAGGACTGGTAGCAACAGACTTCCTCTTTAAAGGAATCTTATTATGAATGTCCTCATCAGGAAGCTTGTGTTTCTGAGGTAGTTTAGTATGAATATGGCATGTTTCAAGGTTTATATACACTCTTGTTTGGCATCTTTTTACGGTGGAACAATGTCTAGATTCGGATCCGAAGGAGCATCCTTTGTTTTCGGCGCCGGCATTGGCTGGCTTTTCAGCACAGAGGATTTCTGTTACGAAGGCTGTTTCGGCAAGGCTTCGGCTCCAAACCGGATTGGTGTTTGGAACCGGAGGGTTTCGGTTCAGACGAGGATTTTTGCCAACTCGGTACGGAGCCGAAAAGCTTGACTGGGTGTTTCAGGGCCGGGCCAGGAGGCGGGGCATCAGAAACATCGCCTCGACCTTGGCCAGAAAGCAGAGGTGGTGCTGAAGCCTTATGTTTTTGTGGGTGTGTTGGTTGGGCAAGGGTTCTTCTGTACTCATCACGTCACCTTGACCCTATGGCAGTTCTTCGACGCAGAGGTCTATCTCGAGCTCCATGTCGATGTCTTGAACGGAGATGGCTTCTTCCTCCTCTGCCGCTGATGCACCAACGTCTTCTTGACCGGATTCTTACCCGAATATGTCTGGCGTGTCTTCGATGCTTTGAAGCTGCATCTTCCAACATCGAGCCAGACGATCACGAAGTGTTTTCTTCATCGAAACGATCTGCAAGCGTCACTTTTCTTCTTTGTGATCTGGAGACAAGCACAAGTTACACACTTTGTGTGAGTCAGTTTGTGGATATTTAACGTGGCACTGAGGGCAGAATTTGAACGGTGTCAGTTCCATTGACAGAGAGCTAACCTGACGTGGTTAGGCCCAAAGGCCGTCCACGAAGCTTTCCGATCAAAAAGTAGATTCCGAAACAATACGCAGAGAGGTGGGAAACATGTATGGAAACAATACCGTCGAGGGTTGACAGGATTGCGTGTCGAGGGGAACCAAAGAATGGCTTCGAACAGGAGCGCAGCAATACATGTCCGAACCCGATGGCGGAAAAAAACAATCCAACAATCGAGTTGATGACCATGCGCACTATCACCGAAAGAAGTCACCTTACCTTGTGACTAGGAAAGACTTCTTTGAAGAAAAAACAACTTGCAAACATCCAGACCCAACACTAGATGGCAGGAGTATGCAAAGCATGTGTACCTACAGCACACATGCCACGAAAAAGGATGACACTTAAAAAGATAAAATAAAAATTAACACCACAAGTTATTATTTTTTAAGAAAAGACATACCAGCTCCTTTTTGAATAAATTACATTGCAAATTAAAATACATGTTCTTCCTGCTCCTGGGTTCCAGTTCAAGTCAACCCCTTTAATATAGCAATACTCGTAAGGGGCACATTTAGGGATCTCCCAGGTGAACTGAAAAGTTGCACAGACCAAACTGCCACTGTATCTCAACCTATTAGTTACTTACTGCAAAGCTAGAGTACACAATTTAAAGACCTTCCACCTGCACATTTAAAGACTTCAGTACACTTCGAGGTCTATTTAAATTATTTTAATATACTTTGAAAGCATCACAGATTTTGATCTAAAAAAAGGATATTCTCTGAACTGATGAATTTGAGCTTTAATGTGGTCTTCACAAATTTGCCGCAACTGTTTGTAGAGATTCGCAGAAATCTTGTAGGAACAGAGATTTTCTACTGCCTAAAGGAAAAAAAAAAAAGAGTAAATATTAACAATGGAATTATCAGTCCCATAGGTTTTCCTTAGAAGCTGTTTACGATGCTACCAAGAAGCCTTCAAGAAAAATCCAGAAAACAGAGTCCCAATTGAAACAGTACCTTTGTACCTGTAATTACACCCAGGGGTCAGGGGGGCCCTTGGCATGTATCAGACAAACACAAACATTATTCCATGCAATTGTTTTACTTAACTTGAACCTTACATTCCTTATCACAATAGAAGTACCCAAAACATATAGTGCATTATGTAGTGCTTCTCATTATTTAATCTTTGCTAAACTCAAATAATTTAACAAGTACAGGTAAGAAAACAGTGGATTCAAAGGAAAAACAAAAGAATTAGGCATATGTAGAAATCCCAAGGCAGTTAAACAGAATAAATTTGAAGGTGGGTTGGATTAAACAGATTAAGGTTTTGGACTCTAATCCAGTGGCCTGGGTAAAGACGAAAAGGTATGTATCTCAACAATATTCTATATATCAGAGGATGTAATAGGCCTGCCCTTTATCACTCCTCCTTTTTGCTACTGAACCTCTGACGGTGGTGAGTCGGAGGTATCGCATGAACCGAACCTAGTTGGGGAAGGAATGCAAATGGCTCCTCTTACCTTTAAATATTTGTGGGTAAATATGTATCCTCAACCGATGGACATTAGGCATTAAAGGGATCAGTGGCACGTTGAAGCTCCCTCATCCTCCTGATTATGGCAAAGATCACTCTTGCCAAGATGTTGGCCCTGCCCAAGCTGATAAACTTCATTAACCTTCCAGTATCGATCGATATTAAATGGTTTCAACTGTTAGACACTATGCTTCAAGAATTAATATGGGACGGAGGTGGACAAAGTAGGCATGGAGACATAAACGCACAATTTTTGATGGGAATGTTAAAATTCCTGGCCTAGAGATTTATCACCTGGTAATCCAACTGCAGTAGATGGAGATGTGGCTTGACGGGATGAATGTGGAGCTACTTTCAGTAGTATTGAAGTATTGAAAATGATGCATACACGGATCTCTACCATTGCATGCTTTGGCATTTCCCCCCTCCCCGATTGGCCTCTCGCATAAGGAGGCCCTTAATTTTTTCACTGCAAGGTAATTAACATGGTAGACAGAGGAGAGAATACTCGCAGTGCAAGATTGTTAAGCCAATTGGGAAATTATCTCCCTGACAAATATGGCTGGAACAATGTCAATTTCTGAACTATGGTGTGCAGAGATGAACATTTGAGGCACTATGCGGGGTTGGGATAGCAGAACCACCTCAGCATGCATTACTCAAACACCTTCTGAAATTGGGTGAGGGTAGATCCATTGTTAGATGGCTCATTAAGACACCTAACAGAATGGTTATGAGGGGTCAAGACAAACCCAGAGAAAGATGCGAGAGTAGCATACGGCATGAGATAGACAAAGAATGGGAGAGAATACTAGGGTGTACTCAAAGTTTCTAGAAACCATATTTTATATATTCACTGGAAAAAACATAGGTTTCAGGGACGTTATAGTTAGCTGGACATTTCACTCTTACAAAACCATAGAAATTCGGCCGTTATAGTTAGTTCAGCTAACTATAACTTGCGCACCAGCAATGCACTGCTCATGACGTCACATATTGCATCATTCATGGGATGGTCAGTGACATCACTGATGACATCACTTATGACATCACTTATGACATCACACAGTGACTGTATGTTTCTGTAAAGTTTAAATATCTTTTACATATATTTTCCAAGGTGTATTGAAGAATGAGTGGGTGTATAAGTGTCTGGATGGAGGATTTAGTAGGTGTGTGAGTGACTGTATAAGTGAGTGATTAAATGTGTTTTACTGAATGCATGGGTTAGTGACTATACTGTGTGAATATCTATCAGTCTGTCTGTTGTGCAAGCAGCTGCATGGGTTGATCAGTAGCTACATGAGTGTCTATATAGGTTATTGATTGGTTGTCTGAGTATTTTTGGGGGAGATTGAGCGAGTGTGTGGGTGGGAGGTGTGTGACTGCATAGATGTGTGAGTGGTTGATTCACTGTGTGTAAGGGTTCAAGAGTGCAAGTGGAAACAGCTGTAAGGGTGCGTGAGTGTGTGTATGGGTGTGTTGCTGAGTGAATGTATGTCTCAGTGGTACATGTCCAAGTAACTACATATGTAAAAGGCAGTGTATGTGAGAGTTGAAGTATATAAATGACTATACATGATAGTCAGCGATTGTGAGGCTGGCTGTATGGATGAGTGTGTACTTGTATCACTGATTATATAAGAGAGTAAGTATGCGTTAGTATATGTATGAATAAGTGAGGTGTGTGTATAATTGTATAGGTGAGTAAATGGGAGTGGGATTGATTCTTAGCATGACTGACTAGGTGTGTGAGTAACTGCATGGATGAGTGGCGGTGTGTGTGTCTGTTTGTCTGTATAGGTATATGAGTGCATATGATAGTGTTGTATTAATGAGTGACTGCATGTATGAGTGATTGTATGGATAAATGAGTGGATGTGTATGTAGACCTAGGAATCAGTGAGTGCATATGTAGTAACTGGTATTGGTGTGTCAAATGATTTAGAAAATGGTAGTCTGTATTTTACAGTGGGTGTATCGGTTATATTGGAGTGAGGAGGTGCATCAGATTTTCACGTGGATGATGTAATCAGTGATGTCATTTGAGATGTCATCAGTGATGTCACTGACCATGTCATGACTGATGTAATATGTGACATGAGCAGTGCATTGCGGGTGCGCGATTTATAGTTAGCTGAACTACCTATAACGGCCGAATTTCAATGGTTTTGTAAGAGTGAAATGTCCAGCTAACTATAACGTCCCTGAAACCTATGGTTTTGTCAGCGAATTTCAATGGTTTTTCAAATGCTAATTTCTAACTATGACATCCCTATTAAGTCCCCTTGAATCCTGAAGGTCCCTGGTGGCCAAATAGCCCACCAGGTACATCCAGTAAGCGCCACAGACCTGTGTTTCAGAGAGGTGTTCTGAGGCCACGCCCCTTTTTAACCACACTGCAAACGGGGCTTCTGGTGCACTGCTGCTCAGAGGAAGAAGTCCACTTGTGTCTTGAGGTCCTCATGATACAAGAGGACCTCATCCCCCCCACCAGCAGTGCACTAGAAGCCGCATTTGCAGAGTGGTGTAAAAAGGGGCGTGGCCTCGGAGCACCTCTCTGCAACACAGCCCTGTGGCATTTACAAGAGGTACCTGGTGGACTAGTTAGCACACAGGGACCCTCAGGATTGAAGGGGAATTAATCCCCCAACTTAAAACGCATCACAGGACGCGTATGCACTGTGGTGCAGGGAGGGGGGTGGGGCCTGATGTGAAAAGTGTGCAAACGCGCCCTGTGGCACGTTTTAAGTTGGATGATTAAGCATCCTTGAATCATATATAGATATATATATATATATATATATATATATATACACATACACACACACACACACATCTACTGGCGGTCGCCAGTAGTTAGTTATTGTTAGGACTTATTTTCCATTGGAAAAGCGTCATTTGTTTTCCCAATAAGTGTGTGTGCGGGTGTATACATCTCACAGTTTTTGCCTTTCAGCAAAAATGGTCGCACAAGCGTTAATTATGTTGTATGGCGATTTATTCAAATAAACAAAACGCTGCCATGCCGAACGCGTTTCGGTCCTCCCCACTCGGACCTTGATCACGGGATGATGCATCAAACACCAAGGGCATTATTTATTTCCATGGCTCACATTTACTTCCTGTTATTTTTTCACAGTGCATTGTGGTATCTGTAGTGACAAGTTTAAAGTGCACAGTGATAGCAAGATTATTATATAAAAAAAGTGAATTAAATGTGAGTGCCCCATTACTGTGATTTAAAAACAAGTTTGTATTTTGTATTTCATGAGAGGGACAAAATATATATGTATATATATGTTCTTTGATCACATTATTAAATTGCATATGTCTCTTCAAAGCGCAATGGTGAGTTTATTTCAATGTTTTTAAATATATTTATTAGTTTTCAGTCCATTGCTGGCGATTCTTTTTTTGCAGAATAAAGTCTAATTTTGATTTTTCTCTCCTTCTCAGGTTGATGTAGTTGTGTGCAGGTTGGAGGAACATTTTCAATCGATTTTGACAATGTTTGGTCTTGTCATGTCTGATTCCTCTTTTCTTCCATCAGTTTGATTTTTATTTAGCGCCGTCACGAGTAACCATCTTTATTAATTGGTGCCCATATACCTTTCTTTTCATTTTTAGCTCTCTAGTGAGCATTTCTTGCCTTTAGTTAAATGCTGAAGATGACATCATTCACCACAGTTTTGGCACTCTAGTGAGCATTTCATACCTATTTGGTTAAGTACTGAAGATGATATTGTTCACAAAGGTTTACAGTAACTTCTTTTGATCATTTGTTGTTATAAATGCACATAAAGCTCCTTGTTCTGGTTGAGACCTCTCGGATTTAAAGTCCTGAATGTTACTATATGCTTGGATTCTTTTTGTCGCAGGAGTTTTTCCATGTTTCCACCCCTCTCCGATTTTGGAACTTGTTTGATAGCGTAGAATCTTAGATCTTCCCACTTGCTGTTGTGGGCCTTTTCCATATGCTTAGATATGGCGTTTGAGCGATTGTTGTTTTTTGTTGCTCGTATGTGTTCTAAGATTATTTTCCGGAATTCGCACGTTGTGCCGCCGATATAATTTAGTTTGCACGGACATTCCACAATATATACAACAAATTTGCTCCTACAGGTAATATGCTGTTAAATTTTCCACTTTCTTGATGTCAATTTCCTGTTGTTGTACCCCAATTTTACACGCCTTGCACTGTTTGCAAGGCCAAAAGCCATCTCTTTTCATCCATGTTGATACATGTGAGTCCTTGAAATGACTGTTATTTGGTGTCCTATATTCAATGCTCATTTGTACGTGATATTAGGACGGTCACCTATTATTTCAGACAGTACAGGATTCAATTGTAAAATACTCCAATGTTTCCTGATTATTTTTTTAAGGTGTTTAGTTTCAGCACTGTATGTTAGTAGCCTTATTTTCTGTGCGTTTTTCTGTGTTCATTCCGATTTCTTTAAATTTTAGAATTTCACAGCATTGTTTGTTTTACGACTCTCTGCAGGCTTTTCTCAACGATCTTTTTTTGGGTATTGTCTTTTTTCGAATCGCACTTGCACTGCTACACTATGCTTGGTGAATTCCGAGTCAGAGGTACAGTTTCTCCTTAATCTTAAGAATTCCCCATAGGGGATGCTCCACTTTAAGGTTTCTTGGTGGAAACTATCCCCATGGAGAATGGCACTGGTTGCCGTTTTCTTTCTATGTAGAGTAGTTTGTAATGAGTTATTTTCCACATATATGCATGTGTCCAAAAATGCCACTTTCTTGGAGCTAAGCTCATAGGTGAAATTTAGCTTCACATCAGTATTATTGAGTTTTTCAAAGTATGTTGCAAATTCTGTCTCCGTGCCATCCCATATGATTAGGAGGTCGTCTATGTATCGGAGCCATAGAATCGTTTTCTCCATAAAATGGTCATGCTCAGATGTCCATGCTATTTTCTGTTCGAACCACCCCATTACTAAGTTGGCATAGTTGGGGGAGAAAGAAAAACCCATGGCACAGCCCTTGATTTGTTTGAAGATCTGTTTGTTGAACAGGAAGATATTATTGTATAAACACAGTGTGATCATTTCAATTAGCATGTCATTATGCTATTGGTACTGGATGTTCCTTTTTCCTAAAAAATATTTACAGGCTTGAATTCCAATTGAGTGTTCGATGTTGGTATATAAAGGAAATCACATCTATTGTGACTAGTTTGAAATTTGGCTGCCAGGCAATTCCTTCTAACTGCTGAAGAAGATCTGTGGTATCTCACACGTATGAGCTTAGGTCTTGAACAAGGGGAGCAAGGAAGTGGTCAATGTAGCTGGAAACTGGTTTCAATAAGGAACCGTTTGGGGAGACGATTGGCCTGCCTGGTGGATTTACTTTAATTTTGTGTACAGAGAACTTGCCACCACTGTTGTTGTGGGGCCTGTCGACAGAAATAGATTTTCTTGTTGAAATTAAGGTGCAGCAGGGCAGAAAGTTGTTATCAGCAGCAGTCACGGCCCGGAGGCCCACTGGGGTTTTTTAATGAACTTTATTGTTGTCACGGATTCAATGGAGCCCACGGAGGTAATATATGCCTTTATCACACTACAAGCACCAGCATGCCTTTCACAGAGCCCACCTGGGAGTAATAATTAGCGCATGCGTACAAGTGCTGCAGGCAGCCTTTCCTTGATTTTAGTGACTTTCCTCTGATGAAGAAGCTGCTAAGCTTTGAAACGCCCAAAGAAGGAAGGGAAATAATTACTTTGGACTGTGCATGCTGTATGAATAAATTTGTGGTGAAAGCCACCCTGCAAGCTGGCTCGTTCTTGCCTCAGGGCAATTTGTGTTGGATATAGATATATAGATATAGATATATATATATATACATATATACACACACACAAAATTTAACTTTCTCCACCAGTCATCTCACCCCCATGAGAGTCAGTGAGATATAGAGAGAAGCCTAGGCCTTGAATGTCTCTACGTCCAAATCTTTTCCACATGGTATGGGAATGCAACAGAATTAGGGAATTCTGGGCTTAATTAACTCCGCATTTAAGTGAGACTTCAGAATGAGTGATCACATTCAAGTCAGAGGTTTATTAGATGGATTCCCTTGTCCCAAACACAAACAAAGTGGGCAATCAATTATTAGACTAGACATTCACATTGACCAAACAACTGATGGTGTTGCAGGGATTCTGCTCAGGAACAGAACTATTCTTGGGACCATAGAACATCAGAATATAGGGGACTGAGTCACCATGCCACATTAGTAGCCATGAGCCCGAGTCAAACTAGTTATAGTGCCTCAATTGCCCTCCTAACCTTTCCACAGAGACAATAGATTTGGCACCTCAGAAAACACTCCCAACCTTTTCAGGGGTCGCGGTAACAGGACACACCCTTTCTCTCTCTCACTCATACTTGTTCACAATAAAATAGAAAATTGACACAAAGGAAGTTTACAATGCTTATTTAAACTATTGTGCAATGATTGCACCACTATTAGAAAACAAATACGTTAATAAACCATATACAATAAAGAGCCCCGTCACGTTAATATGACAGATCTGCCTAAACCCTCCCGTACTACTGAAGCTAAGTGGTCATATCTTATAGATCTTTGGGATCCGTGGCATACCCCGTACCTGGTCATTCATAGGTGGATGTTCTACATTTCAGCTGACATTGCAATCTTGTCTCGGTGTTATATTCCTGGGTTGGGCCTATGTAGCAAAGCAGCTTATTATAGCTTGGATCTATACCTACACAACCCACTCTAGGTACACTTAGAGTAGGGTCCACATGCTAGGAGTATGCTAGATTACTCCCTTGTGTGTGTATGTGTATGTGTATATATGTGTATATATATATATATATATTTCTGCAAAGCGACCCACTTCGGAAATCACAGGGCGCTCTCAGGCGGTGCGTTCAGAGACGGCAGGGTCAGGCCGTAGTCAAATTGTTCATTCGTTTCCCCGTAGGGCTGGGTTCTCGCGCACTCCCGGAAGAAACAGATCGTCACCAAATCATATCGTCAGGTTTCTTTCTTTATTTACAGCATGCCAGTTAGAAAAACTCTACGCGTTTCAGTCCCACCAGGGACCTTGTTCACGAGACTGGTCTTTGCTAAAACTTTTTTTGTTTGTTTTAAATCCACCTCTATAATCAACAGTGACATCCCTTCCTTTTCCGGAGCTAGGCATTCTGGTAAATGAAGTCCAAACAATTTTAACTTGATAAATTATGCTGTTACAAGTTAAGTTAAACAAGAACTGGGATTTTAAGGAGGCAAGGTGATGATAGCGATATACACATAATGCGACAACCTTCGTTAAAAATGCATTAATATACCTGAATTGCTATTCATATTGCATTGGAAGAAGAGAGAGGGAACCTACAAGCTTATTGTGACCAATTGGGAGCAGGAAGCAGCCGGAAGAAATCGCAATCTAAATTCTATCCGCAATTGCCACACGGAAACAAAATTGATTTGTTTCATGAATGTGTGATACGGGATCTTTACCAACTTAACCACTCAAAAAAACAAGACAATTTAACACATGAAGAACGAAAAGCGTTGTCCGTTTTAAAAAATGATGACACCATCGAAATAAAAATGGCAGATAAGGGAGGGAACGTCATTGTTTTAGACAAAGAGGCATATATGAAAGAAGCATACTCACAACTCAGAAATGAAGAATATTATGAAAAATTGAAAACCAATCCCACAAAGAAATGGAAAGAAGAACTTGACATCAAATTGGACATATGGAGCAAGCAGAGATTACTAGATGAGGATGAAGTGAAATATCTTAAAACGGAATATCCCAAAATGGCCACAATTTATTTTCTGCCGAAAATACATAAGAACTCAAAACACCCACCAGGAAGGCCAATAATTTCAGCCAAGGATGCCTTATTGGAACCAATGGCCAACTTTTTAGATGTGTTCCTTTTACCATTTGTCAAGGGTCTCCCTTCATATCTTCAAGATACAGGAGATCTACTGAGACACCTACTAGACACCCCATGGCACTCAACATACAAGCTTATAACTATGGATGTCATATAGAATGACATTGGACTCAACGCTTGTAAACACTTCCTGTCGGAGAGAAACATCCAATTTACCAACCACAACAAGATGTTGTTAGAAATGATCCAGATGTGCCTAGAACAGAATTCGTTCATGTTTGGGGAGGAAATTTTTCGTCAACGCAAGGGTACAGCTATGTGATTTTCCTTTAGCCCATCGTACGCCTGCCTAACCATGGGTCAATGGGAGAAAACCTGGGCATGGAGCATAGAAAATGATATCTTTGTCAATAAAACCATAGCCTGGTTCAGATATATCGACGACTTATTGATTGTCTGGGAAGGAACAGAGCAGGAATTTGCGGATTACTTCGAAATATTGAACAACTCATATTTCAATTTGAAATTCACATACATCAGTGACCAGAGAGTGGTATTCCTAGACACTGAAATCTATATCTTGGAAAATACTGTCCACACCACCTTGCACCGTAAAAACACAGCGACCAATGCAGTTCTTCACGCTGGGAGTTTTCACCAAAAAAGTCTAATTGATAATATTCCTTACGGCGAATTCCTGAGGATCAAAAGAATTTGCTCTAAAGAGGAGGAGTGGGTAAAACATCGAAATCAAGCTATAACAAGATTCAAACAAAGAAACTATAGCTCGAAGACGATTCAAACCTCATTGCAAAAAACGACGACCATCAACAGGCAGGACCTGTTGAAAGAAAAACCTAAAGAAACAAACGAAGAAAACAAAATAAGGTTTATAACAACTCACTCTACGGAAAATGCAAAAGTGATGCAAATACTTCGTAAAAACTGGCATATCCTTCACATGGATGCTACAACAGCTGCAATAATGGGGGATCACCCAAACATAACGTACAGAAGGGCAAAAAATTTAAGAGATCAATTGGTTCACAGTCACTTCAGGAATCCTAAGAAACAAGACACTTGGCTCAAACCCAAAGGATTTTTTAAATGCACATGTTGCAAAGTCTGTGCAATCGCACAAAACACCAAGGAAGTACTTATGGCAAATAAACGCATGTGGCAAATCCAACAGTTGATCAACTGCAAGACCCAATTTGTAATCTACATTATTGAATGTCCTTGCTCAATGAAATATGTGGGGAGTACAAAATGCAAATTGAAAAAACGCATCTTGGAACACGTAAGGGCCACAATCAACACCGAAAGGAGCAATGCGGTGGCCAAACATATGGAGAAGGCACACAAAGGAAACTGGAAAGATCTTAAATTCTATGCCATTGAAGCAGTGGGAACACATCCCAGAGGAGGAGACCGTGAAAGAGTGATGAGGCAAAAAGAATCTAAGCATATTCCAAATTTCAGAACTTTGACCCCCGATGGTCTAAATCAAGACGAGGAACTCCATTACCATCTATAAACTGCAGAACTATCTTTCATTATGAGTGACATTTTCTGTAACTGTCAACGAATTGTGCTGTTTTATCTTTAAAATTGAATTTTTTTTATTTTTTATTGTTTATCACAGTTTGGGTGGGCTCGGGAGCACTGGGCAGAATAGTATTAATCTCAAACAGAAAAAAATGAAAAATAGACTGGGAGGAAATCTAGACACAAAATATTGCCTGACAAATGAGGGCCCACCAGAGGGCAAACTCGACACCTAGCTGGGACTCACATTGTTTAAAATTAATTATGAGTGTATCACCTTGGTTAAAAAAGATGACCCACCAGAGGGCCATATTCAATGCAATATGAATAGCAATTCAGGTATATTAATGCATTTTTAACGAAGGTTGTCGCATTATGTGTATATCGCTATCATCACCTTGCCTCCTTAAAATCCCAGTTCTTGTTTAACTTAACTTGTAACAGCATAATTTATCAAGTTAAAATTGTTTGGACTTCATTTACCAGAATGCCTAGCTCCGGAAAAGGAAGTGATGTCACTGTTGATTATAGAGGTGGATTTAAAACAAAAAAAGTTTTAGCAAAGACCAGTCTCGTGAACAAGGTCCCTGGTGGGACTGAAACGCGTAGAGTTTTTCTAACTGGCATGCTGTAAATAAAGAAAGAAACCTGACGATATGATTTGGTGACGATCTGTTTCTTCCGGGAGTGCGCGAGAACCCAGCCCTACGGGGAAACGAATGAACAATATAATTATATATATAATTGTTTAGCACCGGGGGTGTGGTCAACCGCCGGCAATGGCAGACGCACATTGAGAGAGCTCCCGGGCTGAGTCATGTTATCCTTTCTGGTATCCGCTAGCTGAGGTGCATCCATAATTAAAAACGAGCACCCCTGCTGCTGGCCGCGCTACGAGACCCAGTAACCCTCGTAACAGCTACCATGAGCCGGTATTAAGCACATACAGCCAGCATAGACGAGGTGGTGGGGAGGCCGGCGGCAACAGATCTCATCCACAACATATACCCATCTGTGAAGCGAGTGGATCGTAAATAGTCCTGAGCTCCCCACATTACAGGACTGTGCTCCGGAGAGCGACGGGCATGAGCAAACGTCGAATGCGCAGGGAGGCACGGGATCTGCGCAGTGGGGCTCTTTGTTGGACCTCAGGCAGATATTTCTCTGAGCCAGTGACTAACCCCGATGCAGTGGCCTGTCCAAGCGCATCTGCAATGGAAGCGGACCTAGTGAGCCTTGGCCTGGAGCAGAGCCCCCCCCCCTCCCCGCTGCGGAGGGCGGCCTTCCGCGACGTGAAATATAACAGCATTAGCCTCAAGCTTGAAAACCACACTTATGCACAAGCAAATCGCAGAACACGGCCCACTGGAGCAGCACGAACGCCAAGAGATCAATGGGTGCAGACGAGGGTGAAACCCGAGCCCTCAGCCCCTTTCGAGGCAAAATAAATCTGCATGATCCCGATTAATAGGATCGAAACGTCGTCGACCCCTCAGCGCAACTGATGGCGCATTTCATTCTGTGGCTTTACTGAAATTGCTCTCAATCGCTCATATCCAACTTTGTAAAAAATTGCGTAGAGTCTCAACTTTCACTGTACATAATTACTCACATCTGCACCATTTTCGCTAACTTCACAATTGTCACTTGCGTCGCCACCTTTGTGTCACGTACACATTTCGAATACCAAGTCCAATTCGGGTTGTTTACGCATTTATTTGCTTACAGTGCTGCTACAACTATATCTTTCGAATTTTGATTCACAATTATATGATGCCATGTGCACATTTCAAAATCATTCCAGAGTCTCCCTTTTTCTTTTCACGTAATGTTTTAAACATACATGTCTAATTGTCCTTTAGAGTGATACCAGTTGAGAAATTGTTATTTTGTCTTCATGTACCTACCCTAATCTCACCGTGGTTTATGGGCTATACTCCTGTGGTTTAATACAAGATCCTCTCATACAGCCATCGAACGTCAGCCCCACCCAACCTTGCTGGTGGAGCGCCCAACACCCGCTCCACATGGTGTGGCCAAGTTGGTGCAGTATTCCAACATAAAACTAGAAACCGGGATTGGCAGTGATCAGCGCTAAGCGAGCCTGGTGAGCTCCTAATCAAGTGACTATATCCACTGGAGGGACAAACGGCTTCCAATAATAGAATAGCCTGGAACATGGGTTGCACAAGGGGGAGGCCTACGGACCAAGTCAAGGATTACCCCACGCAGCAGGAGTTAGAGGACCCCTAAAATACACAAATGGAGAGCTGCTGACCGCCCACAATAATGGAATCCCCGCCAGATTAACTGGATGTAAGACTGCAAGAAATAAGGGACTCTCGTCAGACAATAGAACAACAACTGGGAGCACTCACTACAGACTTCATGCTGTTCAAAGCTGACTATTCTAAACTGGCAGATATTGTTAAAAACAATAAAGCCACACTATATGAATTCGCCCCTCGTCAAACAGAGCAGGCAGATCACACTGGGCGACTCCAGCGCCAAGAAGCGACATTACAGGAACGCGTTGAGGATGCGGAAGGGAGTTCAAGATTCAACAACATCCGTATTGTTGGAGTACATGATAACCGTGAAGGTCTCAACATCACTCAATTTATAGAGTGACGGCTGCAAGATGTGGTATCCCCAGAGGGCGTAACAGGGATGTTCTGCGTAGAAAGATCATATGGAGTACCGACCAGAAGATCAGTGCCGGGGGCACCGCCTCGCCTTCTATTCACAAAAATACTCAATTACAAGGACCAAGATACTCTTCTCCACAATGCCAGAGAGCGCTCTCCTCTATAGCAGGAAAATAAACAGATCTCACTCTTCCCTAACTATTCCATACTGGTGCAGCGCCACAGAGCTTAATATCAAAATGTAAAAGCGACACCAAGAACACTAAACCTTAAGTATGCACTACTCCCGGCTCAGTTAAAAATCATCCATGACCAGAAGAGCCATTTCTTCAATAACCCAGAAGCGGCTTATACCTGGCTAGACTAAGTCTTCCCTGATCGAAGCCAAGGTGGGATGAAGCGAAGTGCTCCTTCCGAATCACAGACATCCATGAAATGAAAGCAACGACGCATCAAGTACACCCTCAAAAAGTCAGACAAGACCCCAACACTGAAACAAGTACTGGAGGGCCAAAGAACAGCCATACAGACTGCAGCGGCGCTTAAAGAAATATACTTCCTCAGCAGAAGACTCTTTGGAAGATATGCCATTACAATCAGACTCCAAAAATAGCTTGACACTTTTTCCCACCATCACCCCACAGACAGCGAACAAGTTACTGGCATGAGAGACGAATGATTATACGCCGTGAAAGTTTATGAAGAGGGGTGGTAATTTATGCTTTGCATATGATAGCTCAACGATATGTACAAGGTTAAACAGTGCTTAGCTTTATATGTCAACTACACAATATACCAGAAACGTTGAATAAGCATGTGGTTTCTGTGTGCGTAGGGCAGGGGGTTGTTGAAATACTCTAGATAGATCGCACCACCCTCCGCATATGTTTTTTGTCTTGTCACTCTAAGTGCCCAGCTGGTTTATTTCCACACAATGACCAGGTACCCAAAAGTGAATGCATATTGTTGGTTGCAGCCATTATGGCTGAAGTTACCCAATTTAGTTTGGTTGGACACAGTTCAGATGTCGGACCTCGTATTGGGAAGTTTACAGACTGTTCAAGTACTTGGTCCACCAAAACTTCCACAAAACGTTCAAACTGACATCTATCTCCTTTCTCTTCGCTGTACACGGCGCACACCTACAACTACATGCACACATGGGGGCAGATTTATGAGGCCAGTTGTGCCATCGGAACGTCACTTTTTGTGACGTTCCGTGGCGCAGAAGCCTCCGTGATATTTATCAGGCAGCACTGAGCCACTTTTTGTGGCTTAATGCTGCTTCATAAATATCAGTCCCTTTAACGCAGTGTTCTGCGTTAAAGGGGCGTGCAATGGGTGTTGCTGGGGGCGTTCCCAGCAACATCCATGGCCTTTTGACACTGCCCCAGATTTACGAGAAATTGTAAATCTGAGGCAGCGCCAAAAGCTTACGTCTTCCCAGGGGAGGCGCAAGGGAGGCGCAACGGGGAGAAATATCTTTATTTCTCCTCGTTTTTCCTTTTTCTATGTGTGCTGCATTCTGCGGCACCCATACAAAGAGGAAAAACCTCGTGATTATTTTTGTACAGAAAGGTTTCCCTTCCTGTACAAAAATATTCATCTCCGCAACGCAGGCACCCTTGCACCATGGTGCAGAGGTGCCTGCGTTGGCGCAGGCAGCCCATTGTGCGCCGGCGCAGGGGAAAAGGACAGGAATGCGCCGCATTTTATAGATACGGCGCATCCCTGCCCTTTTCTTTTGCCGTAGGGAAGCACAGCAGGAAGGCCTGCTGCGCTTCCCTACGGCAAAATCTCATAAATCTGCCCCATGGATTCTACAGGACTATACAACATAATCAATTGGAATGTCAGGGGATTGGGTTCGGTCCATAAACTACATCGGGTTTATGCCCAGCTACGCAGAGAGCAAGCGCAAATAGAGTCTCTACAAGAAACGCACCTCACAAACACTGAAGCAGTGCAACTGCAGAAAAAATGGAGGGGACAGATCTAGAACACAACATACTCCAGCATTTGTGCAAGGGGCAGCAATTTGGCAGCAGTTTGGATAAAAGTTGGCCTTCCATTTGGTATCCTAGAGAAACATATTGACACAAACGGTCGATATGTCCTCCTACTTGGCACTCTGGATGGGAAACGTCTAGTATTAGGCAGTATATATGCTCCTAATACTGATCAAGATAAATTTCTGGAACACCTAAACGCAATACTGGCAGACAGGGTAGGGTACCCTTGAGTAGTAGGAGGGGACTACAATGCTGTTTTAGATATAAATCTTGACCATTCAAACCCTCCATTACAAGGAACAGCAGCTGTTTGCCAGGCCAAAGTTCTCAGCATGTGGCTGGGAACACAAGATGATTGGCTTAGCAAAAATGAGGGTCACCGAGAATATTCCTTTTACTCACCACCCCACACACTACATAGACGTTTAGGCCGCATATTCTGTACTTGTAATTTAATGCCTCAAGTCACACAAGTGACATATTTGGGGGTTATTTTGCGACTTGCTCACCGCTCTCAGGGAGGTTGTACCACAGTATTGTCATAGCCGATAATTTTGTGTATCTGTTGTCATTTACGTCCCTTTCTTATATTTGAGTTTGATATTGTACAATGTACACGGTATGAGACCTGTATATTTTTTTTTTCTGTATGTGTTGATTTTTTATATTTATTGGTATTGTTTGTTTGCAAATTTTATAAATAAATAAAGAACTGAAAAGAAAAAAAAATGTCACATTTGGGGAAGACATTATCAGACCATACCCCACGGGAACTTACTCTCTCCTGGGGGCAAACTCCTACACCAATCCCCACATGGGGATTACATCTGTGCACTTTAGAAGACTTAGTATTCAGAGACACATTAGCCAAGACAATAAGTAATTATTTTACAGAAAATACTAACACAACCTCTTACCGAGCGATCGAATGGGAGGCGTTTAAAACTGTTGTCAGAGGAGTGTCAATTAGTGAGATTGAGGGAGCAAGGGAAACAGTTCATAGTGAGCTGAAACGAGTGGAGGAGAAACTTGGGGCCCTAGAACAAGCATCCTTGCATGACCAGGAGAAAGCAAAAGAGTTCCAAGAGGCACGTATTGACTATGCGTATCGCCTAAAATGGCTCTGTAACAGACTATCAAACACACACAAAAGATTCATGCCGAATGGACAGAGCAGGCACTCTATTAGCGCAGATAATACAAAATAGTCCCCCCTCCACCTCATACTAGAGGTTTCCATGCCAATCAATACAACAGTTACCTCACAGAAAGAGGTCAATGCAGCGTTCTGCAGTTATTATAAGTTATTATATGACGCCCCTCTGGAAGCAGAGAGCAAAGATATAGAAGATTTCTTGACCGGTCTTCCTTTACCACAATAATCAGAAACTGACCACGAGACACAAGCTGCCCCAATTACACAAGCAGAGATAAGGGAGGCCATAAAAGAGCTGCAGCGCAATAAAACACTTGGCCTGGATGGACTCGCTGTAGAGTTTTATGCCACCTTCTCAGCACAGTTGGTTCCCCATCTAGAGTGTTTATATCAAAAAGCCCTGTAAATGGGCAACCTACCTGACATTACGATGCAGGCACTAGTGACCTCACTTCCAAAACCTGGCAGAGACCCTAAAGATGTCACGGGCTACCGACCCCTATCCTTATTTAATACGGAATACAACATTTTAAGTAAAGTACTGGTGTGCCGTCGGCTCCCATTGCTGCAGAGATTGATCCACTTAAACACATTAGGATTCGTACCAGGACCCAACACGTCCTTAAATATACGGAGAGTATTTCATGTAATGGATATTACCCCCACTGAACTTAAATGGGCCAGTGTAACTTCCCTAGATATGCGCCAGGCATTTGACACATTGGACTGGAATTACATGCTGGCAGCCATCGATATGTTTGGTAGTCCCCCGGAATACATAAAATGGGTCCAGCTATTGTACACATTACCCGACGGCAAGAGCGCGTACTGGGAGGCACATATCCCACACTTACCCAGTGCAGAGAGGCACTAGGCAAAGATGCCCCCTGTCTCCAATTTTGCTTGTTCTAGCATAGGAACCTCTGGAACTGATACGGAGTAAGGAGGTACCAGAGAGGGGAATCTAAACAGGGCTAATCATACAAGCATGGTCTCTTTATGCTAATGAAATTATTTTAGAAGTCAAAAACCTGCAAGGTAATAACAGCCTCATAGCCAATGTTTTTATGCAGCTATAACAAATCTCGGGAATAACTATCAATGTAGATAAATCACATGCCTATCTATTCAGAAGTGGCCCACAAATCCAATATATAGTATTTGGGGACCAAAGAGTACAGATTGCGCAGCCCACCTTTAAATACCTTGGAATTCAAATATACAGGACTCCGCAGGATTTACTGGAGGGTAATCTCCAAAAAGCAATGTCGTCACTGCGACCTCAGATTTCTTTCTGGACATCCCTCCCACTCTCGGTAGCGGGACGCATAGCAATATCAAAAATGGTAATGCTACTGTGTGTACTATATTACTTTACCAACTTGCCCATAGTGATCCCTAACCAATACTTCATGACGATGAACACACTTAACAGACCTGATATGGGGAACAGGTCGCAGGAGGGTAGGGTTAGCGAAATGACAACTAACAACAGAAAAGGGTGGCCTTGGGGCACCAGATTTCCGAGCATATTGCTTGGCGAGCCAGCTACAATGGTTAGTGTACTGGCTGGCAGGCCACATCTTGCATGAAATAGTTTACACACCAACCACTCTTGCACAAGGCACATTGCACACACTATTGCTCCCACGCATAACGATTCCACCTACTGCGCCATTACTATTAAAGGTAGCACTTACATATTGGAGGCGAGCTCTGCACTACCCAACACATACAATACCATATGCTCAGAACATACCACTTCTGGGCAATCCAACCCCTACTGGAGTACTGACGACCCGCAGTATACACCTATGGGAACAGGTGGGAGTATCAACAGTGGGGTTTGCTCTTCAGGGACAAGATGCTCCTCATCCACACAGATTTTGCGCATGATAAGGGAGTTCCTGAATCACTATTCCTGACACACGCACATATTACCCGGTTTGTCAAATTGCATTGGTCACCTAATGGCACAGAACCACCCACGCATGAGCTTGTGCATGCTATACATTTGATGGGCTCTGGAAGACACTTAGTAAAATGGCTATACAGAAGCATACGCACACATGCAACAGTACTCCTTACACCACTATGAGGCAAATGGGAGCAGGAACTGGGCAAAGAGCTACAATTTAAAGAATGCGAAACTTTAGCCTTCCCTAAGAAAGTATCAAGCAATACAAGATTCAAATTCATACATGATACTGCTTAGAGCATACCTAACACCGCACAGACTACACGAAATGTACCCAGAAGTATTGGTTCAATGACCCAGGTCTGTAACCTCGAACACAAACTTAGTACACATGTTATGGTCATGTACGACCCTCTCTCTATATTGGACAAAAGTGGCAGGAAAAATAAATCAAGTAGTTGGAGGAACGTGTTTGGGCACATTTGAAAGCTGTATTCTAGGAGTATACAGTAGACCCAAGAGGTGCAATTTAAATTTGCAGATCTGGTATTACTAATAACAAAACGACTAATAAAGAGGAGATGTAAAAATTCCCCCCCCCCCTCCAAGCATACAAACCTGGTGGGAAGAAACATCCTGCTGGGGGTAGGCGGAGAGTGAATCTATACGCAGAGAGGAATATAGAGGACTGAGAAAAAAGCCCAATCTCAGAGTGGAACATGATGTTGGAAGCTTTTAAAGCACTTGATTTACAGGGTCAATGAGGACACTTTTCTTTTTCTTCTTTAATTAGATTAATACCATCAGCTCAATAAGCGACGTTGTAACATATAAAGATTAGCGCATGCATTCGCTGTCAACAGGCAGTGATTGAGACCAGCAGCACAGATCCCAATAGTAAAAGTGCCTGAACAATCCCTATAAGCTCTCAACTGCAGGACATGGGACCTAAAAACAAGTGAATTACTGGTATAACCTTACTTCCTGGATGAGTGCACTGTGAACAGTACACAAATGTGGGCCAAGTACAGGCGGAGGGAAGGGTAGTTGTAAGTTGTGATACCACAATGTACATTATGCAAACGTTGTTGAAAATGCTGAGCTACATGTTGTCAATAACCAATATAAAAGATACACGCAAGAATATGATATGTAATAAGATACGTACTTGCTTTTTTTTTTTCCTTTTTTTTTTTTTCCTTATTTTGCGATTGAATAGATAAGGAGGTTTCTGGAGTCTGATGATCTTTTCTTTCGTTAATCTTTGCCTTCACAGTCCCATCGCTTTCTGAAAATCTCGTTAGAGACTACCCCTTTCGTTGTTAGATCCATCAGTTTTTCTCCATTTACCCTTTATCGTTTCCCATATTACCATTGGTTGGTGGAGAGGAGCTAGCCAAGTTGACTACTCGGCAGAAATCATTTCTGCCTGGTATTATGGTTTTCCGCATTAATCATTGGATTTATTATTTATGACCCAGAAAAAAAAAAAATAATAATTGAATTGCTTTGGAAGTATTTTTCCCAAAAATCTGTTCTCTTCGTATAGCCCCTGTTTCTGTCAAGGTTATTGATTTTAATGATATAATTTAACCAGTTTGTGTAGCTTGGAGCGATCGGTTTAACCCAATTAATACAGATTTCTCTCTGGGCTAGTAGCATTAATACAAAGAGTAAATTTTCCTGATTTTTATTTAATTTGTTTCTATCAGCATCTATACCACTGTGAATCCCAAAAAAGATAAGAGAAGTACTTACAGTTATGTTGGTTCTTAGAATCTTATTCACTGTCTTACCAATCTCCTCCCAATAGTTGGTTATTGCGGGGCATTTTTGAAACATATGGATGTCATACGCTCTTGCTTCTCCGCACTTGGGACAGAGCTTAATACTGGAACCTTTAAATTTAGACAGCTTCTTTGGGGACCAGTAAGCCCGGTGAACTGTAAACAAGTGGTTTCTTCTTAATGGTGCTGATTTTATACAAGACCAGCATTTCCCCATAGATTCTTGCCATATCATTTGTAAATCTATTTCTTGATCTGGTATATCTTTTCTCCAAGTTTTTTCCGGGATTAAGAAGTCTTCTTCCCCTGATTCAATTAGTGTCCAAAACCACTTTGATATTTCTTTTCTTATTAGTGTAGTTCTTATCATTTCACTTTCAAGGATCTCATTTCCGGTATTTCCTTCTTTTAGGGACTTGGCCCAATTTGATAACTGGTAATATTAAAATTTCGATATCTTACCATCCGATCGTTCATATAGTAAGTTCCAAGGGATTATCTCTTTTCCTTTTAGTAGCTGTCCCCATAGTATTATTCCTGCTGTTTTGAGTGGTACTGCTAAAGAATCTTTCAAACATTCCGGTAACCCTGGAGAATCCCATATTGGTGCTTTTGTACTATAGTACGGTATATTTACTGAGCTTCTTATTTGGAACCAAAGTCTAGCGGCATTGTATAAAATCTTCAATTTTATTTTTTTGAAAAATTTTGGGTGTCCGAATTTATACAGGAAATGATCAGTATTCTCAGTCATATTTTGCAGGAAACTTGGGTAGTTTTGATACTTCCTTAGTAATGATCTAAAATTCTTAAATTGGAAGGACCTGTAATAGTCAAATAAGTCAGGACTAGCTATCCCTCCTTGATCTCTCTTCCTCCTTAGTTTACTCCAGGCTATTCTCGTTCCTTTTGAGGCCCAAATGAAACTTGCAATTTCGCCTTGTATCTTCTTCATGGGTTCTTTTTTTAAATCCAATGGTATGGTGTTGAAAAGGTATGTAAACTTTGGGATAATCTAAATTTTTATTACATTGGATCTTCCCAGGGAAAGTTAATGGTAAGCTTGACCATGTTTTAAATATTCTTCTCATTTCTTTAGCGATTATCATTAAATTTAGTTGTGGGACTTTGTCCAATTCTTTTACTAGTGACTCCTAGGTATTTTAATTTGTCCCTACTATACGGCGAAATTGGATTGCAATTCCAACTCATTGTTTCAGTTTTTTCTTTGTTTGTTAAATAGCCTGAGACTTTACCAAAGTCACTCATCATCTTGTCCAATGATTGATGGGTATTTTCATAATCTGTTGTAAAAACCATTAAGTCATCAGCATATAATGCTATTTTCTTGGACCAATTTTGATATTTGAAAGGAGAAATCTGTGGATGATCTCTAATCAAACTGGCCAGTGGTTCGATATAAAGATTAAAGAGTAACGGCGACAGTGGGCACCCTTGCCTTGTACCACGTTGTATTTTAATGTTATTGGTAAGGTTGCCGTTAACTATTATTTTAGCTCTTGGATTCTTGTATACTTCTTTTATGGCATGTGCAACACTTTCCCCTAGGTCATATTTTCCTATTGCTTTATTTAGGAAAGCCCAATTTACCCTATCAAACGCTTTAGCCGCGTCATAAGTGATTATAGTAAGAGGAAGTTTTTTAGAAGTAGCGATATCAATTGCCGCGAGCAGCTCATGAGTAATTTCATGGATTTGCCGCCCTTTTATAAAACCTTTCTGATCTGAGTTAATCAGTCCAGGCATGACCTTGGCGAGTCATTTTGCTATGACTAGTGTAAAAATGTTATAGTTGCAGTTGAGTAACGATATTGGTCTGTATGACTCACAAATCTTTGGGTTTTTTCCGGGCTTTAGAATGATGCTAATTATCGCGTCATTCCAAGAATCTGGAATCTTTTCATGATCTATATATATGCTGTTCATTAGATCTGTTAGTTTGTTAACTAAGTGCTCTTTTAATATTATATAGAATTCATTTGGAAGGGCATCTGGTCCAGCGGCTTTCCTCTTTTTAAATTGCTTATTACTTCTCTAACTTCCTCCGGTTTAATTCTTTGATTTAACGCTGTCTTTTCTTCATTTGTTAGTTTTGGAAGGGAAATAGCTTTTAAGTATTTACCAATTTGTTCTTTAGCTGGATTTGTATCTTCTTTATATATACCAGAGTAATATTTTGAGAACTCTTGTCTTATTATATCGTCTTCGAAAGTTTCTAGCGATTGTTCTAGTATCTGGATGCATGGTATAATATTCCTAGATTGTTCACATTTTGTTTTCCATGCCAATAATTTTCCGCACCCTTCCCCGTATTCATAATCTGCTAGTTTACTGTTTTCCCATTTTTCTCTCGCAATGATTTCTAAAAAATTTGCTAGCTTTTCTTTTAATCTTTGATGTCTTATCTCCAACTCTTCCTTTTTTTCCGGGGCAGTTTCGTTCTCTAACAGCAACTCCGTATTTTTGATATCTAATTCCATTTTGTTAATTTCCAGTTTCTTCATTTTTAGGTCGAGGACTACCGGTCTGCCGAAGGCAGAACCGGAAGTCGGAAGATTTAATGTTTCCTAGAGTGGCTATTTAGCCCGCCTCTCTTTTTGCTTCTCCTCCATTGGCTGGCTTCCTAAACGGAGGCCAGCCATTGGAGGAGAGAGCCGTCCCTCCAAATAGGCTCCGTCTTTTTCAGATTCGGGGGCGTGTTCCTTGCTGTTCTTTCCACTTTTTAGCCACGCCCTTTTAGAACAGCAGGAACACGCCCCCGAATGCGAAAAAGTTTCGATTCTTCCATCCGCCATTTTTATGCTGTTCTCTGGCCGTGAGGATCCATCCGTCCGGCGCCGTGTTGTTGTGCTGGTGGCGGCGCTGCTGGGGCAGGCTCCAGTTCCAGGAGCAGGGATCCGCACCGTGCTTTGGACGTCTTTCCCCCTTGTGCCACCGGATCGGGTTTGTGTAAATCCGGGAGGGAGCTCTTGAAGTTCCGAGTTTGCTTTCCGCGGTCACGAGATTACGGGAATCTAAACAGGGCTAATCATACAAGCATGGTCTCTTTATGCTAATGAAATTATTTTAGAAGTCAAAAACCTGCAAGGTAATAACAGCCTCATAGCCAATGTTTTTATGCAGCTATAACAAATCTCGGGAATAACTATCAATGTAGATAAATCACATGCCTATCTATTCAGAAGTGGCCCACAAATCCAATATATAGTATTTGGGGACCAAAGAGTACAGATTGCGCAGCCCACCTTTAAATACCTTGGAATTCAAATATACAGGACTCCGCAGGATTTACTGGAGGGTAATCTCCAAAAAGCAATGTCGTCACTGCGACCTCAGATTTCTTTCTGGACATCCCTCCCACTCTCGGTAGCGGGACGCATAGCAATATCAAAAATGGTAATGCTACTGTGTGTACTATATTACTTTACCAACTTGCCCATAGTGATCCCTAACCAATACTTCATGACGATGAACACACTTAACAGACCTGATATGGGGAACAGGTCGCAGGAGGGTAGGGTTAGCGAAATGACAACTAACAACAGAAAAGGGTGGCCTTGGGGCACCAGATTTCCGAGCATATTGCTTGGCGAGCCAGCTACAATGGTTAGTGTACTGGCTGGCAGGCCACATCTTGCATGAAATAGTTTACACACCAACCACTCTTGCACAAGGCACATTGCACACACTATTGCTCCCACGCATAACGATTCCACCTACTGCGCCATTACTATTAAAGGTAGCACTTACATATTGGAGGCGAGCTCTGCACTACCCAACACATACAATACCATATGCTCAGAACATACCACTTCTGGGCAATCCAACCCCTACTGGAGTACTGACGACCCGCAGTATACACCTATGGGAACAGGTGGGAGTATCAACAGTGGGGTTTGCTCTTCAGGGACAAGATGCTCCTCATCCACACAGATTTTGCGCATGATAAGGGAGTTCCTGAATCACTATTCCTGACACACGCACATATTACCCGGTTTGTCAAATTGCATTGGTCACCTAATGGCACAGAACCACCCACGCATGAGCTTGTGCATGCTATACATTTGATGGGCTCTGGAAGACACTTAGTAAAATGGCTATACAGAAGCATACGCACACATGCAACAGTACTCCTTACACCACTATGAGGCAAATGGGAGCAGGAACTGGGCAAAGAGCTACAATTTAAAGAATGCGAAACTTTAGCCTTCCCTAAGAAAGTATCAAGCAATACAAGATTCAAATTCATACATGATACTGCTTAGAGCATACCTAACACCGCACAGACTACACGAAATGTACCCAGAAGTATTGGTTCAATGACCCAGGTCTGTAACCTCGAACACAAACTTAGTACACATGTTATGGTCATGTACGACCCTCTCTCTATATTGGACAAAAGTGGCAGGAAAAATAAATCAAGTAGTTGGAGGAACGTGTTTGGGCACATTTGAAAGCTGTATTCTAGGAGTATACAGTAGACCCAAGAGGTGCAATTTAAATTTGCAGATCTGGTATTACTAATAACAAAACGACTAATAAAGAGGAGATGTAAAAATTCCCCCCCCCCCTCCAAGCATACAAACCTGGTGGGAAGAAACATCCTGCTGGGGGTAGGCGGAGAGTGAATCTATACGCAGAGAGGAATATAGAGGACTGAGAAAAAAGCCCAATCTCAGAGTGGAACATGATGTTGGAAGCTTTTAAAGCACTTGATTTACAGGGTCAATGAGGACACTTTTCTTTTTCTTCTTTAATTAGATTAATACCATCAGCTCAATAAGCGACGTTGTAACATATAAAGATTAGCGCATGCATTCGCTGTCAACAGGCAGTGATTGAGACCAGCAGCACAGATCCCAATAGTAAAAGTGCCTGAACAATCCCTATAAGCTCTCAACTGCAGGACATGGGACCTAAAAACAAGTGAATTACTGGTATAACCTTACTTCCTGGATGAGTGCACTGTGAACAGTACACAAATGTGGGCCAAGTACAGGCGGAGGGAAGGGTAGTTGTAAGTTGTGATACCACAATGTACATTATGCAAACGTTGTTGAAAATGCTGAGCTACATGTTGTCAATAACCAATATAAAAGATACACGCAAGAATATGATATGTAATAAGATACGTACTTGCTTTTTTTTTTTCCTTTTTTTTTTTTTCCTTATTTTGCGATTGAATAGATAAGGAGGTTTCTGGAGTCTGATGATCTTTTCTTTCGTTAATCTTTGCCTTCACAGTCCCATCGCTTTCTGAAAATCTCGTTAGAGACTACCCCTTTCGTTGTTAGATCCATCAGTTTTTCTCCATTTACCCTTTATCGTTTCCCATATTACCATTGGTTGGTGGAGAGGAGCTAGCCAAGTTGACTACTCGGCAGAAATCATTTCTGCCTGGTATTATGGTTTTCCGCATTAATCATTGGATTTATTATTTATGACCCAGAAAAAAAAAAAATAATAATTGAATTGCTTTGGAAGTATTTTTCCCAAAAATCTGTTCTCTTCGTATAGCCCCTGTTTCTGTCAAGGTTATTGATTTTAATGATATAATTTAACCAGTTTGTGTAGCTTGGAGCGATCGGTTTAACCCAATTAATACAGATTTCTCTCTGGGCTAGTAGCATTAATACAAAGAGTAAATTTTCCTGATTTTTATTTAATTTGTTTCTATCAGCATCTATACCACTGTGAATCCCAAAAAAGATAAGAGAAGTACTTACAGTTATGTTGGTTCTTAGAATCTTATTCACTGTCTTACCAATCTCCTCCCAATAGTTGGTTATTGCGGGGCATTTTTGAAACATATGGATGTCATACGCTCTTGCTTCTCCGCACTTGGGACAGAGCTTAATACTGGAACCTTTAAATTTAGACAGCTTCTTTGGGGACCAGTAAGCCCGGTGAACTGTAAACAAGTGGTTTCTTCTTAATGGTGCTGATTTTATACAAGACCAGCATTTCCCCATAGATTCTTGCCATATCATTTGTAAATCTATTTCTTGATCTGGTATATCTTTTCTCCAAGTTTTTTCCGGGATTAAGAAGTCTTCTTCCCCTGATTCAATTAGTGTCCAAAACCACTTTGATATTTCTTTTCTTATTAGTGTAGTTCTTATCATTTCACTTTCAAGGATCTCATTTCCGGTATTTCCTTCTTTTAGGGACTTGGCCCAATTTGATAACTGGTAATATTAAAATTTCGATATCTTACCATCCGATCGTTCATATAGTAAGTTCCAAGGGATTATCTCTTTTCCTTTTAGTAGCTGTCCCCATAGTATTATTCCTGCTGTTTTGAGTGGTACTGCTAAAGAATCTTTCAAACATTCCGGTAACCCTGGAGAATCCCATATTGGTGCTTTTGTACTATAGTACGGTATATTTACTGAGCTTCTTATTTGGAACCAAAGTCTAGCGGCATTGTATAAAATCTTCAATTTTATTTTTTTGAAAAATTTTGGGTGTCCGAATTTATACAGGAAATGATCAGTATTCTCAGTCATATTTTGCAGGAAACTTGGGTAGTTTTGATACTTCCTTAGTAATGATCTAAAATTCTTAAATTGGAAGGACCTGTAATATTCAAATAAGTCAGGACTAGCTATCCCTCCTTGATCTCTCTTCCTCCTTAGTTTACTCCAGGCTATTCTCGTTCCTTTTGAGGCCCAAATGAAACTTGCAATTTCGCCTTGTATCTTCTTCATGGGTTCTTTTTTTAAATCCAATGGTATGGTGTTGAAAAGGTATGTAAACTTTGGGATAATCTAAATTTTTATTACATTGGATCTTCCCAGGGAAAGTTAATGGTAAGCTTGACCATGTTTTAAATATTCTTCTCATTTCTTTAGCGATTATCATTAAATTTAGTTGTGGGACTTTGTCCAATTCTTTTACTAGTGACTCCTAGGTATTTTAATTTGTCCCTACTATACGGCGAAATTGGATTGCAATTCCAACTCATTGTTTCAGTTTTTTCTTTGTTTGTTAAATAGCCTGAGACTTTACCAAAGTCACTCATCATCTTGTCCAATGATTGATGGGTATTTTCATAATCTGTTGTAAAAACCATTAAGTCATCAGCATATAATGCTATTTTCTTGGACCAATTTTGATATTTGAAAGGAGAAATCTGTGGATGATCTCTAATCAAACTGGCCAGTGGTTCGATATAAAGATTAAAGAGTAACGGCGACAGTGGGCACCCTTGCCTTGTACCACGTTGTATTTTAATGTTATTGGTAAGGTTGCCGTTAACTATTATTTTAGCTCTTGGATTCTTGTATACTTCTTTTATGGCATGTGCAACACTTTCCCCTAGGTCATATTTTCCTATTGCTTTATTTAGGAAAGCCCAATTTACCCTATCAAACGCTTTAGCCGCGTCATAAGTGATTATAGTAAGAGGAAGTTTTTTAGAAGTAGCGATATCAATTGCCGCGAGCAGCTCATGAGTAATTTCATGGATTTGCCGCCCTTTTATAAAACCTTTCTGATCTGAGTTAATCAGTCCAGGCATGACCTTGGCGAGTCATTTTGCTATGACTAGTGTAAAAATGTTATAGTTGCAGTTGAGTAACGATATTGGTCTGTATGACTCACAAATCTTTGGGTTTTTTCCGGGCTTTAGAATGATGCTAATTATCGCGTCATTCCAAGAATCTGGAATCTTTTCATGATCTATATATATGCTGTTCATTAGATCTGTTAGTTTGTTAACTAAGTGCTCTTTTAATATTATATAGAATTCATTTGGAAGGGCATCTGGTCCAGCGGCTTTCCTCTTTTTAAATTGCTTATTACTTCTCTAACTTCCTCCGGTTTAATTCTTTGATTTAACGCTGTCTTTTCTTCATTTGTTAGTTTTGGAAGGGAAATAGCTTTTAAGTATTTACCAATTTGTTCTTTAGCTGGATTTGTATCTTCTTTATATATACCAGAGTAATATTTTGAGAACTCTTGTCTTATTATATCGTCTTCGAAAGTTTCTAGCGATTGTTCTAGTATCTGGATGCATGGTATAATATTCCTAGATTGTTCACATTTTGTTTTCCATGCCAATAATTTTCCGCACCCTTCCCCGTATTCATAATCTGCTAGTTTACTGTTTTCCCATTTTTCTCTCGCAATGATTTCTAAAAAATTTGCTAGCTTTTCTTTTAATCTTTGATGTCTTATCTCCAACTCTTCCTTTTTTTCCGGGGCAGTTTCGTTCTCTAACAGCAACTCCGTATTTTTGATATCTAATTCCATTTTGTTAATTTCCAGTTTCTTCATTTTTAGGTCGAGGACTACCGGTCTGCCGAAGGCAGAACCGGAAGTCGGAAGATTTAATGTTTCCTAGAGTGGCTATTTAGCCCGCCTCTCTTTTTGCTTCTCCTCCATTGGCTGGCTTCCTAAACGGAGGCCAGCCATTGGAGGAGAGAGCCGTCCCTCCAAATAGGCTCCGTCTTTTTCAGATTCGGGGGCGTGTTCCTTGCTGTTCTTTCCACTTTTTAGCCACGCCCTTTTAGAACAGCAGGAACACGCCCCCGAATGCGAAAAAGTTTCGATTCTTCCATCCGCCATTTTTATGCTGTTCTCTGGCCGTGAGGATCCATCCGTCCGGCGCCGTGTTGTTGTGCTGGTGGCGGCGCTGCTGGGGCAGGCTCCAGTTCCAGGAGCAGGGATCCGCACCGTGCTTTGGACGTCTTTCCCCCTTGTGCCACCGGATCGGGTTTGTGTAAATCCGGGAGGGAGCTCTTGAAGTTCCGAGTTTGCTTTCCGCGGTCACGAGATTACACAGTTGGCGGGAGGGAAGCGCTGTTCTTTCCGTGCGGCCGCAGCCCTTTGGCCCTCCACCTCTCCCGGTTACTCAATTAATGGGGCTGTGTGATGTAACTTCAGGCAGCGCGCGAATCCCGGCCCGTCAGCATTCCACGTCCCTCCGATCCCGGCGCAGCCTGCACGCGGCTCCCATGCCAGGGAGAAGGCGCATTTACATTAAGCCTGGCACACGCTGCCAGCAGGCTGCAATTGCATTAGGACTTGTGTCCTGCAAAGAGAGGTGAAAATGTGAGTGGCGCAGTGAGGAGTGCTGCAGCAGGCAGGATGTTAGAACTTCGGCTGCAAACAGTCGACATTGGAAAAACCTTGAAGTGAGCGCAGCAGTCCCCATACAGCTCCACTTGAGAACATACGCCCGATGCTTATTATTACAGAACGACATAACTCAGTGTTGTAATTCCCTAACTCCGCCCTCTACTATGCCCCTTGGTGTGCACGTTGTGCGACGGAGCGATGCACAGCAGTCTTAAAACGAGCGGCATTTGTCCTATATGCTACGGCTGATGCAGTCCGCAGAGTGGTGTCATGAGCCCTGGTTTTGAAGCAGGGGTCGACTCAGTGAATCGTGAAATAATTCTGCTCTGTGTTTCTGTCAGCCCCAGAGACAGGAAGCACATGGACTGCCATACCATGACGCTGCTTTGACCCCCCCCCCCAGTTCCAAGAAGAATAAAAAACACGAGTTAAAACCCTGTATTTTTAAAGCGCGAACTAATCTCCCCCAAGGCACTGGGGGCCGTCGAGAAGACTAAACGAGCTACTACCCAGAGTCACTTGGTGCTGGCTGAGCTGCCACCGGGATCCAACCGTGAGCCCCGTGCTCTGGAGTCAGCCGCCTGGTCGCTGCGCCACACCTCTTCGCAAGCGAAGGGGTGTAACTTCAGATGGTACAGCAGGTGCAGTGTCACCGGGGCCTGGAGGCCATAGTACATCACTAAACCCTGATTATTGCAAGTTCAAACCGAGTGTATCAAAAGCAGATTGCACAGGGCTGATATCCGCGGAGTAAAGAGTAAGCTTTCTTTCCAAGACTAAGCCAACAGGAGCTCGCTGCACATGGCCTACACATGCATGTTTATTGCGACCTCGACATAAATAAACATCACTTTGCACCGGAGGAATATAAAGGAAGTCCTTATCAACTCAAATCCTATCGTTAGTTTACATTGTCCATTTTAAACACAGACCATTACTGTTTCAAAAACATAGGGCCTGACGCCAGGGTTCTCAGTCACAAAACTGTCAGTGGGCATGAAGGTACCCATTATATATTGTAATTGTAAATATCCAGTTTTGGACAAACGGCAACCAAGCATTTAGTCTAATTCTAAACGCTCACAATCGTTAAAGGCCCAAGATCACACAACCTGATCTCCCGTATACATGTCCACACACACACACTGCATCTCTTGCCTGTTTGTGCTGCTGCCTTTTGGTTGGATGTGATACCTGTTATTGTGTTACGTTCAGATATATTTTTTGTACATAGTTTTATATAGCGTGAACTTGACCCGAATCGGGTTTCAGAGCGCTTTACATAGCACCAGTTGCATTACATGAGGACACATTCATTTTTGTCTCTGGGAGATTAAGTGATTTGCCCAGAATCACAGGATGTTCTGCGTCATTGCCAAGACTCGAACCCAGTTCCCCAGATTCGAGGTCGGACGCCTTAGCCAACGCTTTATAGGGCGCTACAAGCAGCACTAGTGCCATTTCTAAGCACTGCAAATGAAAGATGTCACTATTCTGTATTGCAATACATTTAAAGTTGAAAGGCTGAGTCTGCCTTCCCGGATTCGAAATCTTGATCTTCAGAACACCGCATTTGTCAGCAGGGAGCGCTCTGCTCACCGAGCCTTCCTGCAGGCTTTTTGCAAAGATGTTGTGTATTGTGGTGATGTTATGATGGTCCAGATTTGTCACGAGATTACGTGCTATTTGTGTATTTGAGTTAAAAAAAAAATCTTTGACAGTTGGTGTGGCACTGGCGCGCGGTTAAACCATTGAGAGCATATGAGTCCTTCAGTTTGTGAGCGTTCCATATATAGGAGGCGCGTGGCTTCTAGACTCCTACACAGCCTTACTGCAGACCGTGAGCATTGTATCGCAGTGTGTGATCTGTAATATTTGCCACACACACGTGCAGCGGATCACACATGCGGTGGAAGCTCTTTTGATCCTATTGGAATATAGGATGCACAACCCAGGGTGTCAAGCGCAGGCCCGATCCACTGTATAGTTTCTGGATAATGTAATATGCAGGAGTTCAATATAGATTGTATATTATACGTTAGTGCTAGGTTTCCAGAGCCTGTGTTGACGGTGTTATATAGTCATTCTAGAAAAAAATTTGGGAATGTGCGTTTCATCTTCACGTTAAACACCGTTCTGGGTGCCAGTGGGCTGGGGCTGTACTCCAGGGGTGACTGCCCTTTTACAGGTGACCACCAAGGGACGCTGACGAGCCCACCCTTTGGACTCAATTGGCTGTTGCGGAAATCCATTATAACGGTGTAATGTTCACATAAACAAATAGATGGATGCCGTGCCAACTGTGCCCACCCCAGCAGTGTGGATGACTCCACGTCCGTGGCATTCAGTTTGTGAAGTGTGTTTGTATAGCGGGCCGATCTTGCAGGCACCCAGCATTGGCACCGGATTCGCCAGGATAGGGTTTCACGTACCAGTTTATCCTTTGGGGAAAAAAAGCTTTTAAACTATCACCCTGCAGACACAACATCGGCAGTCAGCACAGCTTCCCTCTGGTGTTTAATCATTCATTCATTCAAATGAGGGGAAGATGCCCAGGATACAATATGCCCCTAACCTGCGCATGCCCTGCTAAATCTGGAAGGCAGGAGTAAATCAAGTGCACGCCCGTCTCATCCCCTCAGAGGAGGAGTAAGTGCGCACCCATCTCACCCCCTCAGAGAGGAGTAAGTGCACGTCTGCCTAACCCCCACCCCCTTGAAGAGGAGTGCATGCCCGTCTCATCCCCCCTCAGAGAGAAGTAAGGGTAAGTGTACGCCCGTTTTACGCCCTCAGATAGGAGTAAGTACACTCCTGGTACATTTGATCCCCTCAGCAAAGAGTAACTGCACGTCTGCCTCACCCCCTCGAAGAGGAGTAAGTGCATGTTAGTCTCATTCCCCCAGACAGGAGTAAGTGCAGCCTGCTGCTGCGCTCCCGTCTCACCAGAACACTCAGATAAGCATGTCGGTGCTTGGGTGCGGCGTGGGATATGCTGGGCGAATGGGAGGGAGGTGGAGCTACAATAACAAAGGACGTCACAACGCAATCTGACAGGGCAAGGTTAGTGGGAGGGGGTGAGAACTGATTATTTGGAAGGGTGGCAAATTATACTGTTAGCACGCTGCTTTTTGTTTCCCACAGCTATTCTCTTTGTATTGGTTTTATTTTTCAATGCACTAAAAAAGAGGCAGCACAACTGATGGGAGAGGTTTGTGTATTTCCAAAACCCCGTGTTATCTATCGTTCTGTTTTACATATGACCACAGTTGCCTTATTTCACTAGAACACTTTTATTAAATAGCGATATGACCGCACTGTACAGTATGAAAAGGTACACGCAATACATTTCAAAAGTATGCCTACTGGGGTTGCAGCAATGGCTACAAAGCACAGCATCCAGGTGTACGCATATTATGCACGGGCAGCCAGTACACCCTGTCTGCTGAGCCTCATCGCTCCAGATGTACTCATGAACTGATATTAAAATCTGTGGGCTTCATACTACACTCAAGTCATTCTGAAAGATAAGGTGAGCAATTAGTAGCTGGCATATATTCATAGTGAATAATAGGTTAGTTGTAAAATGTAATATCCAACGTGAAATAGGATTGAGTCCAATCACAAGAAAGGCCAGTCACAACATCACTCTATGCTTATATATCACTACCTCACAACATCCCTCTCCCTCACTACCTCACTCTTTCACTACCTCACTCTCTCTATCTCACTACCTCACTCTCTATCTACCTCACTCTCTATCTCACTACCTCACTCTCTATCTCACTACCTCACTCTCTATCTACCTCACTCTCCCTCACTACCTCACTCTCTATCTACCTCACTCTCCCTGAATACCTCACTCTCTATCTACCTCACTCTCTATCTCACTACCTCACTCTCTATCTACCTCACTCTCCCTCACTACCTCACTCTTTCACTACCTCACTCTATCTACCTCACTCTCTCACTCTCTATCTACCTCACTCTCTATCTCACTACCTCACTCTCTATCTACCTCACTCTCCCTCACTACCTCACTCTTTCACTACCTCACTCTCTCTATCTCACTACCTCACTCTCTATCTACCTCACTCTCTATCTCACTACCTCACTCTCTATCTACCTCACTCTCCCTCACTACCTCACTCTTTCACTACCTCACTCTCTATCTCACTACCTCACTCTCTATCTACCTCACTCTCTCTCACTACCTCACTCTCTATCTACCTCACTCTCTCTCACTATCTCACTACCTCACAACATCCCTCTCCCTCACTACCTCACTCTTTCACTACCTCACTCTCTCTATCTCACTACCTCACTCTCTATCTACCTCACTCTCTATCTCACTACCTCACTCTCTATCTACCTCCCTCTCTCCCTCTATCTCACTACCTCACTCTCTCTCTGCTAATGCAATAGGTATCACATATGCAAAAAAAAGCTAATGCCAATAGAAATGACAATGCCATTTATTTAGGGATACAATAATGATAAAAAAATAATGAGCAATACCAATAGCTCTACCTATAATATTGCCGAGACCATTGCATTGTAAATGCTTGTTATTTTATGTGCTCCTAGACTAAGTAATTTTCCCCTTATCACAGCTTTATAAGCATCCCAGCTTATTTGTTTTGAGGTATCTGTTGCATTTTCTTCAAAATAGTAAAGTGTAGTCATTTCTAGCTGGTTGATGTATTGTTGTTTGTGTAGTAGAGAACGATCTACTGTCCATCTAGAAGGGGTTGTATCTTTGGGTAAAAGCATAGTTAATTTTACCGCTGAGTGATCAGATACGTGAGCAGGAATGTGTTCAATACTAATAACCCTGTTCTGTAAAGATCTATTTAGAAGAAAGAAGTCTATCCTTGATTTGTGTCCTAATTTCTTATTGTGAAAGGTGAAAGGATATACCTTATCTCCTTTTTGTGGCCACATATCCTCCAAATCTAGATCTTTTTTATATATACTTAGCCATTCCCTCATCTTGGGTAAATTGAGATGTTTATTTGGGGGTGATCTATTTTTTTTTGGATCCATTATTAAGTTATAGTCTCCTCCTATTATTATGGGATCAGATGTTGATAAAAGTTCCGAGTATAAGTTTTGGAGGGGTGTAGGGTCGTCTGTGTTTGGCCCATAGTATCCTACTATATTTAATGTGTATCCTCCTATTCTTATTTTCGCTATGGCCCATCTTCCTTTATTGTCTACTTTCTTACTTATCACTTTTGCCTTCAAGGATTTTTTTAGGATAATTGCTACCCCCTTCACATTACAGTCTTGGGTAGTATATATACATGTTTCTACCCAATTTAATCTTTTTATTATCTGTTCCCACTCAATGCTGACAAGGTGAGTTTCCTGAAGTATAATAATCTCACTTTCCGTCTCTTTTATGTATTCCATAATTTTCCTCCTTCTGTTTGGGGTTCTTAGACCATTAACATTCCATGATAAAATATTTATTATTTTTTCTTTCTTCATTTCTTCTTAGAGACTTTTTCAAGGAGGGCTGTGTTAAGGCATTCTTGTATGTATTTTATTTGACATCCTTTTGACTCCATTGGATTTATGAGGATATTTTTTCTGAATTTTTCCCTAATTTGCTCCCCACCCATGTATTTTCTTTTTACATTGTAGTGTTTCTGTGAAATTTGTTTTTCCCCCCCTGAGGAAGCCCCCCTTCTTCTTTTGGGTGGAATTGTCCACCCGATTTGAGCTCCAGCTCACCAGTTTTCTTACTTATAAATGTTGTAAAATTTTCTTTCCTTTTTTAATTGGATTCTTCTTGAGGGATATCTCTTGAGTTTCAGTTAATTTGATTTCTCCCTTTGGGTCTGATCTTTTATCTGTTTTATAAGATGTTCTACTTCTTGAGGCTCTCTAATATTATGCATTTTGTTTTGCCACATTATTCTTAATGCTGCTGGGAATTTCATCTGGACGGTTGCCCCCAATGTTTTCAATTCCTGCATATGTTATCCCAACTCCCACTGTCTATCTTGTGTGGCTTTGCATATATCTGAGCGAATTTTGAATGACCAATTGTCTTTGTTTAATGTTCCATTTTTTAAGCCCTCGCTCAATATTTTTTCTTTAAGAGTGTATGACATAAAATTGACCAGGATTTTTCTTGGTTTTTTCTTTTCTTTACTTTTCCTGAACGGATCCCTATGGACCCTCTGAATATCTTCCGTCAAGTTGCAACTTTTGACCCACGGGAAAAATTCCTCAAGAAGTGAAACAATAAAAGATTTTATATCCGCTCCTTCCATGTTCTCTGGGACATTTAGAATCCTAAGGTTATTTCTTCTCCCTTGGTTTTCCAATGATTCCAACTTCTCTTTGATTGTTTTCTCGCTATCTTTTATTTTCAGAATTTCTTTTTGATCCATGCTAACCTTTTTGCTAAGGGATTCCACTGCTGCTTCTAATGCAGTAACTCTCTCTCCCAGAACATTTAATTTTTGGTCTAATCCTTCGCATACTTCGCGCATCTTGTTTTGATTTTCTTCAGAGACCAAGAATTTTTCAGTCATTGCTGCCATTATTTTTTCAGCAAATACTTCCATGGCTTTTTCAGTTGCCATTACTTCTTGCTCCATTACTGTTGCTGGAGTTTCTTGTTCTGTAGGTCTCTCTGTAGATTTAACTTGTGATGACATTACCTCCATTAAATGTGTGGTTACTGGGATTGCGTTAACCAGAATAGTTAGTCTTTACCCTCCAATATTTTCTGGGACCTCCTCCTCACCACTCACATTGCCTGGGGCCTTTTTATATATAGGTGTTCTTTCTAAAAGCTCTCCAGAACTAATTGGTGGTTCAGAGAGCTCACTCTGTGTAGAAAGTTGGCTACTTCTTACTTGCAACGATTGTTGAACCTTAAAGTAAGACCGCAGGGAAGGAGTAACTCTAATTTTCTGGTTTGTGGGAGGCTTTGATCTTTTAGGTCTTAATTTAACGTTTTCTGCCAGTTCTGCTAGTTCAGGTAGCACTCTCTATTTTCGTTTAGTTGTTCGTGGAGACACACCTTTTTTATAGGTGCAAACTGTGATGCTAGTTTGTGATTCCTTAAGCAGTAGGAGGATTTTCCTCCTCCTTCTAGATCTTTGTCTTTCTCTACCTCTGTTATTTCACTTAAAACAGGGTCTCTTCCTATTTTCCTAGATCGTGTATTATACACCCTCGTATTAAGTTGTACATGGGTGTGATTCTCTCCTGTGCTCTTTCCAGTGCCCTCTTTATTAAAGCAACTTGCAATTGAGTCTGGCTCTGCTTTCTTCAATCTGTTCCCCACAATGCTGGGTATACTCTTTGTGTTGTTATTATTTTCTGATTTTGTCAAGTTTCCTGAAGGATCCTGAGCTCTGTTAGCATGAGAAACGGAGGAAAACACTCTCCCCTCGGTTATTAATAGTGAGATATCCTTTTCAGAATTCATTAGCCAGGGATATACTGATTTTATAGTTTGCAAGTTAATATAAATGATGTGCTCTTTGCACTCTTTGTTTTCACTTTTTAATGCCCCTGCTGCTTGATTTGCATTCACCGTCTTACTTTGCCCACTCGTCTCACTCGTCTCACTGCTTCTCTGTCAATTTCTCCCCCGCTGACCCTGCCGCTCGTGCCCCGGAACTGGAAGGTAACTCTCTGGAACGCCCTTCGGCAGTTCCGCGTCACTCTCCGCACACTGACCCAGATTCCGGTTGTCGAGGAATACTGTTGCGGGAATCCTTGCTTCGAAGGTAAGCTCTGGATTCTATTTACCATTTCTCTCTTCTTTCTTCTTTTTCCCGAAACCTTTCATCGAAAGGTTGCACTGCTTTAATCCCTTTTTCAAAATCTGTAGAAAAGCTACGGAAAGATTACTCCTTCGATTCTCATTAAACTGATTTGTCAGAGCTCCCGACCGAGCGTGTTAGCCGGCCGCCATCTTCCTCTCCCGATACGTACTTGCTTGATAGAATATCAATGCTATTGTCGCCTACACATGTATACCTTCTATAAATGTCAAAACCAATTAAATTTGTTTAACACCATGGTAGAACTTTATCTACTATTTATGCTGTTGGTGCTTGTAATCTCGTTTATCTGCTTCTGTCTACTAATATTTCAGCAAACGTATGCTATGCAAGAATAACGTTTGTTCAATAAATATTATTGAAAATTTCCCACTGTGTAGTCTCTATATATTTCTCTGACAGTAAGCAAGCATAAGTGACTGAGCAAAAGGTTCTGTACTGTTTCCACAATTCCTGTCCTGTTCAGTGGTTGCCAGAAACTATTAGCTCCCTGGTAGGTCAGGGGGGGCTTATGGTGGCACTGTGAACCTACTGGTCTATAGGCCAACATATCCTGCAGGAGTGTCTGGAATCAGTCTTGACACCAAGCCCTTAATTTATGTTGTCCGAACAATGCATAGATATTACGGATTGGTAGGAACTACACGACATGGTGCCTCCAATGTTGGTTAGGCTCTTATTTAATGATCAATTCTAAGTAGTTCAGTCGTGCTTTCTGTGAGTAGCCTACTCACATTTTAACCAGAGACGCCCATAGTGGGAAGAGAAACAAATCCGACTTGGTATACCCTATGCATTTGGCTGTAGGTCAAAACAAGTTTGGAGGATTTGAAGTTCCCACACTGTGCAAACCATATCTCTATAACAAAATGAAGAAGTACTACTGCTCTAACAATGACCGAACAGGATGAAAACATTGGAGAACAGAGATGAACTAAATATTTTGGATAATTGTCGACAGGCAGTTACCATGAAATTGCTACAACATGGCCTCCCGAGTTAGAAGATTGCGCCACTTGGGAGTACAGGCTTCGCTGCCGTATACATCAGAACAGATGGTACCCCTTCAATAGCAGTCATACCAGATGAACAAGTTATTTACCTTCGGAAACGCCTTTTCTGGTGGATACAGTATCTGCCTGTGGATTCCTCACCTTATGACTATCCCCTGCGCCAGCATTCCTCTGAAGCTTTTTCTCCTAGATCTCCACGCCGACGAGGTAGTCACAATGCCATGGCTCCGCAAGCGGCTCCGCGTAATGTCACTGGAGCCATAAGAGGGCCACGTCGGCGTGCTGACGTCAGTTCCACCCATTTTTTCCGTGCCACCGAGGCGAAACGGGCGGACCGACCATATAGACAATGCATACATAGTACACAGTATTCACACAAATACACAGTATAAAGTGAAAAAGGAAAGCCAAAGAAAGCAAGCATTTCCTTTAAGCCTATAGAAAGGCAAAGAGAGGCAATGTAGAATGACAATATGAAATAGCATATTAACAAATACCTCTTTTAAGGTATAAAAGGGTGGACAATGGGGAGGCAGGTGGGTCAGTGAGGAAACCACAGGCAGATACTGTATCCACCAGAAAAGGTGTTACCGAATGTAAGTAACTTGTTCTTCTGATGGATACATCTGCCTGTGGATTCCTCACCTTATGAATAGAATCCCACAGCAGTCCCACTCCCGGAGGAGGGTGTCCACCCTTCTATACCAAAAAGTCCTGCAAAACAGAGCGCGCAAAATGGCCGTCCCTCCTCTCTTCGGAATCTAAGCAGTAATGCTTCGCGAAAGTGTGGAGGGAGGCCCAAGTTGCAGCCTTACAGATGTCCAGCACAGGAACACCTCTGGACAAGGCAGAAGTAGATGACTTGGCCCTGGTGGAATTAGCTCGAATGCCTTCAGGAGGCTCCTTACCGGCCAGGGCATAGCAGATCTTGATGCACAAGATGATCCACCTGGATAGAGTGCGCTTGTGCACCGCCTTGCCCTTCATGCGTCCAACGTAGCCCACAAAGAGCTGATCATCCTGCCACAAGTCCTTCGTTCTATCCAGATAGAAACTAATCGCCCTCTAAGGATCCAAGCGATGAAGCCTCTCCTCCTCCTTGGAAGGATGGGGTGGGGATGGGGGGGGGGGGATAGAAAGTAGGGAGGGTGATTGACTGTCCCAGATGGAAGGGATTTACCATCTTTGGCAGAAAAGCAGCCCTGGTCCCGGGTACCATCCTTTCAGCATGTATGGTCAAAAACGGATGCTTTGGAGTTATGAGGAGCTTCCGCTACCATACCAACGTATGCCTAGTAATTGCACCACAGTAGGTTCCTACAATCTGCAGACCTGGAACGTACGAGGGATGGGGTCTGTACAGAAAAAAGACACCAAATCCACGCTTACCTGCTTAGGCGTAAAGCCCATATGGTCTTCCTCCAAGAATCGCACCTTACTGATTCGGAGGCGTTAAAAACACGTAAAAAATGGAGAAGCAATATTTACTCCACTAATTACTCAACTTTCGCCAGAGAAGCGACCATCTGGATTCGGCATGGGGTCCCATTTACTGAAATAGATTGTCGCATAGATGATCAGGCTAGATATATTTTGCTGAAGGGTACCCTTGACGGCCTGCCTGTGGTTTTGGGTAGTATATATGCACCAAACTTCGAACAGGACAAATTTTTCCACCGTCTGGGTGTGGCATTGACTGGGTGGGATACCATCTACTGGATCCTAGAAGGGGACTGTAACACTGTGTTGGAGTTAGATCTGGATAGGTCCCACCCCCCCATTGCGTGGCGCTGGTGTCTGCTGGCAAGCCGACCTACTGAACACGTGGCTGGATGGATGGGGTCTGTCTGATGTATGGAGATTGATGCACCCTACACACAGGGAATATTCCTTTTACTCACCTGTCCATTGTCTCCACACCAGAATAGACAGGTTTTTATGCTCAAACACCATTACTACACATATCAACCACTCCACTTACCTAGCAAAGACCTTCTCTGACCACAACCCACTGGAACTTATACTTACTTGGGGACGAGTGCGGACTCCGGTGCCCACCTGGAGGTTGTGGCCCCAGGTATTGAAGGACACCCCGTTCCGCACCGCTCTCTCTTCTACCATTAATAATTACATCTTTGAAAATTGGAATACAGCTTCCTCCAACCTAATAGATTGGGACGCACTCAAAGTGGTGGTGAGGTACATCAACGCCTGGTTAGTATAGAAAATCTCATGACTGCCTTCGAACCGGAGGCGGTGTCGGACCCAGAAAAGCAAGAATCCCTGCAGGACGCCGCATCAGCCACGCTGAGACTTTAGAATCCCTTTGGGTCCTTGATTACAGGGCTTTCACACAGCGGAAGCACACTGAGGCAGACAAGTCTGGGGCATTGTTGGCCCGCATAGCACGAGACAGACCAGCACAGCCAATCGGTGCACACGTCCATATACCGCATAAAGGACTAGTCCACACACAGCTCGAGATAAATGAGGCCTTTTGTAATTACTTTACCGAACTCTATGCTGCCCCAGTACATAATAATGTCACATTAATGGAAGAATTCTTCCAGGATTTAACAATTCCCTCTTTATCGGCTGAAACACACAAGGCATTATCCGGCCCTATCACCCAGCATGAAATCCGAGCTGCGATCAAAGGCCTCAACCATAAAGCGCCTGGCCTAGATGGCCTAACCATAGAATTCTTTGAAACATATTCGGACGTCCTGGTCCCTAAATTGGATGAAGTATATAGGGCGGCCCTGGATAGTGGCCATTTACCACCTTCCACCATGCAGGCAATGGTCGCCTCACTCCTTAAGCCAGGACGAAACAGCACCGATAGGTCCAATTATCGGCCTCTATCCCTTCTAGCAACCGAATATAAAATCCTGAGCAAAGCTCTTGCAAACCGCATACAGCCGTATTTATATACCCTCATACATAGCGATCAATGTGGGTTCTTACCGGCCCACAGTACATCCCTGAATACCAGACGCTTACATTCTATTATGACAGCAACCCCCACCGAATATCAGGAGGCGGGTTGTCTGCCATTGGACTTACGCCATGCCTTTGATTCCATAACTTGGGAATATATTTTTTTCTGCCCTACAACGCTTTGGTCTCCTAGACGCCTATCTCAAGTGGGTGCGCCAGTTATATACCTCCCCCACCACTAGAGCGAGAACTGGTCACCATATCTCACATGAGTTCACTATACACAGGGGTACACAACAGTGGTGTCCTTTGTCCCCTCTGTTTGTGCTTGCGCTGGAACCCCTGGCGATAACCCTGAGAAGATCAGATGAACAGCTAGGGATTCCAATTGGCGGAACTGCCCACCTAATCTCAATATATGCCAGCGATATTCTCCTTTATCTACGCGACTTGACTGCTGGAGCTGCACCCCTCCCCACTAAATTTTCCACCTTTGAAATTATTTTGGGCATAGCTATCAACCCAAGGAAGTCGAATGCCTTTAACTTCCGGGATGGACCCCCCCCCCAGATGAGATACGTTTTGGTAACTACACTTTGCCCGCCACGCACACTACATTTAAATATTTAGGAATCCAAGTATACAGGGCACAGACGGACCAACTAGAAGGCAATCTACTGAAGGCTATCGCCTCGGTACGCTCAAGTGTGGCCTTCTGGATATCCCGGCCACTTTTAGTAATGGGGAGGATTGCCATCTCTAAGATGGTGGTGCTTCCCAGTCTATTATATTTTTGTGTGAATCTGCCTTTGGTGGTACCGCAAGTAATCTTCCGCACCCTGAACACTATACTCACAGAACTCATCTAGGGTAAAGGCTGCCAGAGAGTAAGCATCCGGAGTCTACAACTGGAGACCCACAGGGAAGGTCTAGGGGTCCCTGATTTCAGTGCCTATTATTATGCATGCCAACTCCAGTGGCTATCCTACTGGATGGCAGGGAGGAGCCTACAAGAAATAGGTTTTACGCCCCGGCACCTGGCTAGTGGTGCACTCCATACCCTACTCCTGCCAAAAGCCAAAATCCCCTCGGAGGGGCCCCCACTACTTAAGACGGCACAGCTTTGTTGGCGTAGGGCCCTACAATATACTTCAGGTGCAATCCCCTACGGGAGTATTATCCCATTAGTGGGCATTCCAATCCCGAGGGGTAGGCTTACGAGGGCCAGGCTACATGACTGGACAGAGGCTGGCAGGAGATAGTCGAGTCGCTCTTTGGTGACGGCCACCTCCTGGACCACGGCACATTCGTATAGGCCACTAACTCACTGGAACGTCTGTATCTTGTTCATGCGGCAGTGTCTTACTATATCAGGAAGACATGGGCGCGCCAACGCAGGGAATCTCCATAACATGGCCTGGTCGACTTACTATACTACATGGGGGTAGGAGGCCACCTAGTCAAATGGTTATACACAGGTATTCGGGCGCATGCGGCTTTTGCACGTATTGACCTTAGAACTAAACGGGCGGTGGATGCAGACACAGAACTTACCAACAAGGCCTGGGAGAGCATGTTGGAACATCCCGCAACGTTAAGCTTAAATTTATTCAAGCTATGGTATTGCATAGATCCTACCTAACCCCAAAAAGAATTCACCGCATGTTCCTGGAGGCGCAACACTGCTGCCCCAGATGAAAGGTTGACGAGGCGGACTTTGTCCAAATGTTATGGGCGTGCCCACGCCTCCATGACTACTGGAACGGAGTCCAACAATCCCTAGGGGAAGTTACGCACCTAACAGTTCACGACAATATCCTGGAGTGCCTTATGGGCCTCAGCAAACGCTCTAGTGTACAGAAGGTTCAACTACGGTTTCTGGACCTTGCCCTTATATTGGTGGTCCGAACAATCACCATGAGATGGAAATCCCCTAGAAGTCCCTTGTTGACCACATGGCATGATGATGTGATACTCTGGGGCGGCGCCGAAAGCGCTGGACTTAGGAGGGAGGAGGCCAAGGGGTTGCGGAAACATCCTATTTCTATGGAGTGGGACATTATGATGGAGGACTTTAAACAGCTGGACCTCCTACCCACACACAGTAACACCTCCCATTAACACATCCAAATAACTTAGGTCTGCCGGTCAAGGAGGGTTCTATAACCACCAGACACATTGCAACCGTACACAGGCAGTGGTGGACAAGTCAAGATATGAGGACAGTACTAATAGGCAGCAACGTACATAAATGAGGGCAGACCAGGAGGGTGGATGGCGGGAGGGGTTGGGGGGGGTCTGGGAGGGGCTGGGGAAGTTTCATAGGTTATGTTTTCGAAATGTTTAAACATACTGTGTGACAGTACTACTGGAGAAATATTGCATCTCAAATGAGCCTACCTCTACCTCCTGACCGCAATCGTGGAGGTATAACCATGACCACTTACAACCAAACTGTTTCAGTATTAAGATGTAATTCGTACATGGAAGGAGGAATCAAGAAACAAAACGTTAATTGTATATACTATGTCACGTTGCAATCCCATGTTGGTAATCAATAATGTATGTTTAAAAAAAAAACTGAGGCTTTGAACTCAAAGCCTGAAGCTCACTCACCCTCCTAGTCGAGGTGATAGCCACAAGGAAGACCGTTTTGAATGACAGCAGTCTCAAAGGACAACTATGCATCGGTTCGAAAGGGGAACCCATTAAGAATGTTAAAACTAGATTCAAGTCCCATTGGTGCATAATAAAGGGAGTAGGTGGAAACATATTAGTAAGGCCCTTAATAAACCTTAAAACAGGAGATTTGAATAGCGACGGCTGATCAGGCAGAAAAATAAATGTCGATTAAGCAGAAAAATAACCTTTAACAGTAGCCACAGCACAACCCTGCTGGGCCAAATACAACGAAAAACAAAGAACATCAGAGAGATGAGCCTTTAAATGATCAATAGACCTCTCTCCACACCATTTAACAAATTTTGACCACCAAGAAACGCCGACTGAGACTGTCCACACGCACATTTAGCACTCCTGCCAGATGATTTGCCATAACACAAATTTGATGGTCCTGAGCCCAGGACCAGAGTCACAGAGCCTCTCTGCAGAGACGATACGACCCTACTCCTCCCAGTGTGTTTATGTACCACTTTGCTGTAATGTTGTCCGTCAGGACCGGAACCGACTGACCGCGAAAACAGGGAAGAAGACCTTGAGAGCTAAATGGATCGCCCGCAATTCCAGCAGGTGATATGAAACAAACTTTCCTCCGGAGCTCAAATGCCTTTGATCTTCAGATCCCCCAGATGAGCACCCACCCTAGGGTGGAGGCATCCGTGATTACTGTGGCCACCAGTGAAGGAAGATGAAAGGGCTTTCCTTGCAACAGCTTGCCCTCCACACTCCATGACAGATCCACTGCAGTGTCTCTGGAGATCCTGACCACTTCCCTGAGATCTCCATTGTGCTGATACCACTGCCTGCGGAGGCACCACTGGAGAGCCCTCATGTGCCAGCATACATGGTTGACCAACAGAATGCAGGAAGTGAACAGACCAAGCAGGCGTAGGACCTTTAGGGCTGGAACAACCGCTCCATTGTGAAACAAATGAACCATCTCTTGAATGTTGAGAATCCTCTGCGGAGGCGGGAAAGCTCGACATACAACCGTGTCCAGTACTGCCCCTATGAACAGGTTGCGCTGTGAGGGCACCAGATGAGATTTGGGCACATTTATCGAGAAGCCCAAGTCGAACAACAGCCGTGCTGTCACTTGCAGATGATGAAGCACCATCTCTGGTGACTTTGCTTTGAGCAGCCAGTCGTCCAGACAGGGGAATACAGGAATCCCTGACTTCCTGAGATGAACTGCCGCCATCACCTTTGCGAAGACTTGAGGCAAGGAAGTAATACCGAACAGAAGGGCTACAAACTGGTAGTGCTGAGACCCCACTGTAAAATGGAGATACTTCCTGTGCGACTTCAGGATGGGGATGTGAAAATATGCATCCTGCAAGTCGATCGACACCATCCAGTCCTCTTGTTGTAGCATCTGAAGAACCTGAGCCAGGGTCAACATCATGAATTTCTCCTGTTGAAGGTAAAAATTCAAGACCCCGAGGTTCAGGATAGGCCTTAATCTGCTGTCCTTCTTGGGAATCAGGAAATACCGGGAGTAACATCCCTGACACCTTTCCTGCTCCGGAACCACCTCTATCGCACCTTTCTGCAATAAGGCAAGAACCTCCTGCTGCAGAAGCAACAAATGGTCCTCTGAACAGCAGCACTGGCGAGGAGGGTAAGAAGAAGGAAACTCCCGGAAGGGAAGGGCTTACCCATTTTCCACAAGTTTTTAAACCCAAAGGTCTGAAGTGATAGATTTCCAATCTTGAACAAAATGGGACACCCAACCCCCTACAGGACCAGCATGCTCCAAGATGGGGGATCTAGAGCTGCTTTCATGTGGCACCATCGGTGGGGGCTGGAGAGAAAGAGGAGGAGGAGAGTTGACAGGATGCACCTCTCAGACAACCTCCGCCCTTTCCTCTGTAAGATCTGTACAGAGAATTCTGCTGCTGCCGAGGCTCCTGCCGGCCACGAAAGGAAGCCGCCTTATCAAAACCACGGTATCTTTTATATCCAAAACCCCTGGCTTGAGACTGAAGACCCAATGATTTTGCAGTGGCTCTACGGTCTTTAAACCTCTGCAGCGCAGAATTGGCCTTTTCTCCAAAATGTTTGGAGCCATTGAACGGTAGATTGAGGAGAGTAGCCTGCACATCCGGGGAAAACCATGAAGACCTGAGCCAAGCATGCCTTCTGGTGGCAAGAGAAGAACCCATCACCCTGGCCACCGAATCAGCAGTATCCAGACCAGATTGGATAACTTGACAAACTGCAGCCTGCGTATCCGCCAGCACTTCTAAAAAGGAGCCGCGATCACGGTCCGGTAACTTAGGAGCCAACTGCTTGGACGAATCCATTAGGGCATGAATATACCTCCCCAACATGCAGGTAGCATTGGTGGACTTCAACGCCATACTAGAGGAAGACAAGACCTTCTTGGCAGTCTGCTCCAACTGTTCAGAGTCTCTGTCCGTAGGAGCCTGAGAAAAAGATCCTGTCGACTGTTTAGAACAGGAAGCCTGAACTACTAAACTTTCCGGTGAAGGACGAGCAGAAAAAAGCAGGATCACCTGGAGCAGGCCTGTACCTCCTTGCCACAGACCTTGAAACAGCAAGAGCAGAAAGGGGCTTCTGCCACACCTCAAGAATTGGTTCAGTCAAACCCTCACTAAAAGGCAAAAGAGGCTCAACCACAGAAGATGGGGAATGTAAAACCACCGTAAGAATATCTGGCCTGAACTCAGCCATGGGCAATTGAAGGTCTAAAAGTTCAGCAGCTTTCCTAATAACCGCATGCTAAAGGTGCCACATCATGAGAAGGAGAGGCCTTTGGTGATGAAAGCTCCCACTCTGGGGAAGTGTCTAGACCACTCTCCTCCTGAAGGCCTTCAAACTCATCAACAGTCTCATCAATTTCGCCTTCTTCAGCTTCCTGCCGCTAAAATTCTTACTCTTCTAACAGCCTTTGGGCCTCTCTTCTTGACCGCGACTTCAGGACAGGCGTCGGCGGCGCCAAGCGCAGCGCCGCCAAGCGCGGCGCTGGAGACACCGGCGCCGATGGAAGAGTTTCCGATGTAGGCATCGGTACCGAACATAGCACAGAGGAAGAAGGTCCACCAGATGGCGCCGAAGACTGAGAAAACGGCGCCGAAGATTGAGAAAACGGCGCCGAAAACCTCAGAGCCAAGAACTGCCAATATGGCGCCGTCAGCATAAAGGGCACGAAGGGTGCCTGGGTATACTGCTGAGGAACGCCCAAATTGAATGCGAGTGGACCCACGGAGCCCGACGGTGCACCGGTAGGGTAAGCCGCTCTGGAAAATGTGAAGTATCCGACCCAGGTCTAGGAAAGGGCGGATAAGGAGCAGAGTCTGAATCCACTTGAGCCCGAGAAGGTGTCGGGGCAGTCAGACCCAAAACAGGTGAGGTCGCAGGCACAGGAGAAGACAACCTAGGCTACTGAAAATCTCTCGGCGCCGGAGAACCCTTCGGTGTCGGTGAATGCGCCGGAGAACCCCTCAGTGTCGGAGTGACCCACAGTTGTTTGAGGAGACGAAGGCGAAATTAAGTCTTTAGGGCGACATCGCAAACCTGGAGACGGCGACCTTAAAGCTCTGTCCTTTGATGAACGACGTTGGGAACCATGCCTTCTCTTCTTCTTATGTTTCCTTGACTTTCAAATATGCAAAGTCAACGACTTAGATTTTGACTTTGACCTCTTTCGGCCCCTCTTCGCCATAAAAAGCTTAGCCTCACGCTCCTTCAAAGCCTTTGGATTCATCTTCCGACAACTGGAGCAGCCTCCGACATAGTGGTTCGAAGAAAGACACCACACACCGTCTTCATGGGGGTCAGTGATAAACATATGATCCCCACACTCTCTGCAGGGCTTGAAACCAGACTTCTTAGATGTCGCCATAACACTGCTACACTAAGGGAAACAGCAGATAAAGTAACTGTGAAGGAAATGGAAAGTCCCAGAAAACTGTTATGCGTCAACGGTGCGGAAAAGAGGGAACTGACATCAGCATGCCGACGAGGTCTACTTGTGGCTCCGGTGACCTCATATGGAGTCACGAGCAGAGCCGTGCCATTCTGACATCCTTGTTGGCATGGAAGAGCTAGAAAAAAGTTTCCGTGGTAAGCTGGCGCAGGGGTAATTCAATAGGCGAGGAATCCACAGGCAGATGTATCTATTAGAATAGCATGTTTTCCAAGCACTTTGAATATCAAACATCATTAGCATTCAAGATTATGACAAACACTGCTGTCCAATAGGAGTAGCAACTGCTAATTTAAAATTATGCTGTCACTTTAAAATCTTAGACTGAGTCATGCAAGGCAACCCCCTTTCACTTTTCAGACCCCAACCTCTGACCCAGCATTATGAACTATTTTAGCAAGATTGAAACATGTTTTTACACATGATACAGTGAAGAACAGCACATGCTTGCGTAGTGAAGGGCAGGGTGAGTGTTGCACAAATAGCAAGAAGAGAGTAACAGACCATCATGAAGGTATATTTCCTTACATATATCTACTCTTCCTGCTTTGCAAGTGCTTAGCCCAAAACAGATGCCAGGGGACAGACAGCATTCTCAACCAGGATTCAAAGAAAATGACTGAAGACCTTACTAGCTAAAGGCTGCTTCTTCATGAGAAAATGCATATAGAACTAACTCATAGAAACCATAATAAATGGATCTGAAACACCGGCAATTTTGCTCTGGTGGAATGCATGTGAAGTCTTGTCTTGAAAGAGTCTAATCTACTATAATGTCAAAAGAATTAACAATACAAGAGCCTATCCTTCTAACAAATGCACCATCACACAACCATATTGACATTATGAGTCCACACTAAGTAATAAAAAGAGGAAATTCTGAATCAATTATCTAGCTCAATAATACAATACTACAATAGAATTAAGGAATTGTTCAGATTCTCTTCAACCGAGGAAGTACGCAACTTAGGTTGTAAATTCAACAAATACTTTTTTCAACCAGGAACTTTAGAACAAAATAAATGTTCATGGACAATCCATTAGAAAGACAATATAGGGATGTTCATGAGTTTGACACTTTTATAGTTCTTATAAAAGTAAACTGAGCCACCCCCAAAAAAAACATATAACTACTTAATTTGCTAGTTGAGTCATGAAAGACAAGATATTTAATAGGCTTTTGAGAGTTCATGAGCACTAATAAGCCACTTCTTGCACGGTCACTAGGGACTCCTTTATGACAGCACAGGATTACAAACACCACTGCAGATATGCATAAGCAGAGGTACGCTATTTTCTCAGACACTAAACTCTCACCTCAACCAGTGATACAGGAGAGATGATGAATATGCCACCAACCCACCCTACTAAAACAAGGAGATTAAAAATGTGAACAGGATTCAAGGACTTGCAGAAACAGATACAGGGTTGAAACAAATCTGGTAAGAAAATCAGAAGTAATATACACTTAGAGTTGCTGATGCAGGTGTTTACTGATATAACAACAGCACACCTAGACATTCTTTCCTTCCTAGCATTCCCAAAAAATGCGACCTATACCTGAAGATTAGAACTTTTTAATAAGCATAAGTATAGTTTAACATTTAAACCAAAAGAATCTAATTAGGATTTACAGATAAGGTATAATACCATGATATACAACAGTAGAGCAGGATGTACCTTGTTGTTGAATATTCTATCTGAATTGGCAAGTGTGGTTGTACCTCCTCTACTGTTTTGTATTTGTTTTTAGGTGCGTATTTGCACCCTCATTCGTTGTTTGAGGATATGGAGTATGCAACAACAGGCAAACCAAATAATGGTACATAGTTTGGCTGGAAAAGAACAAATCAACCAAAAACCCAAACAATTGAGTGTGGAGGTCCCAATTAAACATTTTCGCTACTCTGGGTCAATATGGATGTATATGAAGCCATGGAGGTTCCGCAGGCCACCGGGACTTATGAGCACTTAGCCGGCCTAACCCTCTTATCACAAGCTAACAGTAAGTACATCACTTCACAAACGCCCTAAGTGCCACACCTGGTGTCTCACATAAGCGTTTCGAAAAGTGGCCTTTACTACGCTAGTCACTCTAGCAACTGCCTGCCACATATTGACACCGCCTGCTGCTTACCTTCTGAGTTATCAATACCCTTGTTACTGTACCTTTGGCATCTACCCCTCTCATTTTCCTCAGCTACACCTTACCCACCACTCCTCCCCTTCAACCTCAGGCCACAGTATATTTCTAGGGCATTGCTATACAGTGCTTTGGATGAAAAAGTCATTAATTAGATAAAAATACTTCATTTAAAGTGGGATGCAGTTCACAACCATATTCCAGTAGTTTCAGGAAAAATGTAAGACGTTTCACTTTGCCGGGCACCAAAGTATAACCAACATCTAATAACATTTTCTAGGTACTTACCCATCTCTAGTCAACAGTAATGGAAGAAAAAATATTGCCAACTCCATTTACCACCACACTGCAGTTGTTTTACATTGTGATAAAATATGCAGACTGTATCCCCGAAACCTTTAACAAATACAAATTTAGAGAGCTACCTTCCAATTTCCCTCCCATAAGGTTCAATTCAAATTGCTAATATTTTTTGTTACAAACCAAGACGTTTTTGTCTGTAAGATATGCTCTCATGTACAAATAAGATCTATCAACAGTTGAACCACACAGAACCTATCTGGGAGTCATGTGGGGCATGAAAAAGTATGCTCAATTAGGCAGTTTAAATGTGGTTTCCCTTCAGGACTAATGCTATTGAGCACTGTTAATGCCTTAGTCGCACAGCTTGACAGCTATGTGACAACAGTGTGTAGATGTGTACATACCCATGCTTGCTTAAATAAGATACATTAGCACTTTGAGCTCAATTATTTCTTGGCAGATATGAGACTCAAGAACATGTTTAAAAGCCTATACTATGGGTCCTATTCTTTACCTACCATACGCTTCGAGAGGATGGTCCCTAATCAACCTTACTTTGAAGAACATAATTACACTGTAATTTTAAGTTGTAAAGAATACTTTATGGGGCTCAACACCTGACTTCAACAAAGATGTCAGTTCAGGTTTGGCTCCAATATTGTAACCATATGGCAGCTCCCAATAACAGGGCAAATGGGCAAAAGTTCTATTTTCGGGACGACAAACGTACCATTTGAAAGCAAAATGTCATATGTGCAGGAGTCTTCAATATCAACAACAAGCAGAGGTAGCTGTTCTTGTATGGAAACAGCAGCTGACCTTTTTAGGTCTCGCCTACGCAGCACGCATGTGCTGCATAGGAGGGCATTTAGCCGTGGCTCTGCTCATTTTCAAGCACACACTCGTGCTTGTGGCGGCATTCACCTTGCGGGAGTGAGCAGGGGCGCGCCACAAGCACGAGTGCAGTGCTTGAAAATGAGCAGACTGCACTTGCACACACCACACCCGGGCTCACCTCCTGCTCCCACTCCCTCTCACGCGCTCACCACTCGCGGGCTGTGTATTTTCAGCCAGCGCTTCCCAGGACAGTACTTTGTGTCCTGCTTGTTAGGTCGAGCCTACGCTTTTTTTCTCTTTTACTGTATCATTGCTGCTTATTTTAGCTATTCTCTTTGTAAAGGGATTCTTTATTTGTGGGTTTGTAAGCACCCATTTGGTCATCTCCAACGTTTTCGATCAACTTAAAGTACTAGTAACGTTCAGATGCTATGAGCCAACAAATCACCCCACAGGAACGCTTCTGAATGTCCGCTTTGGTGCCATGCGTCTAGGGTCCTGCTCTCGACATATTCATACTGTTGCGCCTCTTGAGTACTTGTGTACTTTGTGTGCCTTGTCTGTATCTCCACGGGTGTCACAAATATATGCCCAGGGCCATGCACCTTAAGCATGCATGCCAGCATTTTTCGAATAAGAAGTGATGTTCCCGGACTCAAATCTTACCTTCCTCCTCCAGACACAGGATTGTAGTTATTTGACTGTTTCTGCTTTGAAGATTTGGGTTCGACTCCACCAAATCTGAAACAAGATGGATAGGATTCGGGGCGGCACTAGAAGGCTCAGAGCCGCAGAAATCCTGTAATTGGTTAAAGAAAACGTGCAGCCGGGAAAAGAGGTTAGTGTTGTGACGTTACGATATACACGTCACGTGGGCCAGACGTGTTGCTAGGGAACTTGCTCTAACAGGAACTAATCACTACCAGCGAGCTCCACTTAGTGCACTTTACAACAAATGTGTTTATAGACACGGCAAAATATACCAACAGTGTCTAAGTTTTGCTGTTTACAATAGTTGTATGGGATTGCAATGTCATGTCTGCGTTAATTCTTTGCACAAGCATGAAGATTTTGCTTGCCACAAAGCTGCCACACTTCTCGCTCGCCGTACTGGGAATTCAAGGGGGCAGAAGTGTCCTGCGTACAACACGTAAAACGTAATGTGACGTTCTGACTTACTTGTCATGTGGTGTGAACGCGATTCTGGTCTTTTTACTGGGATGGGATGGGATGTAGTCATTACAGATGCCAGATTGGGACAGTTGGATTTTGTAGTCGGTTCATTCGGGAACTGAAGGTAAGCCTGAAGTCGGTGACCTTTGATCTGGCTCGGGATGATTGACATTAAAGCAGCATTAATATGTGTTCATTGTGTTCCTTAAAGAAATATATTCTCTAATTATGTGTATTATTGCATTTTTTCAGAAAGAGGTATAATATTGTATCTTTGTAGTTCGAACTGCCCCGAAATTTGTAGAGAAGTTAGTCTCCGTAGAGTGTGACTTAGGACACCGAGAAAGTGCCTAGGTGAGTACGGTCACTGACATACTACTCTGCTATAGCACTAATTCCAAGCAAATATTTACTCTATTCAGCTATTAAACACTGGTGCTCAGTGTCCTCATGTACCTCTGCATTACGTCAAAGTTTCCAGTGTCTTTAAGTGACGGTAAAAAGCATCTACTCCCAAAAGCACAGATACATCGAGCTACCCAACGCTGGCACATTTTTAGTAGCACCTTTAGTTCTTATTTGTACGCAGTCTGGGTGACACATTTTTATATCAAATACATACTACGCTGCTGTTTCTCTAGCCTCTTAAATGTGCAGTGGGGGGGGAGGGGTGGATTCTGGTTGCAAGTTGAATCTTGTGAGCGTTGCTTTTCACGCCCAGGGTGTGCTTACCAGTAACAAGACAATGTTGGCAAGTTCGTAGGAGGTGGAGTTATAATGTGTAGGCATTTTCCCAATTTTATTCGGCATGGATACATCAAAAGTCCAGTTTTATTTTAGTAGACATCGAATTGGAGAGCAACTAATTGCATTGGTAGCATAAGGCTTTAAAACAAGCATTTGCAATGCAATAGGCCTCGAGCATTTGGGAGAGTTTGAGCGATTGACATTGCAAATAACAAGGTCTTATTTTTGTATTAGTTTTTAAAACATAAATAAAAGGCATTATCATTTACAATGCCAATAGCTTAAACTCTGGTAAATGCGAGACCTATTGCACTGCAAATGCTCGTTTCCAGACTGACTTTCTAACAGAGGCAAATGCAAACCGAAACTGAAGTCCATACGGGTCTCTTTTGGCAATGAGCTATTGTGATTTTTGTGAGATGGATACAAATATAGAGAATGAGTTAAGGCACGGGGGAGCAAGCTTTGACTAGTTATTAATCGAGAGAGTGGTAAAGGTCCAATTACTGTGCAAGATGAGGATTACCACAGAAAAGACATTTGAGAAAGTTCTCAGGCCAATTTCAAGACAAATGGAAGGCGACGTGGCAGTCTCTAGAATAGCACAAACGCACACAACATTATGGCACTCAATATTAGGCCAAAAATAATTTCCCCATAGCAAGATGGCCTCTGCACATGCAGTCAGCAGACAGAACCACCCCAAGACAAAATAGCCACCTACTGGGCACAATGTCTATCCTCCTTAACAGAAGATACCAAATGACACTAACAAAAGCCCATTCTGACTAGGGCCTCATATTTGTTGCAAAGATGAGGCAAGCTGGTGATGTGGACGTTGCAACAAGAGTAAGCCCCAATGTTGAGAATTTCCAACTCGCAATAAGCATCTCTACTCTTTAGCTCCTGTAAGCAGTTACATGGACTATGCTGTGACTAAAAGGTTACTTCAGACACCTTGATTCTAAGCATGAATTAGTTTTGACTTTATTAGAAAAGATAAACTCCTAGCAATACCAGGTGTGATTGCTCTTCTCGTATGCCCGCTATTAGCAAGAGGAGGTGAGGTAAGCATCAGATGAGTTAAGGGTAAATATTCTCATAGTTGGCAAGGTACATAAGAATTGCCTGTTACCCAAGGTATTGAGATGTTATTTCTTTCACAGATGGTGTCTAGAGAACAATATATAAGTAGAGATGGGAGCATGCGACTTGACAACCTCTCTTGTGATCTTGTGTGTCCAAATGTGAAACCAAAAATGGCCTAACTCTCATTATCTTAAGCCTACAGCAGCAGAACCCAGCTACAAAAGCAAACAATTGCTTTACTACTGGAAAATATATTTATAACCTGCTCCTCAAAATTGCTCTCTTTCAGCTTAACACTGCTACCTGCCTTTCACCCTGCCCGAGACTGCTGAACCCTGATGTATTATTTATATCTCAAAGGCCTACAAAGAATGTTATTGCCAACTTTCTCTGGAACTGATTCAGCTGTCTATGTCATCTCAAAGAGGCCTTATCAATCTGGATTACCCACTGTGATTTCTAGTGGACATATCCTCTCTGCCCCTAGCTTAATCAGCATATGTTTCCTCCCCTGTAGCACTGCTAACTGGATCGCTCTCCTCACATCTTACCAAAGTGTTACATGAGGAGTGGGCCAGTGGCAACACTCCAGCACATTGCATATGGTCAACCCCACTGGCACCTGAGCATCAGTTGCCACTTTCTTCAGTGTCTGGCACATGCCGGCCCCAGGGGCTCCCGGATCAATACATGGAGGACAGCTCGATGGCCCCAAGTCAAGAGACTCTGTCCTCAGTCAATAGACTCTGCATTTCAATCTTACTAGAAATTCCAGTCTGCTGCATCATATTAAATCACCCAACAAACTTTCAAGAGACAGAGACAGAAACATGGTTGTAGAATAAGAGAACAAGGCTCAAAACTGTCAAACACAAAGCCCAAATTTAAGGGAGAACATAACTATCTGGGCTTCACGAGACTCACAGAAAAGTAACTATAAAAATAGTTTGAACTAGAGCTCACAACTTTGTGGCAGCGAGCAAAGAATCTCAGATAGGACTCATACTCCATAAATATCTCAACACTTGCTTCATTACATGCAAGGACTTTATTACAGATAAGCACTCTGAAGAGTTGAGTGACGTGCAGCCCTTTAAAAACGCGAATTAAATCAATTAGTGACAAGGAGCTAGAAGATCAGACTACTGACCCGCCCCTTCAACCAGCCTGTTTCTCCAGAGCAGAGTTCTGATAACACACTGAAACCAAAATGGGGAGTCAACCGATACCTCTCTAGAAACATAATTAGGGCAACTATTCAACTGACATTGATAGTACAGTCATCCGGGTCTTTCTCGTCCGCATAAACCCCTCATTCATGCCTTCCCCCCTCCGGACTAAAAAAAAACACAAACATTCCAATAAATAAACCCACAACCGCAAACATAAACGTGCCCCAAAGTGTCTATGGAATACCCTCATGCTCTTGAAAAGAAAGATGTTGAGTCTAAGATACAGAAAGACAAAAAAACAAGGGACATAGGGCAGGTCAGATTATCAGGATGGCCACAACTAAGGAGACTTCCCTGCTTTACTTTAAAAATAAATAAATAAATAAAGAATGTACCCATCGCTCCAGGATTACACAGATGACCAATCCAGCAGCCTGAAATTAGAATCAATTTAAACACTCATAGCAACTCAGTCAGCCCCAAGCACCCACTGAGAGAGTTCACAGACATGTGTCAACGTTACCACTGTGCAATTATAGTTAGGTCAAACTTTCCATAAAATGACAGTTTTTTGTTTTGTTAATACTCTTGGCATAGTTTGACTCATCTTCACAAAACCTTCCAAAAAAGTGTTCACACGCCTCCACTCCTTTCTAGAATGTTTTGTTCTGATCTGTCAAGCAGGGGGTCAACAAAAAGGGAGACTGCCCCTAAAACGTTGTTTTACCATGTTAATTCCCATTGCAGCCACAGAAAGTCCTTCTGAATGGAATTACACCAAATTTAGCATAAAGTTAGAAATTAACTCTGAGTTTTAGTGTAAATAAGTCCAGCTATACGTGATAGGCCACTTTAAAGGAGACAAGTCAATCCTATTAGCTCGCCTCAATCTGAATAATATTTTACAGCAGCCACCCTGACCCCCAAGGGGCATGTGGGGTGGGTAGAAATGCCCTCTCCCCTACCCTGCCGTCTCAACTCTATTGGCTGACTACATCATAGACAACAGATTGTGGCAGCCATCACATGCCTCAGACATGGTGGCTATTGAAGTACATGTAGTGAAAGACTGTTTTGACGAGAAGACCAGACCACCCCCTGCACACATGCACATGCCCCTAGGTTTAAGATCCCATGCTCCTTAAATATGTTTCCTAGAGGAGGAGCTTTGCGCGCATCCAAGATGGTCGCGTGAGCACAGGGCTCCCCGGACCCTTGCCGCTCCTCGTAACTTATCCTGACATTATCCTGGATTTGTGGACGGATTCTGGAAGATGAACCTTGGCTGAATCCATAACTCTTTTCAGAACGTAAATCGGACCTGGGAGACCTGAAATACAGCGTCTTGCATTTTGGAGGCCCACCTGGAAGCTGTGCCCGGTGCTTTGGTGAACTGTGGGGCCGGGGAGTAGTTGAACAACAACGGCATCGGAGCCTTGCCAGTGACCGTGCCCCCACTTTCAGTTTCGCTTTTGCACTTCTGCATGGCCTGATCGAGGAGCTACTTCGCGCGGCTGGGGCGTCCTCCGGCCATTGTACTGGACTGATTTGTGCCTTTTTCCAACTCTTCCGAGCGGGCTCTCGGACAGTCTGTGTCTGATCTGCTGGCGCCCCTTTGCTATCGGTCCGGGCGGACCCCTCCGGTGAGCATCGTTCAACATGGCGGGCAAGGGGGATCCCGAGAAGTGGAGGACCAAGACATCCCAGCGTGGGGGACCAGTCCAGAGTAACATCATGGATCGTTATACCCAGGGTAAAGGATCCCCCGGGCCCGCCAGTGCCGTCGTGGAGGACTCTGGTGGTGGCCCGTCCGTCCCCACGGAATTGTCGCTGCAGGACGTTATGGGCGCCATCAACGGCATAAGGGAGACCATCGCCCAGCAGTACGAGGCTCTGGCCCGTAAAATTGACACGGTTGCCATTGATGGTACGTTAATTCGGGCAGATCTCTCTAAGACTAACGAGAGGGTTCAGTCGCTGGACTTGAGGACATCCACTCTTGTTACGGATGTATCAGACCTCCAGGCAACTCTTGGCGATCTAAAGTCGGCAAACGACACGATGTCCCGGCGGCTGGAGGATTTCGAAGGTCGGGCACGACGCAACAATATCCGCGTCATAGGTGTGCCGGAGACTTTCGACAATCGTCCGGTGGACCTCATGGTCGAAGATCTCATCCTCACTCATCTTGCTCCTTCAGGCCTGAGCAAGTTCTGCGCCGTGGAGCGTGCCCATCGTGTCCCGGGCGGTAGGCCTCGACCAGGAGCTCCCCCGAGGCCTATCATTGCAAAACTTTTTCATTACAGAGACCGGGATGCGATCCTGCAGGCCTCGAGGGTACACGGCCCAGTTAAATATGAGAATTCCTCCATTAACATCTTTCCGGACTTCACCCAACTCGTTCAGAAACAGAGAATGGGCTTTCAGGGGGTGAAGCGCCGTCTTCGAGATCTGGAACTCAAATACTCTATGCTTTTCCCTGCCAGGCTTTGTGTGGAATATGAAGATCGGACTATCTTTTTTGAACGCCCTGACACCGTGAGTGACTGGTTGGATTCCCTGCCGGACCGGGGCGAACGACCTGGGCGTACTGGCGGTGCCGAGGGCGGAGGGCCTCTGCAGGAATGATTCTTGGTCCTCCACTTTGACATTTCCTTCTGCGCCCAGCCAGGTTCTACTTCAATTGTATATTTTGTTTATTAATGTTTCGTTTGGGTGAGGGCGGGGACGGGTCCCTTTCCTCCTCTAGGGTCTTTTTGTAGCATGGGATTGTTAGGGCGACAGGCACACTGCAAGTTGGGGGGGCTGTATAGTCCGCAGGGGTGCAGGGTGGGGGGAGTTGCAATGGTGTGGGGGTGGGAGGGTGGAAGTGGTTGTTGGGTTGTGTGTTTTTTTCTTCTCAAGGCGGTGTGTTGGTTCCTTCTCAGTTTTAGATGTCTGGCTGCGTGCCCGGGGACTCCAGCTTCTTGTGTTGGGATGGGGGGGGTGGGGGGGGGGACGGGTTGAAACTGATGTCTTGGAACGTCAACGGATTGGGGGACCGTATCAAACGTGGGGTTGCGTTGCAATATTTGCGCCGATTGGCCCCTTATGTGGTATTTCTTCAAGAGACGCACTTGGTGGGCAATGTATGTCATGCTTTGAACAGGGGGGGCTACCAACTGGTTGCACATTCTGGCTTCACCACTGGATCCAGAGGGGTGGGCATCTTGCTGCGATCTTCCCTCCCGCTAGAGATTGACAAAGTCACTCTTGATGATAGAGGGCGCTATGCGTCCTTGACTGGACGGTGGGAGGGGCAGACCCTTTCATTGGTTTCGGTCTATGTTCCCCCGGGCCTCCAGACCTCCACTTTCTCTGATGTGGGTCGTATGTTACTTGGACTTCCTGATAGTCTCTTGCTTATGGGTGGGGATTTTAATTCCGTGATTTCTGGCGAGTTGGATCGTTACCCTCCCAGAGCCCTCTCTGCCGCCCAGGTGTGGCTCGGCGGGTTCTTGGACACTTTCGGTCTGGTGGACTGCTGGAGGTTGATACATCCGACACAGTCAGTACACATTCCACTCCGGGGCCCACGGGAGTCTCTCCAGACTAGATTATGTTCTTATGCCCGCGGCCCAGACCACCCGGGTCCGGGAGGTTAAGCACCTGGCCCGGGGCATTTCCGATCATTCCCCATTGTGGCTCCTCTTCGATACCGGGATGCGATCCGCCGGGCGGATCGCCCCCATTAACCCCTGGTACCTGCGTGACCCCAAGATTCGCAAGGGTCTCATTAAGTCGCTTGATCAGTATTTTCTTGAGAATGAGGGGTCCGTCTTGTCCTCAGTGTCCTTGTGGGAGGCTTTCAAAACGGTTCTCCGAGGACACTCCCTATCCCTGATCGTGGAGGCCAAGAAAGCTAAGAACGGGGAGGTGGTTGCGTTGGAGGCTGAGATATCGGGGTTGGAGGCTGCCTTGGAGACGGGTATCACTCAGGACGGGCTCCACGCCCTCAGCCTGAAGCAGTTTGAATATAAGTCCCTTATTACGGATGCTGTTCGGACAATGTATAGGGAACAGCAGGGTAGACTGTATGATGCTGGGGATAAGGCGGGCAAATTGATTGCTTGGCTTGATAAGAAGGAGAGAGTGAATCGAGTGGTCCCCGTGCTTCAGACGTCGGAGGGAGTAAGTGTGACTGACCCTGGTGAGATTGTGGAGTGTTTTGCTGACTACTTCCGTGCTGTGTACTCCCCGGTGTCTGATAGAGATGAGGCTGACTCTCGTCACTTGTTGAAGGATATTGCTTTGCCATGCCTGTCGGTGGATGAGCGTGAGCAGATAGATGCCCCATTATCGGTCGACGAGATTGCTACCGCGATTCGTTCCCTTCGCTCAGGCAAGGCTATGGGCCCCAACGGACTCCCGATTGAACTCTATAAACTGCAACCGGATAAAATTGCGCCATTTCTCCGTCGTATGTTTTCGGAGTCGCTTGAACTTGGGTCCTCCCTGATGACCAACGTCTGGCCACTATAGTCGTGATTCCCAAGGACGGTAAGCCTCGGGACCGTTGCGCCTCGTACAGGCCTATTTCTCTGTTGAACGCCGAGCCGAAAATCCTTGCCAAGGTTCTTGCTAACCGCCTGCTTACTGTTATTTGTGATCTGGTGCATCCGGACCAATCCGGTTTTATCCCGCACCGGAATACGGCCCTTAACTTGCGGCGCCTACATGGCGTACTTGCTAGGGCGGAATATCTTTCAGAGCCGGCCATCTTGGTTTCCTTGGACGCCACGATGGCCTTTGATACGATAGAATGGCCGTATCTTTGGGCCGCCCTGGCAAAGTTTGGCTTTGGGGCGGGATTTATTAGTTGGGTTAAACTCTTATACGCTGCTCCGTTGGCACAGGTTGTCGTAAATGGGAGGGTTTCCCGGCCTTTCGTTCTTGGGAGGGGCACTAGGCAGGGGTGTCCGTTGTCTCCCCTGCTCTTCGCTCTGGCTTTGGAACCGCTCGCTGCTTGGCTTCGTTGGGAACCGTCGATAAGAGGGATCCAGTGGGCCCCTGGCTTCGAGGATCGTGTTTCGTTGTACGCGGATGACATTCTTTTGTACCTCACCTCACCACGTAAGTCACTCAATGTGCTCTTTGACATCCTTACTTCCTTCGGCAAGAACTCTGGTTTGATCATTAACTGGTCCAAATCTTGTGTCTATGCTATATCCGGTGGCCTTCCTCTCTTGCCTTCTCGTTTTCCCATTAAGGCGTCCCACTCCGGCTTTACGTACCTGGGGGTGTACGTCTCGTTGGACCCGGCTGTCCGCTACGAGCATAATCTCCTCTCTCCACTTCGGAGATTGAGGTTAGACGTGGCCCGTTGGCGTGAGCTTCCCTTGTCTCCCCTCGGTCGTACGGCACTTTTTAAAATGATGTCTCTTCCCCGATTCCTTTACGCACTTCAGAACTCCTTTGATATTATTCCGGCGGCCTACTTCCGGGAAGTGGAGAGCTTCCAGAGGAGACTTGTTTGGGACGGTCGTGCACGTATTGCTCTTGCAAAACTGACTCTCCCCTGGTATGACGGGGGCATTGCGCTCCCAGACATCAGGAGGTACTATTGGGCTTCCCAGCTATCTGCTATTAACCATGCAACGTACGCACCTGGTCCGAATCCGGCTTTCGAAATGGATAGATTTTTGTTGCCTGGCGGCAACTTTAACAGTGCGCTTTACTCTCGATCGGCTGGGAGGAACTTAACCGGTCCCACTAAGATTGCAGTACGCTTGTGGAAGGCTGCGAATGTGGCCATGGGCTGGAATGATCGTTTGACGGGTGCAACCCCTTTGTTTGCGTCTGAAAGATTGGGAAGCCTCTGGACGACGAAGGGCTTTGAGCGTTGGGACGCGATTGGCATCAGCAGAGTAGGTGACCTCTGGGTGAAGGGTGCGGTTAAATCCTTCGCTGCGCTGCAGAGTGAGTACGAATTGAGTGAGAGGGAGTTCTTTCGGTACGTTCAGGTTCGGCACGCCTTGCTCTCGGTCTTCGGGGCTGAGACTGCAGTCCCTGTGTCTTCGCCACTCGAGGACTGTATACTCGACGGTCACTTGCCCGACAGTACTATTTCCCTTATCTATAAAAAACTAATAAACATTCGGGCGGATCTCCTTGTGCGTCTTCGGGAGGCGTGGATCGGGGATGGTGTGGAACTGGACGATGAGGACTGGCAGTCTGCGCTGTCCTCCCCTAAGGAGGTGGCCATACCCGCGCGTCTCAGTCTTGTCCAGCTTAAAATTCTCCACCGTGTCTACGTGACTGACCCTCGTTTGGTTTTGATGGGTTTTTCTGAAGACGGGCTCTGTAAGCGCGGCTGTGGGCTCAGCGCCACTTTTCTCCATGTTCTCTGGGAGTGCTGTGAGGTGGCGGAGTATTGGCGCCGGGTGCATGCTGTCATGGAATGTGTCACTGGGGTCGCTCTGTTGCCTGAGGTTCGCCGATGTTTGCTGAACGTGTGGGAGCCTAATGATTATAATGCGGCTCAGACTCGGTGGGCGGCCCTTGGGAACATGATTGCTAAGAGGGACATCGCACAGCTTTGGGGTTCCCGGCGGCCTCCACCGTGTCAGTATGGAAGGAGAACATGGATTGGTGCATGTGCAGAGAGAAGACTGTGTATGTGGCTCGGGGTAAGCCGGGGGCGTGGGGTAGAATCTGGGGTCAGTGGAACGCGTACCGAGGGAATATCTGCACACCCCCCCTCGTGGACACATCTGATGCTGCCTTGTCCCCCTGATCCTGAGGTTCCCGGACTATTACATTTTACCTGTAGATGGTTGTGGCTCTCCCGTTGCCCCCACCTCCCCCTTGATCATCCTCATTGACCACCTGAGGGTGGAGTATGTATTGTGTGGTCCCCCGGCTGTGGTTAGACGCCCTTTTTCGATGGTTTCCGCCTTGTTTTTTGGTTTTATTTTATTTATTTATTTATTTTTTTCTCTGTTTGTATTTCTAAAATTTATGTATCCTGACAACCTCTGAGGTGCACTCAGTAATTTGTTAATTCGGCTGAGCCCCAGGGGGCCTGTCGCTGCCTTGATGTTGTTGAACATGTATATATTAGCGGCCGGCCCTGGTGGTTGTAGGCCCATGTTTGTATTGAGTTTTTATGCACAATAAAGGTTTTCGCAAAAAAAAAAAAAAAAAATATGTTTCCTATTGGTTGTTGCATCCAAGTTCTGATTGGTTCCAGTGGCTAGGGTTTCGATTGGGCTAAGGTTTAGATTGGTTGCTAGGACTGTGGTTGGTTAATAGGTAAAGAGCTCCCATTGGCTTTAGGGTTTAAGGTTCTCATTGCATAGGGTTAGGGTTCCCATTGGGTCAAGGTCACATGATCACTAGGGCTATTTCACCTTAGAGCTCAGGTTGTCTCAGCTCAGGTGTCAAGGCTAAGGGTGGAGAGGATAAGAACAGTTACCAGTTTGGGCTGGGTCTAGGCCAAGTTCCGGAAATGCTGTCCTTTTGTCTATTGACCAGCAAACACCTTAAGCTATCCACAGGAGCAAAGCAGACTACTCATTTACATCAAACACACTCTAACCACATTTCAGTGTCTTAAACACTACAAAACACCATATCTATACACACTTCTACACCCACTTCCACACAATGGCGCCGATCTCACACAAACCATTGTGCCCTATAAACACCATTAAATCCAGCCATCACCAACTCAACACAAACCCATATTATACATAACCCATCGTCCTTCATACACACACTCCCTACAAAACACTAGCTCTCACCTCTACGTACTCCTAATAGACCGCTTTCGATAACCCTATACTCAATCCTCCCAGGTCATCTACCAACACACTCCTCCACTTTTTACCAAAATCACACAACCAAGCAAACCTTAGGCTCCGCCACATATTACCTCTTCCTACTATCAAATCAAACACAAACACTCATAACCCCGGTCCTTCCGCTCTTACACACCACATACACTCTCCTCCAATGCACATCCCCACCCTCTTCACCATTTAACTTCCACTCACCAACAATACTCTACATACAAATCCTTCACTGAAATTCACTAAGTCAATCTCATCTCACTACTCCACAAAAACAAAACAAACACACACTCTAGCACATCAAATTCTTACAGACATTTTCATAATACATTCTTTCACAAAATAAAAACAATCCTGACTACACAAATAATACAGATCATAAACTAACTTTACTCCCAGATTTTCTCCCTTCACCAACACGTACAATAAACAGCCTAACAAAACTACACTCATTCACCCGCCTCTCATTAATTGCACAATTTAGACCCCTAAAACATGACCCTCGTACTAACCCATACACCTTCCACCCTACTCGGATGCAAATAAAATAAACATGCCACTCCACACAACTTTGGATCTCCTGGTCTATTACACAGTTTCAAATCTTATGACACTACACTCCAACCTATGCATCCGTTGGGACAAACCTATAGTTTGACACACCTAAAATGCTCTATCCAAGTACTATCATCACTAGACCCACGGAACCAAAATCAGATCATCCACAAACATGGCTGGATACATCCTAGATGTCCTTTTTGCTAATCTAGAACTAGTTACCATTTAAAGGATTACTTGAGTCACATGGTCAGACGACCATCTGGTATCTTACCAACACAAACACCACAAATCACCACATCGAAGGCCAGCGTGCATGCAACGACATCTCGACCGTGGAAAAAAAATCAATTTTGAATATTTAGAAGCACAACTAACATCCAACACAGATCTTGACACAAATTCAGTTTAAAAAAAAAAAAAACTGTACACTTTTCCTATCCTAACACCACTAAGAACAAAACAGGACAAAAGAAAACAAGCTCCTTGGATTTTTTTATTTATAAAGTTTTACATAGCGCAAACGTGACCCTCGAGGGTATCAGAGTGCTTTACAATATACAGCTATTAACCATTAGAAGGTTGAGGTAGTATACAAACATTTGGAATTCGCCATTCCGTACAAAAGAGGTATATAGTAGAATATGGATATCATAGGTGACTAGTCAACATAAAAGGATCCCCGAGGGAATCAGAGCGCTTCACAATACACAGTTATTAAACATTAGGTGGTTGAGGTAGTAAACATACATTTGGTATTCACCTTCAATTCAAAGAAGGTAGCCAGTAAAATGTGTATCACATAGGTGACAAGATGTCAACATGGTATTAAAGTCTTAGGATGTGAATTTGTTCATTAGCAGCATTTTTCCTTTTTTTGAAGGAGGTAAAGGAGGAGATTACACGTACTACTGGAGGTAGGGAGTTCCAAATCTTCTGTGCAATCCCAGAGAATGCTCTGCAACCAATTCTCTTTTTAAGGAAGGGTTGTGGTTTCAGTAGTAGTGAACTCGCACTTCGCAATTGTCTGCCTCCTCCTGATCGCTCTAGCTTTAATGCTAGTAACTGGGGGCATTGTTATGCAGTGCTTTACAGACCCCCCAGGATATAGCGGCATGGATTAGCAAATTTAGCGGCAATTTTGCGGCATTTTAGTTTGCAGTTTTTCCTACAATAAACACAGATATCTTCGTTTTTTAAAGTATTTAACAAGCTAAAGCGATGTATATTTGGTGTATTTACAATGTAGACACTTTGTTTGGCTTAAAGGCTACATATATGTGTTGAAAAACAAAATTATGCCCCTGAGGCCCCGCCGCGTGCCCCGTGTGCGGCAGGCCCAAAAAGAATGCCACCTGGGCCCGCCGCACACCGGGCATGTTGCGGGCCCAAAATTTGTTTAGAAAAAAATATATGCTCCTCAGGGCCCGCCGCATGCCACTCAACCGTGAGGGTCTCAAGGTGTTGGGGGAGGGGGGGAAGCATCTCCAGTGAGTCGAAGAGCCAGGTCTTGAGGGTCTTCCTGAAGATGTGCAGTGTGGGGGCGCATCTTGCAAGAAGAGCTTGTTTTGGGTGTTAGTTGATAGTTGGATCTACCGGCTTCATGTTTTTTGCTAAAAACAATGGTATTGGCATGTCATTGGAGTTTTCTGATGTTGCCATTATTTGGGTTGAAGAAGCGGTGCGATGCTCTACAAATGTTGGAAAGCATGTTCAATTGTCAGCCAACTAATTTTCTCCTGGTTAGCTTTGGTGGGCAAAGTTTTGGTATTAGTATGAAAGGCACCTTTAGATAAATCATGTCTATTTTCCTTTTAATTACAATTTGTGTTGCTAACATTATATTAGTCAGAGACAAAAATGTATTTGAACTACCAAGTAATGTCCTCAATTCAGAAAAGCCAGTAAGAATGTAAACAACCTTGTTTCAGCATTCTTCTGCGACCATGGTGTGTCATCTCTCTACCATTACAACAGTATTTTCTGTAAAGGCGATGTGTACCTTACTCATCTTGGTATTGCCATATTCTTAGCCAACATGCAAAACTGTGTCAAATACCTACTTCCTTGATCCTCTTAGAGCATACATATACCCAATAACTCTTTTCAGAGACAGCATTTGTTTTAAACTTTGCCTTTTATTTTGTATCCACCCCTTTGCTTCTTTTTTTTCTGTTTTTATGTTGTTATTTTTTTTGTACTCACAAGTCATTCTGGATCACGATTCACATTCCCTTCAAGTTTTTTGTTTTTATTTATGGCCTTTTGAGTGGCTGTGACTCGTGACTCATGGATCGAAATTCTATTTAGCAATGCAAATTTGTCATTAAAAAAGCATTGTTTTCTTTCGTTTCTTTTCCCACCTTAAATGTTTTAAGTGCTTGCTCTTCCCATGCCCTCGCAGAAACAGCCTTTACAATGATGCCTTTACTACGACAGCCTTTGTCGTGCAGGTATTTGTGCCTTTACCACGAATGTGAGTATTGATAAAGATAAGCACACACACATGCTACATGCAGGTTACACACAATTTCTCGCTCCACGCAACCACAACCACACTCTCTCTCGCTCCACGCAACCACACTCTCTCTCGCTCTACACCCAGACACACTTTCTCTCGCTCTACACCCAGACACACTCTGACACACTCTCTCTCTCTCTCTCCACACCCAGACACACTCTGACACACTCTCTCTCTCTCCACACCCAGACACACTCTGACACACTCTCTCTCTCTCTCCACACCCAGACACACTCTGACACACACTCGCTCTCGCGCTCTCTCGCTCTCTCTCTCGCCCTCTCGCTCTCTCGCTCTCTCTCTCGCTCTCTCTCTCTCTCTCGCGCTTTCACTCCTCGCTATCTATCTATCTCTCTCTCATACACGTAACTTAATATACTTACCACGAAAGGTAAAGGCTGCATGGAAAAGATGTGTAGTATCTTCATACAACTTCTTACTTATAATCTCTATTTTCAAGATTTTTTTCTCGTGCCCAGTTACAATCCACTTTTGAGTCTGTTCTCTGAACATGCAGAAGTGATTCTATAAGCATGACAAGCTTCATGTCCTGCTGTTGATGTTGATTGTGCTAATTGGAATTTCTAAATAAAGCACACAGTCTTCTTTTCTAACACTTGGACACAGCTTTGTTTTTTCACTAATGTCCAAATATCACGTTCCACGTGCAGGTGACAATGTACACTTTGCTTCTCTCTAACCTCATATGCTATTTGCATTTACTAACCTTTCACTTAATCTAGTTGACTTTATTTACTTGGTAGCTCACTCTTTTGTCATTGAACTCTGGATCTTAGTCTAAGTTTCAGGAGTTGTACATTGCCGATTTCGCAGGAACTTTTGTAAAAATTGCGGCATTTTTACAAAAGTGCCGATTTCGCGGGCACTTTTGTAAAAATCGCGGCATTTTTACAAAAGTGCCGATTTCGCGGCAAGCCGCGAAATCCTGGAGGGTCTGTTTATAGGTCATGCAAGCGATCTTTAGGTGTATTCTTGCCTCGTAGGGGAGCCAGTTCAGGGCTTTCAAGGTTGTAGAAATGTGGTTTATTTCTTTTAGTTCCCGATACCAGTCTGGCCGCAGCATTAAGCGAAGACCTCAGCAAGGCCAGCTTGTATTTGGGAAGACCGCATATAGTGGTGCTTCCATAGTCTAATCTTGGTAACACTAGGGCTTGTACTGCCATTTTTAAGTCGGTCTGTGGGAGGAACAGTTGAGTTTCCTTAGTATACTCATCTGGTGATTAGCTCCCTTGGTGGCATTCGTGATTTGCGCCTGCATGTTCAGGTGTTTGTCTATGGTGACTCTCAAGGATTTCACTGACGTAATGAAGCTGGGAGCACAGTCAAACGAGGTTAGGTGTTTCAACCATAAGTCTATCGTGGGGGTGTGACTGGCTGGGGAGATGAGAAGGAATTCCGTTTTTTTGGGATGAATGCTGTACTTAAAAAAAGATTAAGCAAGCAGCAACACACCTGTCTAAAAACAACAAGAAAAACTCCACCTACACAAACTTAGAATATACAAGTCAACAATCGAAAAGCTAAAAAAGGTACTAATCAAACAGAATTTAAAATCCTAAATGTTTAAATAAAGAATTTTACAAAATGAAGGAACTCTAGAATTTTCTGACAAGCTGGCAAATCATTACACAACCTAATAAGACACGTTTGACTCTTCAGTAAAGCCAAGGAAAACCACCAGCACCAACCCATTTCCAACAATCCCCCTCCAAGGGTAGGCTAACTCAGCCTCTACATTCCTTGAAACAACTATCAGAAAGGGAATGTATTGATTTTCTCAAAACAAGCCCGCCACCGACTGCCCTTCTGACCCTTACCCACCACAAATCTCTAAGAACATTCTTTTAACTAGCCCTACTGCCACACCAGTCAAAACAATCCTCAATAATTCTTTAACTACATTACTCTTTCCAGAAGACTTAAAAAAGGCATGCATAGCCCATTATTAAAGAAAATCCTGGACCCACATGACCCAAACAACTACAGACCGAATACAAATGGACTGTTTCTTGGCAAACGGGCAGCATTCACCCAGATGTCACAATTCATTGAAGTGAACTCCATACTCCAACTCCCAAATAGATTTAAGTCCAGGTAGAGGCACAGAATCTTCCTTCATAGCCATTTGGGATGCCTTAAAAATACAGTAGACCAAAAAGGGTTGTTGCACTATTTATCATTAACCTTTCAACTACTTTTGACACAGTTGATCATGACGTTATAATCCAGAGACTCTAAAAAGGCGGACTGGAGGGGACTGCTCAACTGGATCACATCCTATCTTCAAAACACAACAAATGTCATCCTTACATCCAGTTTCTCACCTAAATGGTACTTCAGAAAAGCAAGGCTCCCTAAAGTCTCCATCCCATCATCCCTGTTTTTCAACATCTGCATGAAATTGTTACCAGCAAAATGAATTTAAACTCATATGCTTTAACTACTCAGATAACAGAAATACTTCTTAAACTGGATAGCCCTGAAGACATTGGAAACTCAAAAATCTTCAGTTGCCTCAGAGCCATTGATCACTGGATGACATGGAGCCATCTCAAACTGAATGCGTCCAAAACTGAAATACTCATGTGGCAACTGGAAAAATTATGACCCATTCTGCACCTGGCCCGATGACTTGGGACCATCTGCAAAAGTATCCAAGAAGTAAGAAACCTTGAAAGACCATGGAAACCTTGGCATTACCATGGAAAGCTTAGAATTAACATTGACTTCAAGCTATTAATGAAGGCCCACGTGGATAGGTTAGCAAGATCAATGAAAACTCTGCAACGCATCTTCCCTCCACCTAGTATTTACACACACACAGACCAAGCTACTATGTCTTGTAATTTTTTTCAAGAAAGAAATCGCCACATGCATACAACAAAGAAACCTCCTCAGAATACAAGAAAAACATGGGTGGTACATCTGCCTCTGTTCAAGCAGCCAAACTATGGCATTCATTAACTCCATTAACAAAAGGGGGAGGGACCGACGGGCTTATACAAGAGGTCCAGCATACATGCCCCGGATAGACTATATTTAGAAAGGGTATGCAGTTCCTTAAGGGGATGGTTTGTTAGTGAGGTCAATTCTCAAATCCGTCGATATTGATTGGACTCAAAGAAGCTATAGGTAGGGAAGGGCAGTTCCCATATTCGGAACTAATGCCCTCACACACCCAGCAAGCTAGGTGTCATGCTTCATCATCTGGGCCTGCTCCTCGTCGGGACGGCGGTGCAATGCCAGACGGGCACACGTGAAGGGCCTCTTTAGCGGAGATCTTTTGTTCCTTGCCGTTGAGTGCGTGGGTGTGAGGGGCCTGAGGGAGTGTAGATGAGTAGAGTGAGCTAAAAAAGGCTGGATAGTCTGTTGAATGTGTTTATTTAGGACAGCTGTCCACCTCATTAAAAAGTTAGAGGAAGATGGACAGTTAGTGTGGCTTGTATTTGTCTCTAACGGTCTCCTACTCTAGTGGTCGACATGTTTCATGCCCTCGTGGCATTTCGTCAGGACCTGTGTGTGTTTCTATCTACAGTGTACAGAGGGTGATACTATCACTATCTGGGTCTGGCACCACTAAGGTGTGCCAATCGTCGCAGTGGAGCAACCTAGAGCGACAGGTATTAGTGCTTCAATCATATCTTGGCGGTATCACAGGCTAGCCCATTAGCTATAGTTTCATGTTGCCTGAGGTGGTTCGTAACCTACCCGTCACCGCCAGTGCTTTCCAGAAACACACACCGGTCCGGCCGAAATGCCATGAGGGCATGAAACATGTTGACCACTAGAGTAGGAGACAGTTAGAGACAAATACAAGTCCCACTAACTGTCCATCTTCCTCTAACTTTTCAATGAGGTGGACAGTTGTCCTAAATAAACACATTCAACAGACTATCCAACCTTTAACTCACTCTACTCATCTACACTCCTTCAGGCCCCTCACACCCACGCACTCAACAGCAAGGAACAAAAGATCTCCGCTAAAGAGCCCCTTCACGGGTGCCCGTCGGGCATTGCACCGCCGTCCCGACGAGGAGCAGGCCCAGATGATGAAGCATGACACCTAGCTTGCTGGGTGAGTGAGGGCATTAGTTCCGAATATGGGAACTCCCCTTCCCTACATATAGGTTCTTTGAGTCCAATCAATATCGACGGATTTGAGAATTGACCTCACTAACAAACCATCCCCTTAAGGAACTGCATACCCTTTCTAAATATATTCATTAACTCCAAACATAAGAATCACAGTTATCTATTCCATCTTCAGAGGACTACTCAAGAGTTAGCTTTTTAAAGGTCTGCTTGACAAATGTATATATTACTTATGGATATATATTATTTTATGCTTAACATGTTTATAGGTAACTGTATAGTTTACATACAAGTTATTTGATTAGATGCTTATGGGTCTCCATTTTATTTTATCTATCACAATTAGTAAATATATCAATTGTATCCAAGTGCTCACCACTGAACTATTGGGGAACATTTAAAATACAAATAAATATAAATAAGTTTTAAAAATAACTTAATACGCCTCTCTCCCATTGGAAGTGGACGAGGTGCTTCACGATGATAGGGGGCGCTATGTGGCACTGGTGGGGAGATGGGAGGGTAGGACTATTTCGCTCGTGGCGGTGTATGTGCCTCCGGGGTTACAGACGACTACATTTGCTGATTTGGGGCGTTTGGTCCTGGGACTCCCTGGGGGGGTTCTGGTGTTGGAGGGTGATTTTAATGCCGTTGTCTCCGGGTTGGAGGACCGTCACCCCCCAGGGATCTTCCTAGGGCTCAGGCCTGGTTGGGTGGCTTTTTGGACACTTTGGGACTTGTAGATTGCTGGAGATTGATGCACCTGGGACAGGCGCAATATACCTTTCACTCGGGGGCCCATGGGAGTCTCTCGAGACTTGATTATATGCTTATGCCGGCGATCCAAGCTGGGATGATTGGGGAGGTGCGTCATTTAGCCCGAGGTATTTCTGATCATTCCCCTATATGGTTGCAACTGAGGGTTGTCCCTGGGGCGGAGGGGAGAGTGGCACCCATCAGCCCCTGGTATCTACGTAACCCTAAGATCCGCGCGGAACTGGTCAAGTCCACTGATCACTACTTCAATGATAATGTGGGGTCGGTGCCGTCGGCCGTCTCCCTATGGGAGGCTTATAAAGTGGTAATCAGGGGGCAGGCCTTGTCCCTTATCTCCCATGCTAAGAGTTGCGAGAGAGCAGTGGTGGTTCGCCTGGAAACTGAAATAGCTGAAATGGAAGAGGACTTGGAGCGGGGAGTTACTGATGAGAAATTGCATGTTCTCAGCCTCAAACAATCAGATTATAGAGCGCTAGTCACGGAAGCCGCTAAAGGGATGAGTAGAGAGCAGCAAGGACGACTGTATGATGTGGGGGATAAGGCCGGAAAGTTGATTGCTTGGTTGGATAAGAAGGAGAGAGCGAGCAGGGTGGTGCCCGTTGTGGAGAGAATGGATGGAGTGCGTGTGACTGATCCGGTGGAGATCGTTGACTGCTTCGCGGCTCATTTCCGCGGGGTATACTCTCCAGTTTGTGCGTTCGGAGGAGGATTCTCATCTGTTGCTTAGAGACATTGCGTTACCAACCCTATCGGAGGCTGAGGCAGTATTGATGGAGGCGAAGTTGTCGTCAGATGAGATCGCTCTGGCCACTCGCTCGATCGCCTCGGGTAAAGCTGTGGGTCCTAATGGTCTTCCCATCGAACTATATAAGTTGCGTCCCGATAAGATAGCGCCGTATCTTCGGGACATGTTTTTCGCGGCACGTGCGGCGGGCTTCCTCCCCCCTGACCAACACCTCGCCAACATAGTTGTGATACACAAAGAGGGGAAGCCGCGAGATCGCTGCACCTCCTATAGGCCCATTTCGCTGTTGAACGCGGAACCCAAAATTCTGGCTAAGGTATTGGCTAATCGACTGGTTCGGGTCGTGGGTGACTTGATTCATCAGGATCAGTCCGGTTTTATACCCCATCGGAATACCGCTCTAAATCTGAGGCGGTTGCACGGCGTGCTTGCTAGAGCGGAATTTATACGTGAGCCAGCCATCTTGGCATCTTTAGATGCTACTATGGCATTCGACACTTTGGAGTGGCCATATATTTGGGCCGTATTGGCGAAATTTGGGTTCGGCCCTGAGTTTATTGGTTGGGTAAAATTACTCTATGCTGACCCACTGGCTCAGGTGGTGGTGAATGGTAGGGTGTCGGCTCCCTTCGCACTGGGGAGAGGTACGCGGCAGGGATGCCCGTTATCACCCCTTCTCTTTGCACTTTCTTTGGAGCCTCTCGCCGCCTGGTTGCGTTGGGAGCCGTCGTTGCGAGGCATTAGATGGACGCCGGAGTTTGAAGACCGTGTCTCCCTTTACGCGGATGACATCCTTCTGTATCTCACCTCTCCCCGACAGTCGCTAATTGTATTGGTGGACGTACTGAGTTCCTTTGATCGCAACTCCGGCCTGGTCATCAACTGGGCCAAGTCGTGTGTTTACGTCCTCTCGGGTGAGGCCCCCCTCTTGCCACGGAATTGCCCTATCCAGACTGCTACCCTGGGGTTCAAATACTTGGGAATCTTTATCTCACTGGATCCCGCGGTTCGCTATGAGCGAAACCTTCTCCCTCCCCTCCAGCGATTGAAGGCCGACGTCGCGAGGTGGCGACGACTTCCGCTTTCGCCGCTCGGACGGGCGGCATTGTTTAAAATGATGTCGCTACCTCGCTTCTTGTACGCTTTGCAAAATACTCTAGATGTCGTGCCGGCCCGTTATTTCCGGGAGGTGGAGGGTCTTCAGCGCCAACTGTTTTGGGACGGGCGGCCGCGGATTGCTCTCGCCAAGTTGACACTCCCTTGGTACGATGGGGGGGGGGGGTCGCCCTCCCCGATATTAAACGATACTATTGGGCGTCTCAGTTGGCGGCGGTGAATCACGGGATATACGGTCCTGCCTTGAATCCGGCCTTCGAGATGGATAAATTTCTACTCCCGGGTGGGGACTATAATAGGGCGCTGTACTTGGTGACCCCGGACACGCGGTTGACAGGTCCCACGCAGGTTGCGGTACGTGTGTGGCACGCGGCGAATGCTGCGATGGGGTGGAGGGATCGCTTGACTCGGGCGACGCCGTTGTATGCCTCTGGGCGATTGGGTTGTTTGTGGAGATCGAAAGGCTTTGAGAAATGGGATATGATTGGTATATGTAAGGTGGGTGATCTTTGGGCGAAGGGGTCTTTCAAAACGTTTGAAATGCTTAAAACTGAATATAAATTAAACGATAAAGAGTACTTCCGGTATGCCCAAGTCTACCATGCGCTGTGTTCGGTTTTTCCGGACGTTGCTGCTATCCCCGAGTATTCCCCACTGGAGGATAGAGTGTTGGATGGCTACGTGCCCGACAGCACTATTTCTCTGATTTATAAGAAACTCATTAATGATCGCGCGGACTTGCTGCTCCGTCTGCGGGAGGCATGGACGGGCGATGGCTTGGAACTGGACGGTGAGGACTGGGTATCGGCGGTGGCCTCCCCGAAAGAGGTGGCGATCCCGGCCCGCTTACGATTCGTACAGCTGAAGATCCTTCATAGAGTGTATGTCACGGGGCCCGGTTTACTGCGTATGGGTTACTCGATGGATGGACTGTGTAAGCGTGGATGTGGCCTGCCGGGTACCTTTCTTCATATCTTATGGGAATGTTCGGAGGTTGCGCGATTTTGGAACGGTATCCACACCGTAATGGAGGAGGTCACGCACGTTGCCCTGTTGCCAGAGGCTAGGAGGTGTTTGTTGAATGTCTGGGAACCGAATGATTGTAATGCGGCACAGACGCAGTGGGTGACCTTGGGGTACATGGTGGCTAAGCGTAACATTGCACAGCTGTGGGGCTCCCCGAGGCCGCCCACGATCGAGGTATGGAAGGAGAATATGGACTGGTGTATGTTTAGGGAAAAGACGGTGTATGTGGCGAGAGGATAGCCAGGGAAATGGACTAAGGTATGGGGTCCATGGAATCTATATCGTGGACGTATCTGCACCCCGCCTCTGCCATTAGAGGTCGATATTGCTTTGTCCCCCTAGACACACATTCTGCGGGATGGTGTGAGGTGTGTTCCATGCTTTGTTTTCCCGTTGCCCCCCTCTACCGCTTCCAGACAAGAACTGCTTTAGACACTGTACGTTGTTCCCCGTCCTGGGAAGAGCACGCTGATGTTTCGGACTCTCATTGCCTTGAGTGTGTTTTATATTTAATAGAAAATGAAACTTTTTTTTCCGATTGCTCCTGGCCTATGGCCACGGCCTGTTACATGTGCTCACGAACTGCCGGGAGCCTTGCCTCTGGTTCATTTGAATGTGTGGCGTTGCACTGCGGGCCCTCGGGCTCTATAGCGGCCGGCCCTGGTGGTTGTAGGCCCTTGTCTGTATTTTAGTGTGTACCAACGGTTTCTAATAAAAATTTCAAAAAAAAAAAAATATAACTTAATACAAACGCAAATAAATTAACTTTATGTACAGCAACACTTGAAGTTTGAGTTTCTGAATATGTATCCATAAATGCACATATGGAACTTTACAACTGGATATCACTATTATTTTCCATATACATGTATACCTTTCTATGTAATGTTGTGCCTATATTTATTATTTTACTCCCATTGTAGGAATAAAAAATAAAAAAAAGCTTTCAACTCTCTCCAATGCACTACTCTATATCTCATCCTATACCTCTCTCAATATATCGTCTACCTCCACTATGGCTCTTCCCAAACATCATTGTACTACTATGATCTCCCCAATAACCCTTTCTAGACTCTTCCCTCCTCTAGCCCTCCTTTATCCTATTAAATCCAACTAACAGACGTGTACAACCAATGCTCGAATTAACAGCTTCTATTTACTTATACTAAACCACCACTAATCCATTTTTGGGTTCTGGAGCAGAAGGCTACTCACCTAAAAGAACTTCAAAATCTCATAGGGTAGTAAGGACTATATAAATAGAATTACAATTATTATTTCATTGGGCTTATTAAATTATTGCATTGGTACAATTTTTACGTTTTAGGCATGGCGCTGGTGTGATTTCAACGCTCTGACCTTTGGGTCTGCGGCTACAATATTGCCTCGGTCTATCCCAGTTGATCAGTCGTATCTCATCTTTCTGAGCTTCCTGTGCGGTCACCTTTTTTGAGCTTCCCCTTAGACTTCAGCAGTTACGAAGCACCCATTTCCCCCCCCCTGCAACTGCTACCTCACCTAGCCTTTGCGGCCCACTCATGCTCCACCTGTGAGCTTTGAGCAGTAAAACAAGAGCTTCTTCTCCCTGCAGACTGATGGACCACAGCCCTTCGCTTATTTCTGAGACTGCTTGACTCAATCTTTGTTCCGCCTTCTGCCCGCCCCCAGCCAGCCCTCAAGGCTGGTTTTCGCCCATATCGCCTCCCCTACCCACCCAGAATTTTGCTATAGCCCAGCCTCTTTGAGCATTTCTTTCTACTTGGCATCCCACCCACAAATGTATTGACTACTTACAGGCTTACTGTCTATGTCAGATGACCTGAGTGTTGCAACAATTTATTGGGTAGAGTTAAACTGTAGGGGCAAAAGATTTAAACCAAGACCTAGTACCAGCACACTTTTGTATATCGACAGAGTACTCTCCACCCTCTTATATCATACAAGTTGTGTCTGTGAAAGAGGCTAATATCAACCAATGTATTACTAATGGCGAGTTATTACAACTACTGGGGACTTTAAATCTGCCAAACTTAGTATTTGATAATACCATAATGGTCAGAGAGAAACACCCTCAGCAGTCCGGTGTATTCAGCAGAAGACAAACCCAAAGAGTTCATGACAGGCTTCGATTGATCAGCATTGGAACGAATTTGGCAAATTTAAGTTCAGAAAACTATTTTAGCCTCATTGGGCCCGATGGTCAGGGTCCAACTAGGACAGAAAATATGCCCAGGTGCCAAAATAAAAGTGGCCCACATTCTGCAAATAAGGCGCACCTTTATTGTTGCAAAGACATGCTACGTATGTGTTTTGCAAAATACTGGATACTGCATGCATTTATGTTTGAACGCAAGCAATGATTGTGTTCATATCAGGGCAATAAACAGTAAAAAGAGGCTCACCAGTCCATAAACAAGCCCACAAACAACTTTAAAAAACAAAATTGAAGAAAAAACCCACAAACTGATCTATTCGACCAGCCAGCCCTTCTAGCACTGCCAGATTACTCAATGCCAGTCCAAACCTGCAGGTGGCCCAACAACGTAAATCTTTAGGAGCTAGTTTGCCTGAACCCCCTCCTTAATTATCTTCTGGGATTTCTGATCATGCTACCAAGTAAGGCAAAAAGTCACAAAGCAAACTGAATGCCAGAATTCTTTTTAAAAGGCATACTTGGACTGATTAATCAATCAGGAAAGGAGGATAGAGCAGAGTTTGATTTCTTTTTAAAACAATTCTGATGCTGCTGAGGAGGATAATGGGAGTCATGGCTTACTGTGCCCAAAAAGAGAAGACATGAGGATCCAGAGGCCGACATGAGAACCTCTAGATCCCAACTTTCGGTCTGTATGCTTCAGGCTACTTTTGTCTCCTGGATAACACTAGCTGCATTTTATCCACAGAGTGCTGCAGTCCCATCCAGTTGACAGACCCACAATTATGTGATCTACCAACAAATGAGGCAGGCTCATAGACAGACCTTTTATTTGGAGATTATTTTATATAGAAATTGGTGAGATTTGTAAACTCATTTAAATCCCTTCACATGACCCAAGCTGCTCTAAAAAAATATTTTCCAACCATACGTTTTCACAATGACTTCCATAGGTTGGGGCACTCTGCCAGTCATCTATTCTACCAGGCTCCTTCCTTTAAAGGAAACCCACAATGTCGAATGACATGAAACTAAGGGATTTGCCCTCCTTCCCTGCAACAGCCAGGCATTTTAGAGATGATTTTTCATGCCAAGGTTTCCGCAGTGCATCAGACAATTCTGCCTTTTGAGGTAAGCCACCCTCCCCCACACCCTTCTATAATTACGGTGCAGAATCAGGCATTTACACAATTGCGACCGATCAGGCAAGATAAGTGGCTTCTTCAAGCAGTGTTGGGTTTCCATCTCAAGTTTTATGCAAATCCTATTAAGTCCAATCCACACAAACAGATCCATTTTTCAATACACAAACGGATACCAAAACAAGCCATCAGACCGTGCCTTTCCCTTCCCAATTGCTTCCTGAGCAGCAAAAAGGGCAGAGGCGTTCTCCTAGTTATTAATCTCAAGGAATTCAAAGCTTGTATGCTATATGGGTATTTTAAAATAGAAGGTTTTTTTTTCTTTTAGAGAACTTCTTTGAAAAGGAAACTTCATGGTCCTGCTGGACCTTAAAGGCGCCTATAGGATGGTTCGAATTTTCCCACCAGATCAGGGAGTTCTGGAGACAGACAACTTAAGTGTCATTCAGACTCTTTTCAGCTGCTTTTTGCTTTATCAAATTTCTGAAGCCAGTAAGAGGACATTTGAGAGTCTGAGGCATTCATCTAATCATTTGTACAATATTCTGATCATGTCACCAGATCCCCTAGCTGCTCTAACAAAGGCTAAGACTGACAATCTTCTTTTTAAAGGCCCTGGTGTTTGCGAGCAATTACTGCAATTCAGATCCAAACCTGCTCAGAGGACTTTTCTCGGGAATGCCATAGATTCCATATCAGCTACACCAGTCATTCCAGTTCATAGGATTTGCACTATCAAGAAAGAGAGTTGCAGGTCTTGATGGAAGAAAAATCGCATTTTGCTGGGTTGCCTTCTATCCTCTTCCAGTCGCTCCATATTAAGAAAGCATTTAGTTTCCAGTTGAATTAAGCCAGGAGCTACAGAGGTGGGTCAAGCACATGGAATGGGAGAGGCATTTTTGGCCAAGTTCCAGACATGGTGATCAAATCGGATGCCAGCTTGTTTGGCTGGAGTGCAATATGCAGGGAATTGATAACAGGGAGGAGGTGGTCCTAAGAAGTGATTTCCAGGGTAAAGCCACACGGAGGCTGGAATGAACAGGAAAGTTGCTGCTGGAAATGCTTCTCTGGCAATTAGAGCCATTAGTAGACCTGCCACAATTCAAGGGAGGGAAACAGTGGGACGCGATTGGAATCTCTAAGGTAGGAGAATACTTACAGGGTAGCGAGGGGCTTTACTCATCGAGAAGCTCCACAGCCAATACGAGTTGGCAGATTCACAACGCCACAGATATATACACATTAAACCCTGGCACGATATGGGGACAAATTGCAAGATGTGGCAGAAGAGACTCCACTAGAATGCAGAGTGCTGGCAGCCCTGTTGCACAGACATGCAGTGTCTAAGATCTACTGTACCCTATTGAACAACAGTTACTCCCTGCTATCAACACTGAGAGAAAAGTAGGAAATGGGTTTTGGTACTCTGAAAGACTATGACTGGGGGGAGGGGGCTGGATTGCAGACACCCAAGGAAGGTGGCCATCAGGGTTAGATTCTTACTAGTGCAAATAAAGATTCTGCACAGAGCGTATTTTACAAGAATAAGACTGCCTTATGGGAAAGTCAGACACAAACGGATCCCTTAGGGGTTGTGGACAGACTAGTACACTGCTGCACACAATGTGCATATTCCTCTGAATCAGGTCCTATTGGGATTGGGTATGATGGAAATGAGACGATAAAACTTGGACCAGTGTTGGCAATCTTAGGCGAACAGACACCGCCCAAATACACTCTACTGCTATGCAACATAGTCCTGATGGTAGCTAGAAGTGACATAGTGCAGTTACGGAGCAGCAAGTGCACTCCCACCACAGATCAGTGGGCGGGAAACCTGGACTGGTGCATGCTGGCTGAGAATGGATATACATGATAATATCCACACTGGGGATCTATAGGGATAAGCCCAACCAGGAACGTACTAATTCCTTTAAATAACAGAAAACTCACAAAGTACATCTGGTACTCTGACCCTAGATATTAGATAAGGATGCTGGTCGATGAGAGTCCTTTTCTAGAGCACTCATGGCGACCACGAACCATAAAACTAAACAAAATTTGTGTAACATCACCCCCATGCAGGAGTATACTGATAAGAGACATGTGGGAGCTATAATGATCCATATGTAAGGTTGCTGACTCGCAACACTTGACGGTCCTTTAAAAGGATAGCAACTTACGGGTGTCAAGAGAATTTGTTTTTTGACATGATCTAGGAGCCTACTCTGTCGCCAGAAATTATGACCGTTGCCTGGTATAAAATAATTAACTTGGCGATTTTCGCAGTTTATACTTTTAATCACACAAAGACTAAGCATTATTAGATAAGCTGCACTATACTTCTATGGTCCTAGGTATCGTACACTGCAATTTCAGTTGGCAGCTTCTGGATGTACTCAATGGCTTGAGGGTGGACAACACTTTCCATTAAATTAGGTAAGGCATTTGATGTTACAAGACTAAAGTAACCCATATCACCAATTTGACAGATGGAACATTGTAGGCCTTGGCATGTACATTATGCATCTATGCATGAAACAGACACCTAATTATTTTACTGTGATATGTGATGTTATATGTTCCACACTGATCTTTTTTTCCTTTTTTGTTATTTTCAGAACAATTGGAGACCCTGAACATATATGGGCCATCGCCTACCTGGCATATCTGGTTGGCCAGTATAATTTTTATTATCGTACTACACACAGTGACTATAATTTTTGGTCCTGATAAATGCCTTGGAACCCCGTTTGGGGACCACAAAAGGCAGAAACATTTTGACCTTTGACCATTCAAAGGGGTGTATAAATACTTTTTCTTAACTCCGGTCCTCATTTTAACTTTATCCTCAGCGGGCCACAGAATAAAATGTATTAGGCACCCTGGAGGTAGTTTTTTTCACCACTGTACATTTCTTTCTTTTGCACTCTGTCCCTCGCTAACCCTAAAACCATCACTCATCACAAAACACCTCAGCTCCTTCCCACCTGAGGAGTTGTAGCCCACACCATAGACTGTGCAGTCCGGGTGTGAGGAGGGAACCTTATGAGGAAGCAAGTCAACCTTGGGTGAGTGAGGGTTCTTGTCCTAGAAGGATCTCTTCCCCAACAGTAATTGGTCATTCTGAATGTTCAAAAACAAGGCCACACTCTGTTTGCTTGTCTCTTTGGCAAGTCTATCCTCACAGTAACACTTGAATAGGGCCACCCGTACCTCTCTTTTGCATGTTGTGTAAAGATACTCGGGGTTATCAAAAATATGCGCATAGCTAACCCTACACAAACTGGTTCCCACCCCTGCTAACCATGGGATATCCATACCTTTATAACACTCAAGGCAGTGTCTATAATGGCTCTAGTGAGAGATGCCGCCTTGTTTTTCCATATAGCTAATTTGAAACGGGCAGGACAGGTTCTAATATAATCTTCAACAGTGTAGATTTAATGAACACCGACATATTGAGGCAAGGAAATCGGGGCCCCTAAAAGCTTACGATAGAACCGTTTTTTTTTCCATTCTGTATGTTACATCAATTTGAGATGCCTCAAACCACAGCCCCGTAGGTTGCTGTAGGTGTGCACTGAGCCCGACATATGTTTACAATAGGGAAAAAAATAGCTCCCCACCCCCGGTTGGGGTAAACAGAGTACTTGATTTAAAAAACGTATTCCTGCAATAAACAGTAGGATCTGTCCATAAACCGTTAGCAGAAAAAAAAATCCCAAGTATGAAAAAGTGCTTATGCATTGTAAACTTTGATTACCAACGGGAAGGGTACTCATTTTAGGATTTCTGGGCCCACAGGGCATGATAAAAATTAGTGTGTAGGTCTAGTGAAGCCACAGAATCCAGAAACTAATAGGCGCAAGGCCCTCGGGGTGCAGCCCATTAAGACCGCATCATCTGAATACAATAGGGATGGCAAGATGGAGCCATTGATTCGGGGGATGTCTTGAGTAAGAGTTGTTAAAAATGCATGTAAATTATTAATGTACAAAATAAAAAGTCATGGGGCTAAAACACACCCTAGTCTGATGTTATTAGAGACTTCCCCTTGTGTATTAATTCTAATCTTGATCTATGAAAGTAGGCTAACACATGCACTATTGTCTTGACGGTGCCACTCTCTAAAAGGATAGACCAAAGCAGTGATCGGTTGACATATTCAAACACGGAGGTCAAATCTATAAATGCTAACTAAATTGGTGAGTGTTGGGCAATAGTATATTTCCCAATAATCATGTTTAAGTTGAGATATTGTTCAACTGTGCCCATGTTATTTCTTAACTCATGTTGACAGGGGTGCAGAATGGGGTTCTCCTCAGCCCAGTCCTTGATCTTGTTTCACAGAACCCTAGCCAATATTTTCTATGTGGTATCTAACAAGAAATGGGTCTCTAGCAGCCTGGATGGGAACGGTCACCCTTTTTAGGTAGAGCTTAGAGTCAGTGCGCATGCGCTACTCTGCGAGACTTGTTGTAGTGAAGTAGGGAATAGAAGCCTGCCTACTCTCCGCCCATATTTGCCATTGGCATGTGTCATGTCCTTCCTAAATGCTGGCTTCTGACTCGTAAATAGGCTTGATCGTCCTTCCTTAGTATGCCTCATCTTCATTTGTAGCCTCCCATGGAGACTGGCCCTTTTACTTCAGTTGTTACAAGGTACCGGTTAATTAGTCTTTAAGCACCATTTTCTTTTTCGAGTTTCTCTTACTGCAGGCACGACGTGCATTGGTACTACCGTTGTCCGTGCCTTCTTTACTTCACCTCCCGTTGTCCTAGTCTTCTTAACCCCCCCACCTCTTGTCCATGCCTTCTTTACCCTCCCTCCCATCCGTTGCCCGTGCCTTCTTAAACCCCCCCGCCATCCCTTCCTCCCTCCTGTTGTCCGCGATGCCTACCATTTGCAATGCAATAGGTCTCGCATGTACGCAAGTTTGAGCAATTGGCATTGTAAATGACAATGCCTTTTATTTATGTTTTGGTTTTTAAAACATAAATTAAATGTATTGTCATTTACAATGCCAATAGCTTAAACTCGCATAAATGCGAGACCTATTGCATTGCAAATGCTTGTGTTCGGTTTCTAGTACATCGAATTGAAAAGGGAGGTGCGTGTGTGTTTCAGAACAGGTTGGTGCTGTGGTAGATTAGGAGGCTGGAAGGGGAGCTGCCGTCAGTTCTCCAAGGGGAAGCAGTCTTGTGATAGCGAGTTGCAGTAGCAGGCATTCCCGCAGGGACAGTGAAAGGATTAAGCAGTCAGGCGGAAGTGGGAGGTGCCTACGCTGCTACAGCTGCAGGCATAGGAAGTTTAGAAATGGGGTTGAGCTGCTGCTGGACCGGCGTGCTGTAGTCATTGCAGCAAGCTCTTGCCATGAGTGCGCACCTCGCCCGTTATTGCTCCCCCAGCTACCTCTGCTGCCTCCTCTTTCCTCACACCGGTCAGTGCTTATGTACTGGCCCCGTGTAAGAATACCCACCGCATCATGCATCGCCACCCCAGGGCAACTAGCTGCTCATACCTGGCTCTAAGACTCGGGTTGCTTCTGCTGTCATGTATCACACGCCACAATCTAGCAGCGACGACGTCACATCAGGTGAGAAATTTTTATGTGCGAGAAGATGCTAAGGGGAGGCACAAACACCATGCAGGAGCGGTCGTAGTTCCAGGGTAACCTGCATTTCTTTTCTGCGTACTAAGGGCTTTGTCAGAAAACAAAAATGTGTAATTTCGGTTTTAATCTTTTGAGCAGAATTCACTTTTATGGGGACATGGTTATTAACTAAACCAGTTGTTTATGAGTCTGCACCGCTTTCAAGCCCAATTCCTAAAAAGGTGTGATTCAGAGATGTCCTACCCAGAATTGTACAAACACAGTAGAAGTCCAAACAGCTCACCCGGTTTCTTGTTGCTGCTTTTTTTTTTTTTTTTAAACAATTTTTATTGAAAGGAATGTACACCTTTAGCAATACAGGCTTCATCCTCATAACACATTTCGTTATCTTTTTTTTTTTTTATTATTATTTTTATTGAACAGGCTGGTGAGTAAGACATACATTAATACATGTATTTATTCACAAAAGGGGAGGAAAAAGAAAAAATAGAGAATAAAAAAGGAGCAAAAAGAAAAACCAAACAAGTAGACAAAATTAAGCTCAGAGAAGGAGCAGCACTATTCCATGAATGAACCCCAGTTCTTTTCAAATTTCATCAAGGAGCGAGTCCCCCTAAGATTAGCTAATGAAGCCTCCATTAAGTAAATCTCAGTTACCAATGTCCACCAATCCCACACCGACGGTGGGTCAGGGCAGATCCAGGCTCTGGCAAGAGTTAGTTTAGCACAGGACATGAGGATTGAAGCCAGAGCATCCTGAGAGAAAGGGGTGGGATTGATGTCTAAAAGGACAAAGGAGGCAGAGAATGAGGGGAGCTGAATTGACCTAATTTCAAGAACCTTACGGATGTCTGACCAGTAATCCTTAAGAGTGGGACAAGAGAACAGCATATGTACCAGATCAGCTGCATGGGCCGAACATTTGGGGCATTTGGTATGGTCGTTCATAGTATTGTTAAGGGACCATCTGGAGATGATTTCTGGTGTGTAATATAGCATGCAAGTCGTTCTAAATTGCTGTAGCCTCAGACTGGAAGAATGAACACTGCTGTTATTAGATAGGGAGAGTTCTATATCTTTCAAAGTGACATTTGTATCTAAGACCCTGCCCCATTTGGCAGCTAATTTAGAACAGTCATTTAGTTTGAAGTTGGTTAAAAAACTATAAGTGTTACTTATTGCTGATTTAGTTATTGAAGAGTAAAAGTGGGTCCAGATATCGGAGTCTGTAGTCTCAGAAATTCGTTTTTTGTTCACCAGGTAGTCATGTATCTGTCTGTACTTATATCTCAGGGATTCCGAGAGGCCATAGAGTAGTTTAAGTGTGTTAAAATCTAGAAAGCCTTGCATGCCATATAAGTCCCCTAAAAGCCTAATGCCCCGTCTTGCCCAGCTTTGAGCACTGTGTTCGTTAAAAATTCCCGGAAGACCCGGGTTCCCCCACAACAATAGTTTTGAATGATAAAAAGTAGTTTTGCAAAAAGTAAGTATGTTAGCCCATATCTTTGCAATATCTCTTGCGGTCTTGAATTTTACTCTTTTGAAGTAATTGGGGTCGTTAGCTCGTAATAAGAACATATTAGCGTCTTGTTTTAACATAAAAGAGTGAAAAAAAGATGTTCCACCTTGGTTTAATAACGAACGAATGCGAAAAACAAAAGCAGACCAAAAATATAATTTAAAATCGGGAAAATTAAGCCCTCCCACATTTATGTTATTTTTCAAAGAATTCAGTGACCTCCTCGCTTTTTTATAGCCCCATATAAAGCTACTAAATGCGCAGTCTAGTTGTTTAAAAAACAGATTGTTTAGGGCCAACGGGATAGAACGAAATAAGTACATGAATTTGGGTAATACCTTCATCTTGATTAAGTTGATTCTGCCGATAATATTCAGTGGTAGTCTGTGCCATTTTTTTAATAATGAGATGGTAGATTTAACTAGTTCATTGTAGTTTGTTGTTGATTTCTTGAATTTTGGCCGTTAACTTAACACCTAAATAGGTGGCGCTTTTACAGATCTCAGGAACTGGGACGGCCGGAGTATAGTTGGTTATGATTTGGGTCTTCTGTAAATTGAGCCTATAGCCGGAGACAATCCCAAATTTTTCGGCCTCAGAAACTATGCCTTGTAGTGCTGCCACAATATCCTGCGAGTAAACCGCGATATCGTCGGCATATGCAGTTATTTTTAGTGTTTGATTACCTGACCTGAAAGGAACGATTTGAGTTTGTAACTGGAGAGCATGCAGGAATGGTTCCAATGAGAGGGCAAATAAAAGAGGCGAGAGAGGGCAACCCTGGCGAGTACCTCGTAAGATTGAAAACTCTTTAGAGGACAGGCCCCCATAAGATGTACAAGCTATTGGGTTGTCATACAGAGCCTGTATAGCTCGTAAGAATTGCCCCCCAAAGCCCAGCTTAGATAGGACACACCAGAGGTAGTCCCAGCCCACTCGGTCGAAAGCCTTCTCGGCGTCTAATAAAATCATGCCGAGCGGTATGGATTCTATCTCTGCTACGTCAAATGCCGTGATAGCCATATTTACATGTGCTGTAGTGTCCCTCCCTGTTATAAACCCGTGTTGTTGGGGATTAACAATTAAGGGCAGGAAGGGGACAGTCTTATAGCTAATATTTTAACGAATATTTTAGCATCGGTGTTGATCAACGATATAGGTCGGTATGACCCTCTCTCCTCCTTTGGTTTGTTCTTTTTTGGAAAAAATATTATTTTTGCCCTGTTCCATGATTTTGGGGCCTTTCCATTGCGCCCTTGTATAACCTCCAGTAGCAAAGGCCCCAGTTCAGCTATACAGATTTTGTAAATCTCCAAAGGGATTGTGTCCTCACCTGCAGCTTTCCCTGCTGGTAGTAATTCTATTGCCTGGTGTAATTCGGCTCCTGTGATAATATCTGACATCGATTCATGCATTGTGTTAGACTCTGGATTGACTCTGGATTGGTTAAGAATTTATCAACATAGTCCTGGATTGCTTCTAAATTGGGAGTGCTTTCTGGAGTGTATAATGTGCTATAGTAGTCCGCAAATTGTTCTACTATTTCTCTCTGTTGGTTGAAAATTTTACCATTACTGCCCCGGATACTTGTGATCCGTGTGTGGGCTCTATCCTCAGCAACCTTATAGGCGAGAATTTTGCCAATCTTGTCTCCGCTTTCGTATTGTGAGATCTTGTATTTGTGAATGTTTGCGCTGCTTTTTTGTATGAATTTCTTTTTAGCCTCATTCTTAAGTGAGCAGAGTTTGAGGCTGATCTCTGTAATCCCAGGTAAATTTAATCGAAGTGCAGAAGCCAAGGTTTCTTCTTGGAATGCAATTTCGGAAATAATCTGTGCCTTGTGCTCTCTGTATACGGTGTTTTTCCTGATTACATAAGCTTGGGTAAAGCCCCTAATAGCCGCTTTGCAAGCGTCCCAGACCATGAGACAAGAAGTAGTCTCGATGTTGATATGGAGAAATTCGATCAGGTGTGATTTAAGCTGTGACACATTGTGCGTCTGAAAGTAGGTGCCTGGGGAAGGAAAATGGTCTGGGAGGGACCCTGATGTGTGGTATTGTGATTGCTAGGATTATTGCGTTGTGATCTGATGAGATTCGAGGGCATAGAATCATCGTGCTGTGTCTTAGTAGGTTGTCGCTAATTAGTGCCATATCCAGCCTAGAGCAAGATCTATGTGGTGCCGAATAGTAAGTGTATCCTGGTGTATTCGGATGTAGATATCGCCAAGCATCCTTAATGTTGTGAATGCGACAGATGTCGTATATGGATGACCTAGTTTTGTGCATCCTATGAAAGCTTCCTGAATAGGTTGTGTCTATTTTATAATTCATTATGCAATTAAAATCCCCCCTAATAATGGGTTCTCCGTCCCAATCCAGGAGTTTTATGTTCAATAAATCAAAGATGCTTGAATCATCCGTGTTAGAGCCGTATACTACACATAGGACATACGTATAGTTATCGAAGCGGAGTTGGACCATCGCCAGTCTTCCGTCTTGACTATGAAAGGTCTGCAGTGTTTCAGATTTGAATCTTTTGTCTGTGAGAATAGCCACTCCTCTTGTGGAAAGCCCAAAAGTGGAGCAAACCAGAATTTGGTAACCCAGTTGTTTAAGTAGTTTTTTGTCCTTGCCGGCAATGTGTGTTTCTGAGAGTAAGACAAAATGAGGGTTGTGTAACTTAAGTTCTTCTGAAATTACACTCTTATTCTTGCTGTTGAGCCCTGCTACGTTCCAAGCCATTATCTTTATTTCATGCATTTATGAATAATTGATTTTTTCAGCCTGAAAAACGGGAATCGTTGAGTATGCATTATTGCTCATATAAGAGGTCATATATAGGGACCGAAGGGACAGTACTGATTTATCCTCAAAACACTTTTCCTCAGCAGCCTGAAACATATTTTTATTGATTTTAACCCACCCAAACCCCCCCACCCCCCGCCCCACCCTGATTCTCACCCCAAAGGGGGAAGAACCGCCCTTGAGTAACAGCTGCCGCTGGTAGGGCAGCGCACAAAACAGGACAACCAAGAGTGCCCCCCCCCCCACAATCCCCCTCCCCCAGTGCTTGCCGTAAAAAGAAAACATTTTTGCTAAGACATTGCAAGATCTAAATCGTGCCAAATTTAGAGATGTATGCTTCAGCTTCTTTGGCGTCATTAAAGAATTGGGTATGACCATTTTTAATAACCTTGAGACGGGCCGGCTCCTGTAAAAAAGCCTGGCCCCCGCAAGATTTAATGGGGTCTATCAGTTTGCGTAACGACCATCGCCTATCCATTGTTTCCTTACACAAGTCTGATCGGACGAAAAATGAGATCTCCCCTACTGTTACTGGAGCCTTTTTTTGGTCCAAAGTGTTGTTTAAGAGGGGACGGGTTAATAGGACTGTTCTGCGACCTCTTTTGACTCGAGCTTTACTTTTAAGTTTGTGGGCTTTCCCTGCTCGGGATTTTGTCTTAGGATCGTAGGGCCCGCTTGTTAATTTTCCCACTAAGTTATCTTCAGACATGGCCTCATCCTCTGTACTGACCTCGGCATCAGAGTCCTCGAGAAGGGTTTGTTCGTTAATTTCGATATATTCCTTGTGAGCCGTTGTATCTGGAGGAACCATAATTTTATTAGGGCTAAGATTAATGGTGGGGCATGACTTTGCTATGGAGGGTTGTGGTCCTCCGAGCGGGGTGGTAGTGGATGCGATAGCAAGCGGTAAGCCCGGAGTAGGCAAAACTGAGTCTAAGCCGCGTGTAGTTGCCGCGGTTTCTGGTGGAGCCCCAGTATCAGACACAGACACGGGCAGCATAGGTGTTGCAGACAGCTTAGTCAAAGAGTTGATAGATGTCGTGCTGTGGCCTGAAGAAGTATCACTAAATAGGGACTGTCGGTAATTCGATTGCTCGGCCCCCAGCATACTGCTAATTTGTTTGCAGCTAGAGAGTCCCCCTTCAGAATCGGTAAGAGCGTCCTGGCCGGTATGTTCTGAGATTGGAGGGGGTAATTGATTGTTTTTGCCCATGGCAGCCACCCCGCTTTTGTCCGAGGGCTTAGCCAAGTTTATAGCAGGAATTTTATTAGCCCCCTTGGAACGAGTATCAACAAGTAAAATCGGCGGTCTCAGTACCTGTTTGCTCGCCCCATCAGTCTTTGCGTACTCCGTAGTGGGACAGCCGTTGATCGCCGGTTCATCGGTGTCGGCATGGGTCGCGGCAGTCTGGGAAAGCCCAGAGATCATTGCTCCTGTCTCCCGAGCGGCTTCGGCTGGAAGAGCTCCGGTCGAATGTTTGGTGTGTCGGGTTGCGCGAGGTTGATGTTTCGCGGGCATCTTGCTCATCTGGAAAGCTGGGGGGAGAGGACGAAGGGCAGTCCGAAGATACAGACCAAACCAATTAATCCCGGAGCTCCGTAACAACCCTTGTAGAATCCGCTGCAAGAGTCGGGTCGTCCCCGGGAGTTCCAGCATGGGAAGCCGCTGCAGTTTCTTTCCCCGTGGCTGTGCAGCAATATTTACGGCGTCCACAGAGGCAGGATACAGAATGTAGGAGTCCGAAGGTTTGTCAGCGTTTTAAGTTCGGTTTTTCAGATTCAGTATGTGTTAGATCGAGTTGAAGCATACTCGATTAAAAGTTTGCAGGCATTTTACAGGCGTTTCGATAGAAGGAGAGGAAGAGAGGGGGGGCGAGCCTCTTGGTGAACTGCTCAGCTCAGATCCTCACTCCGCCATCTTGGATCCCACATTTCGTTATCAAATCTATCATCGTACAACACTATTAACCGTCTTTTGTCCTTGCGCCTACCATGTTCACACATCCTACTGTCTGTCCCATCTTCTCTCCCGTACTCCTGTCGTGACCTCCTCTATAGTGCAATGTTGCCCATCCTTTATTCGCTTAGTTCGGACTCTGAGGCCGACCGAGGGGGTTCACATATATTACCCCTGAATGTGTTCCATTTTTCCCAAATCCGCTGCCATCTACGGGGGCACCCCATGTTGCTACACATCACCCCTTCCGCCAACATGGCCCCGTCTAGATCCTGACACCACCTCGTGGGGGAGGGGGCTGACTGCGCCCCCCACTGTTGTGCAATGTTGTTGCTGCTTTTTAAATATTTTTTTATGTAACTCCTGCCTTTCAAATTGATGCCCATTAGTAGGTGCAGAGCCAGTACCTCGTGAATGTCTGAGATACATTCTGCAGTTCCTTTCTAAACTGTGGTGGTCGGTAATGTTGAGTGGTCGCACAAAGACCTGTAGTTGCGGAGGGCCATGGGCTATTCGGGCTGCAGCTTTCTGAAGTCCAATACAGCCATGTTTCCACCAAACACAGCTTTAAATTGAAACTGTTAATATTCACAACCGTAATTTCTTTCAAAAGTGACGGCGACATTTGGTCCCCAACAGTTGTTTCTTGACCAGGTCCATGCACAAGTGGCTTCAAAACCTAGACTTCAAGGCTAGTCATTTGCATTTGTAAAAAGCCCTGTAAAGGCAATGGAACAAATCTTTTAATTAGGAGTCGACACCCCTTAAAGCACAAGATCCTGGTGGGATTTTTCTTAGCCCGTTGATTTGAGTAATGGTTGTGCATAATTTCATGTGTGACCCGGGAGAACCTCTTCATTTTATATAAAAGATATTGTTGGTCGCTCTAATGATTTCTGTGGCACGTGTGTGTGTAATGTTTTACGGGCACAGATGCAATTTTGTGAGCAGAAACCAATAAACATACACTTTTAACCTATCATTTTGCTAAATAGACATCAATATTATAAAACAGCTTTTGTTGAGCTACAGCCCGGGTTGTCACACATTGTTGCCAGTACATGCTTGTTTGTAAAAATGCATTGTTTTTTTTAATAGTCTAAATTGGGACATTTTTTGACCATCCGCCATGGGGAAATGTAGCAAATGCATGCTAATCATAAATTCTTATAAAAGTACATATTACGGGTCTCTTTGTAAAGGTTATCTTAGGACTCATCGTAATTGAAATAACATTCAGAAACAAACCAGCGTTTGATTTTTTTTAAATTATTGAGTCACAAGAACCTCATCACAGCCTTAAGTGACCACAATACATGAATCTTTTCATCAGAAGAACACAATCTTGAAAAACACAATCTTTTTCACAGCGCCCATTAAGGTTTCCATCCTGGTTACAGCACGGAGCCCACATTGTTAGAAGTAGCAGAGTTCATCAAGATTAATCTGGGCCTCGGGCAATCTGCTGTTCTAGTAGCACTGGACTTCTTCGCGGCCTTTGACACAGTATCCCATCCTATTCTCTTGGAACTGGGGAGCATGGTAAGTAGAAAATCAACACTGTGCTAGATGCAGTCTTTTTAGACTGCTAGATATCAGACATTCTGTTTATCTCTACACATAAAGCAAACACAAGGAGATGATGGACGGAGCGCTGAAACTTTTCAGACACTCACCCGCAGTCACAGATCTGGGTTGAATCTATCATCATTCTTTAGCTCACTTCGCCACCCCAGTTCAGACAGAGCTATATGCAAATCAGTCTTGACTCTGTGCCTCATGGGAACAAACCAGCCCTAACAGCCAGGGCATGTCTTCCCTGGACCGAAACAAGCATCCTGGGACCAGTTTTGGGGTAACACCTCTCTTCAGCCAGGCTAGCTTAAATCCAGTGGCAAAGTGAGCATGGGACCCACGTCTGGGCATACCCTGCCAACTTAGGGCAAACAAACCAAACAGAAGGAGATGATAGACGGAACTCTGAAACTTTTCAGTGCTCCGTCCATCTCCTTGTGTTTGCTTTACCTCTACACATAAGCCACTGAGATAGAGCATCCCTCAGGGCTCATTCCTTAATCCAAAGTTATTCACCATGTACATGCCCCCCCCCCACCAACGTTATTTAACCTGTACATGCCACCCCTTGCATCGATTATTAAAACATGTGACTTTAACGTGATATCCTATGCGGATGATGCACAGCTTATCTTCTACTTCTAACGAACCAACGAGAAGGTTACAGGCTTTTATGGACTTTTGTATTTCAGTGGCTGAAAAGGAGCGGCCTAAAGCTCAACTTTGAAAAGTTGTACATTTTGTATTTCAGCAGACGACCCTCTTCTGCTTGGTCCAACACTTGGTGGCCTAGGAAATTAGAGGCAGCTCTTAACCCTACTTCTACTCTTAGAAATCTGGGGATTACATTTGACAAGGAATTGGCTTTCTGCCCACAAGTTTTAGTTGCCACTGCTGCATGTTTTGCCCAGCTATGGATGCTAAAAAAAAACTTAACAGGGGGTGTCGCCATGGGAGGTTACAAATGAAGACAAGGCAGTACTAAGGAGGGACTAACAAGCCAATTAACGAGTCAGAAGCTAGCATTTACCAAGGGCAAGCCAATGAAAAATATGGGCGGGGAATGGGCAGAGCTTCACCGCCTTACTCCGAATACAGCATGCCTCGCAGAGAATGCGCTGCCCAGGCTCCACCTAAAAACTGACTCGGCCAGTGCTGGCAGGCCACGTCATATTTTATTTATTTTGCAGCTATTCGACTTTACATTAGCTGTTCCACTTTATTACCAGGTGAAGAGCTTTCTTCATTAGAAAAAGAGACTTATGTATAGCTCTGTGAAGTGCCATTAACAGTAGTTTTCTTAACCCAGTTATGCATTGCTTTGACATGACAGCCTTGGAAAAAGATTCTTTTTACAGACTTGACCTGACACTAGTTCCAAAGTAAAATGCTCAACCCAACCGTAAGTTTAAATCAAAGGATACCCAATAAAACTTATAACAAAAGGCATTTTTCCTTTCAAATACATTGTTCACTGGCCAATGTCTGTGTGCTTGCTTCCAGCATCTTCATCCATCCCTATGCTGTCAGTATTGCCTCCCAGCCAGCTCCCTCAGTTGTCCATGTTGCCCCTGTTGTCTGTGTTACCCCCTTTGTTGTCAGTGTTTCCAAAGACATAACAAAAAAATGCTCTGATGCGAAAACTGAAGTCAGCATCATAGTGCTTTCTTTCCCCCACATCATCGGTATTCCATGTTGACCTTCCATCCAACCTCTGTTGCATTCCACCCCGCTAAGTGCTTTGATGCGGACACAGCTGCTACATCATAGTGCTTTCCCCCCATCCTCCCCAATCTACGTTGCCTGTGCTGCCCCCACACACACCCATCCTCCCTCTGTGTTGCTGGCTCGCCCCGTCATATCGCTTTATTTATTTTTTGCAGCTGGGCTACTGTACAACATGGCGACATACCTAAAATCATTGACAAAGCCTCTTGAAAGGGAGACCGATTGGCTTTGCCAATGCTTATTAAATATTGGTACAATAAAGAGGTTAGCCATGTGTTTGGTAGTGGGGAACAAACTAAATTCTTAAAAACATTAACCAGGGTCAGGGCCCAAAAATCTGCATTATATGTGATAAAGTCTATTGCCACCCAGTCTGGTCCGAAGGCCTCGCTACCCATAATCTGGTTTATGGCTTCCTCCACTCTGGCAAGGACACTGTTACCCCCTTAGAGGTTAACAATGGGGGTGTATCGTTGTCATGTGACATGGCAGCATATATCACTGAAAAGTGCGCCTCCCAAGCTTAACTAGTTATGTTACAGATAATTGGCGTTAACTGCTCCATCGCTTGCATATCTTTGACAGCCTGCCCAGAAAAGTTTACTGTTCTATTCACTTGCCACATTAGCAAGCGAATCCCATTGTTGGTCCAATACCTCTTCCTTCCTCAAAGCGATGACCATCTTATATTTTTTCCTTAGTGAAGTTACTGCTTACGGTTCCTAGGCTTGGCTGCAAGGGCCTGTCGCAGCTATCGACTTACGAGTGAACATTCATGATTAAACCATCTAGGACTGTGAGGGGTTAAAGGAGTTGGTTTCATTAGCTCCATTTTGGTACTAGAACAGAATTCAGAGAATACAGAGATTAAAACAGGGTGGGATTCATGCACTGTCAAACAGGTCTCATACAGTGCAAAGTCCTACCTGACTACTTTATAAAATAGTTGGGCAGGGTCAGTGCTACGCCACACCAGTCGTAAGTTATCAGTGGAGATTTCCAAATTCCTAGCACTACATTCAACTCTGAACGCGGGCTTTAGGACAGTTTAAATCTCAGCTGAAGGGGAGGGGCAGCCCAACCTTGTCCGCTCTTGGCTGCTGGAGCCCCAGCTTGAAGATATGGGTGCCTCGAGGCAGAAATGGCACCGTCGGTGGCATCCTGCTGCAAATGGTCCTAAGGCTTGTGGTTCAGCCCCCTTGCTAGCTCCTCACACACTTTCAACTGAGAATGGTGGCTTTGAGACTTTTCGGAGATGCTGGTAAGTGCCAGGACTTTCGGGAAAGGCTCTTGAACTCATCAACAAGGCTTGATGGGATTTAACTCACAAGAGATCCAAATCAGCTTGGGTCAGATGGATACGCAAATGGTGAGTGAAACAAGACTTGGATCCTGTGGCACCAAATATAACCTTTGCAATGAATCTCCTTGTACCTTTAGTGGCCGATTTCTACCTTCTAGAACAGTACATTTTTATTGCTTGGCAATCCCTGCCGCTCATACTACAACCTCAGCTCACCATGTTGGCAAGTACTTTTTAGTATCAGATTTTCTTTTCCTGAACCAAGAAACTCAGTCCCCTGAGGCACTTTGGTGGTTCTGAGATTTTTTTTCAGTCTTGGATTGAAAATGCATCTTTATCTAGAACGAGAATTTGATCTAAACTGACCATACTCCTTTGCCTGCTTGTGTGCAAATGAGTGTTGGATGTTGGAGCATGAGACCCGGCAGGTAGGTGTGAAACTCCAGAAGGAGTTTCTTTTTTCATTTCCAAAAAGGACAAATCTGCGACTAGGCAGGTGTCCTTTCCAGCGTGGCTAAAACACCGGAATGTGTGTTGTAAATTCTCTTCATGCAACAAAAAAACAACGTCTCAACTGGAGGGTATTTAAGAAAGGACAATTTGCAAGCGGTGAAATAAATCACAAGAGGGCAGGGAAAAAAGGAGGGGGAGCCAACAGCATAGGAGTGAGGTAGAAAAAGTCAAATTTTATACAATTCTGTAAGTAGTTAGGAAGCACTACAGTACATATATTTATACAATGACCATAACACACAAGGTGGGCACTGGACGTGCTGGTGAAAAGTGTACAGCGCAGTGACACAAGGGTGCAAATAACAGCGTGAACCGCGAGATAGAGAAGAATTAAAGTAGTCAAAAAACAATGCAGATATATACAATTTGTATGTACAAAATTATTTAGATAATTTAATTGACCACAGGAGTGCCTGAGTTCTAGGCTGTGTAGACGACGGCGTTTCGACCTGGATGATTTCAGGTCATCATCAGGACATAGGTCATTAAATTGAACGTAGTGCTTCTAAGGAAAAGAAGGGGAGAGAAGGGGTCAGAAACAGAGTGGTCCAGGGGACAAGGATAGCGAAAGTAATGATTAGAGAGCAAGGTAAAAATACCTGGTAGAAACCAGAGACGTCAAGTAAGGTAGTAGATCTTTTAGTAGAAGACGCTGTGTAATTCTGTGGGCAAAAATGGGGGGGCGGGTAGGTATAGGAGGAGGTAGCACCTGAATGATCAAAGCCGGTAATTAAAATGGTCGAATAATTACCCGGTAGGGAAATCCAAGGGGAGGAGGGGAGCGCGTGTTGGCGGACGGCCAAGGCGTATGATTAAATCAGTGGCGTGGGTCCGAAGGGACAGCTGCTGGGCACGTAGCGGAAGGGAAGTATCTGAAAAGAAATGGGCAGTAAAAATAATGGCACCGCAACAGTAATGAAGGACGGTAAAATGCTTGGCAATAAGGGCAGGGAGTGAAAGGGACTTACTGTGAGAGGCGTCCCAGGAGGGGAGGGGTGAGTGAATCCAAAAGGTTACTGGAGAGTAAATCAATCCACAGGAGAGGAACGAAACCTCTATGAAGCACGTGGTCGGGACGTACAAGACCAAACTACCTGTACGCAGGTGAACGACAAACCCGTCAAATTCTACCAATAGGGCCCGAATAATGCTTGCCCCTTTGGCTGCTTTTGCCCCCTTGACTATTTTGATAAATAGTCCTTCTCAGGCCCCTCACAACAGTGACAACACTAGACCGCTCCCAATGGACAGTATAACACATCAGCAACTGATCACAGACCAAGTGATTATTGTACCACCCCCTACCCTGTCTATTGATGTACACCAGCAGCCATCATTAGATCATTCCTCTCCTGCTGAAAATGACCTAAATCCAGTACCAGATGGCAACACTTTGGATAACTCGACCATCCCCATCTTTAACCTTTCCAAACATACTCTGTCCTCAGATGAGATTTCACTCCTCAGCAAGTGCTTGTCCTTGGTCCCCACGGAACACTAACCTATAAACTTCAAGAAGATCTGCTTCCCTTTTTCAGGCGTATCCGCCTTAAACAATTCTTTTCTGACAAACCAGATGACAATACTCCGGAGGCCAGACCATTCCACCCAGCCTCGACCTTCCTTCCTCCCACATCCATAATGCCACCAGAAATTCTTGCTTTCGAGAGATTAGTCCTACACGACGTGAAGGAACTACAGTCTCGCTCAGAGTTTGTCCCCTACAATTAATCTCTTGATGAGAAACAGGCCCTAGACAATCTACAAGACAACAAACGGATAGTCATTAAACCCGCAGACAAAGGCGGAGGAATAGTGATCATGGACATGGAGAACTATGACAAAGAGATCCTACGCCAACTGCACAACCGGTCCCACTATCAACCCTTACCCGGAGATCCCCTTCCTGAAGTTAGAAAACCGATACAGTCCATCACCAAGCAAGCCTTAGAGTCTGCCATTATCTCCCAAAAAGAATATGCCTTTCTCAATAACCCGCATCCACGTACCCCAGTCATCTACATATTACCTAAAGTCCACAAAAACACTACTAATCCCCCTGGACGTCCTATAGTCTTGGGCTGTGGACCCATTCTGGAACCGGTGGGCAAATATATTGATTCCTTTCTTAAAGAACTTGTCCAAACCACTGACACCTTTGTTAGAGACAGTACACACCTCATAAACATCATTGAGGACACACCCTTCGACATCAACAATGACCTCACGATTGGTTTAGATATCGAGGCATTATATACCAACATCCCTCACATTGATGGTCTCTCTGTCATTGCACAACTCCTTCACTCACATCCCAGACCAGTTCGTATCCCCACAGAATTTATTACTGACCTACTACGCATTGCACTCACAGGTAACTACTTCCTGTACAAGGCAACATTCTACTTACAGACCAAGGGCGTAGCTATGGGTGCTTGCTTTGCTCCCAATTTTGCCATCCTCTAGGTTCACCATCTTGAAACCTACTTATTCCTATCCATACATAATCCATTTCTCAATGAAATCAATCTCTGGCGTTGTTATATAGACGATATCCTTCTACTTTGGCATGGCACACAGGATGATCTAAGATCAGTCATAAATTGGCTCAACAACTGCCAAAAACACCTGAAATTCACTTCAGATATCAGGTCTAATGACTTACCATTTCTAGATCTCACTTTACATGCAGAGGATGGTATCATTGGCACTGCCCTTTACCATAAACCCACCGAAAGTAACACGCTTCTGATGTATTCCAGTTACCACCCTAGGGCCCTGAGGGATGGCTTACCATATGGCCAATTTCTCCATATCCGGAGAAATTGCAAATGGCTCAAGGACTATTTCAAGGAAGCGGCCATTCTCTCTAAAAAAATGATCAGCAGAGTCTACCCAAAACGCATGGTGACCCGTGCCTCTAAAAGGGATTGGTACTGCCACAGGGAGGTTCTACTTTCTTCTTCCCCCAGACGCACCAACTCACGTATCCCCTTTGTGTCCACATACAGCCCATCTAGCAATTTGGTTAGTGGGGTAATCAAAAGGAACTGGCCTCTACTTCGATTCCACGCACCATTTGCAGAACCCCCTTTGTTCTCCTTTAAAAGGGGTAACAACATTGCAGACAAACTTGTGCATGCCATCACGTGGCCGCAAATTGACAAGAAAAACCAAACCGTTACCTCACTCCGAGGACTACCACCCATTGTAGGCCACTACAAATGCCAATCTTGTATAGCATGTAATTTCACACGTAACACAAAGGAATTTGTTAACGATGGACATACATACAAACTGAATCATTTTACCAACTGCCGTACTGCAAATGTAATCTACGCAATACGTTGCCCTTGTGATTTACTATACATTGGCCAAACACAGATGGTAAAGTCACGCATTCTCCAACACCAAAGGTGCAATGTAGACACAGCTCCCTTGGTCAGTCACTACAAAGAAAAAAATCACGCAGAAACAGATCTCATCTGGCAGGTGATTGATTCTCCTAAACTGCCACTGCGCCGTCCACTTTTCACCAGCACGTCCAGTGCCCACCTTGTGTGTTATGGTCATTGTATAAATATATGTACTGTAGTGCTTCCTAACCACTTACAGAATTGTATAAAATTTGACTTTTTCTACCTCACCCCATGATGTGGTCTACCCTCCTTTTTTCCCTGCCCTCATGTGATTTATTTCACCGCTTGCAAATTGTCCTTTCTTAAATACCCTCCAGTTGAGATGTTGTTTTTTGTTGCATATTACACCCGGTCTCACCTGGGTTAACGGGCTGTACTCCTGTTAATTGCTACTTTGTAAATTCTTTTCAAGCATACGAGTACACTAGACTTCTGCTTCCGATCAAGTGCTAATTTTTCTTCTACATGCATACAGCCACATCAGGTAGATACTCTCTGAAGCAGGCATTGATATTTTCATGCTTGGGGCCCACTGAATGAAAGTTGCACCAGCTTCTAAATCTTTCAATGTTGGGGCTCTCTTTGAAGACATCATATGTATTGTAAACTGGTTGTCCGAGCCAATGCTTAAGGAATTTTACTACGAGCCAGTAAGTACACTTTTTCTATGATTGCGGCTTCAACCTGCATAAAGCAAAGCCTTCAGTCCGGTCATTGAATCTACGTTTTTGAAGCAATCATTAACGGGACTTTTCAATTCTATTAAGGTCTTTGAGCTAGGATTAACCCTCCCTATTGTTCTATCTTGATTGGAATGATTATGTATTATTGCTGGACGTGTGTATTTTTATTCTTCCACACAGCTATAGTCAAACCATTTGATGAATGGCTATTTATTGCATTGTTTATGTTTCAGATCAAAAACAGGAATAATCATCACTGGCTGTTTAAGGGAGGCCATTTGTTCCTTGCAGCTAGAAGTGGCAGTTTGTCACCACTCATATTTATATGGCTTCCAGGATGGACTTCTAATCCTTGTATTTGTCCTGAAGGACCCTTAATACACTAAAAGTCGAAACACTGCCCACGGCTATAGAATAAGGAACCGATTTGTTTTGAACTATTGTGGTACCTGAAATCTTGGGACCCAAACTACACAAAATATACTATTTTTTCATTGTCTTAAGTATTATATATGCTGCTGCGCCACACTTTTTTTCCCCACTCACAGTGTGATCACTGGAGTACTGAGCACTTGTTATTAAGCTGTAAAATATATGTATGGAAAGTTTACAAGTGAAACCTCCTGTCTTTCATTGATATGTTGTAATCTTTACATTACTAGTGGATTGAATAACTACATATTTATTAAGTTTGATACCCTAATTGTGCACACCATAAGGAACTTTTTTTTTTCTTTTTGAGTCTACAAAATGAGACATTTGTGCAATGGAATAGTACATAAGGTTTTGCAAAATGCGCTTTTTTATATCGTGCAAATGGGCTTGAAAGGGGAAGATGGATTGCGGTGGGAAGCAGGATGGGCACATCAAGCCTGGACAAAGCAAGATAGCTTCCTTTAATCACAAATCAGGCGCACCTCAACAAACCTTTCACACGGTAGGTACAGCATGGCAGTAGTGCAAGCCACTAGTTCGCACATCAAGGCTGCAAATTTACCACACACAAACAACAGATACAGTGCGGGTAGACAAGGCTTCATACATAAATGCACACCTACTCAGCGAAGAATAGAAAACCAGCCGTGCTAGAGACTGTAGACATGCTGATGTGAAATCATCCTTCGTGTTGAAGCTAACTCTTTTTCCAACTGATTATCTCAATCTGAATAAAACAACAATGCAGAAGGAAAAGCAAGTGGAATTTTGGGGGATGCACCAGGCAGACAGAGAGGAAGATGAACAGTGTTACCACTGTACATATTGCCAGAATCAGCCTCATCTCTTTACTTAGATGAAAGGACAATCTAACAAATTAAAAAGATCAGACAGACTAATGGTGTAAGCTGGTCAATGTATTGCGATTTTCCTTACAGATCAAGGACACATTTGCTTCATTAATATTTAGTTTTAAAAAAAATGTACAGCTGTATAGGGAGGAGGGGGGCAAAGGGGAGGAAGACAAGTAAGATTGTTTGCAAAACCAAAATGCCAATCTCAAACAAGTTTCCACAAAATTGTTACACTAATTTACCTACAGCGTGGTTACTTTCATTTTTAGAGAAAGATGTCATTTCTCTCGAGTTTCGATTTAACACCATTTCCATCTCTGTAGAGACATGTGCCAATTCAGTGCTACAGTAATAGAGGCTTTAAGGAAAGTCCACGTTTTACACAGTGGCGCATGACTGGGGTATATCTGGGGCTAACGCATGCCACATCTTGCTGAATACCTCGCGCAGGGGATGCCTAATTGCTCAAGGACCTCGAGTCCTCAGAAAAACTTTAAAAAGATGAATTATTTTCGCCAAATGGCTGTGCCTTTCTATGCCCTTGTCTACAAAAGTGAAATTAAATTTCCAACAGGATTGTTCAAAGAATCACTGACCAACTTATCTTTGAAATTAAAACTTCTACAAAATCCTTCCAATAAACACCACAATAAAAAGAGGTGCTTGGAAAAACACTAATGTTATACTACCAAGCAGCACAGTTACAGTATTCAAATGCTATAAACGGAAGACTGGAAAAGGATGAGAAGGAACAATACTTTGCCTCACCTTAGTTGGCGTGGCACAGGCTGGGTGGCTGACTGAACAGGCAAAGGATGTTCAGAGAGCAAAGTAAGATCGGCCTAGAAGTGGGACCAACAGTTCTTCAATTTCTGGGGTTTGGTGGAGGTGTAGACAGAGGTTGAAGTGGGCCCATGAAGCACACCCAACATCCCAATTGACAGAAAACGTGAACTAGTATGCAGTGCTCAGTTGGAAAGCGTGATGCTGCCAGCCTTAAATAATCCAAGTCTGGGACATTTGACACACTTTTTGTAGAGAAGTCTTTTTCTGGTCATAGTGGAGGGCTATGGAAGGTGGGATGCTTAGCCAACCCCTTTTCCACCCCTTGGTCCACAGCTCTTTTAGGCTTCACCAGACTTTCTAACTCCCTTCATTCTAGTGTGTGTTCTGGGATATGTTCAAGAGATTAAGAGTAGGATGTGCATATGAGGGAAAATAGTGGAGAGAAGGAAAGCAGGAAAATCCACACTACAATAATATTCAACCTTTCTAAGAAGACTAAAGAAAACAAGTAGGACACTGAGTCGCTCAGATGTACAATCACAAACAAAAAAAAAATCTAGTAGTCCAGATGCTAGTGGCCAAAAAACAGTCAGTGAAGCCATAAGATGAAAAAGTAGAAATTGAATCAATGGATACAAAATATGAAGCCTAATGGCGATGAGGAATTTTATTCTTTTTGACAGACTTTGGGTCAGCACTAATCTAATTCTTTGCAAGGGACTGGAGAATGCTAATGTGCCTAGGGCATCTTGGAAAGTGACAGAACATGTCAGTTCACCGTATAATGAGAACGGAATTAGTCAGAACACTGTGCTTAACTAAGATTAATGCATATCAAACAAAAATTATGTTAATGAAAAAAAAACACACAGGAAGGGTACTCTCGTTACTCTTTGTAGTTAAACTAATGCTCATTCGTTCAACCAAGGAGAGTACGGATGGCGTTTTACATCTAGATTTGAACTTTACAAATGCCCAAGACAGTTAATGAAAACGTTCAACTTGTACAAAATATCCAATGCAGGGTGCCAAAGTTTAATCTTACTTGGTTTGGTAGAGAAAGCAGAGTTCAAGACAATTGAGAGGCCTACAGAGTTAGGGCTAAAGGGCATACGTTTACATTTTAAGTATTATATATAGCACAAACTACTGAAAACCTGTTCCACTGTCTTCCACTACCATAGTCCTCATTCTATTTTGCTGTAATGTATTGAGAGAAAAAAAGAAACAAAATGAACCAATTTTCCAAGAAATGCATACAATACAAATATGTAGCATACTGTATTTAAATAAGGGTTTTTAACCAGTGAACTGGAGAGGAGTTAGGTAGAAGCAGACTAAAGAAGTACGAAGAACAAACTTCTTTTTACAGGTCCTTCGACAGCTGTTCCCAGTCAGCTCATGTATTTACATTTTTTACGCACAGCCTCTACCTATAACATTTATTTTTAAAGAAATTAAACGAAATCCAGTATCAATTGTAAATAAGCCTCAAGACGGCACCATAAGTTAAATATTTTTCTATTGTAGTCCTTTACCTTAAATATCTCTCAGGTACACCAATAAGTCAACTGCTTATTCAAACTCTGATGATTCAAGATTATTTCCATTAAAAAAATTGTATCTGGCAGTTACTGACCTGGTATAGTTCCTCTAGATTATATTTAATTGACGTACTGTTCTGAATGGCTTCAACTGCTTCTTTCAGTTTTTGCCACGTTTCATCGGTGTAGTTTTCAGGCAATTTTGGTTTGTCTATAAAATAAAAACACAAAGTTGAGAAACTATGTAAAAGGTTGCACCGTCTGTATAGCAAATGGTAAAAACACATCAGATAACTAAGCTACATTCTTAGAGCCAATCACAGACCACACTGCCACCAAGACTTGGCACAAAAGAATTACTTTGGTATTGTAAAGCAATTCCAAATTGGTGCAATATGTTTACAAGGGTTATGCCAACGGCACCCCCAACATGCACTGTCCCACATTTTTCATGTCCCATCTGTTTGTGCAAGATTTAGCAGAGCGGATATTTAGTATGCTAACGTGAATTCAAAGTACAGAGCACAGAGTCAGGAAAAAAACTAATAATGACAGGAACACTACCCTAAAGCGTCAACAACAAAAACCACAACTTTTAGTTCCCCAACAAACTTTAACCATCTTATGAACATGATCAGGAGAAGAAAAAAAAACAGTGAACAGGTATTTGCTAAGTTCATAGACGGTCCAAATTCTATTCTGAAACTGCAAAAAACAGAAGATTCTATTAAAAGGAGAACTTCTCTTCAAAGCCTCAGACTATAGGTTTGCTGGGGGGAAAAAGTCAAATGCCACATCCCAACAAATGCATGTGTTAAAACAAACTTTTAATGGCCACCATTTTCAGGTTGGTTGAAAATGAGGAACGTTTAACATTTGTTTTGCATTCAAAAGTTGTAATTTTTTTTTATCAAACAAACTGTGAGCAACCGCATTCATAGTCTCAATTTAATCACAACACATTTCCCTCACTCACGCCAAATGTCCTAATTCACTCATGTGCAAGGCCCTCGCATGAGGCGGACTTGCACATGTGTATTTAAATGCACACACACACTTGCTTTCGACTCTCTCATCCCATTTTCACTCCAACCCTGTAAGAAAATGAAAGGTGAAAAAAACAACATGAATTGCCCTTTTTCCATAAATGACACAAAAACAAGAGCACTTTAAGAATCAACACACTGCAGAATTCAAACTCAAAATGTTAATGGTTCTCCTCGACTTAATTCAAAACACTCGGTGGAGAATTTGAATATCCATCTTAGTAGCATGAGGGGTTTCTGTTGTATGTTTCTAGCTAATTTTTGTTAACCTAAATAACGGAGTTCGTCAGAGCACTTCCAAAAATAGGCATTACGTTTACAGAACAGTCTAACCTGGGATGAAATTAGTCAGGCTGACCCAGAGAATCACAATAGAATGGTGCCTCTGAAAGGGGAACTGAGCTGGGTAAACAACTGCATGCCTGTCTAGGTTTGGTAGGTAATAGATGCCCAAGACTTTACATATGCTGTAAAGTTTGGTTCCCAAAAATGAAGGGCAATAAACTCCAGTTTACAATCTACTATGCCACCAACGTAAACATGAATGCACAGTATTGTAGCACAATATAAACCAATTTAGGATGACCTGCTACTTACAGAAACATAGGACAAAATTACTGTATTTGGTGAGACATACTGAAGAGAGTCTTCTGCATGCCTTTGTGATGCTCTGTTGGCCCCATCATTGTACATTTATGAAAATCATGATAGCTACCTAGAGATTTTCTTGTGATTTACTTTTTGGTTTTTTTAGATTGACATCAGAGCTGCAGAGACACTCAATAAGTAACCACATTCTGAGAGGAAGGAGCTCTAGTCACCTCGATCCAAGGGATGTGTGAGGGGAAATTGCTACCAGCGCAGTGTTAGTCAGGCGATTCTGCCCTTTTACTGGTGCCCTTGCTGGGAGCGATTGTCTCCTGGCTGTCCCTTGTACAAGGCCCATTCAGTCGTCATAAATGGAGAAATGATTACCAACTAGGTATGGGAAATGGATGGAGAATGCAGATCGTAAGTATAGGAACCTGTCCATTATGAATTCACTGTTGAATGCCGAGGGCCATAGGACTACTAGTATGCTGCACAAAAATGCTCATCCCCTTTATACTATAATGGTGATGTCTATCTGAAAACACCAACCGGCACACATTCTCCATGTCCCCCTGCCCATGAAGTGCACCTGGTGAGGTAGGTGAAGGCTAAAAACTATCCCTAAATAGAGGTTTGCCCTGCCTAGATGAAAATCATCCCTCTCCATGTCACCATAGTGTGGCTATGTCCTTTGTTAAGAGAGAAGATCAAGCTTCCAAATTCAGGCTAACACACATCACAAAAAACCTCAGTCGAAAACTGGTCTCAAGGTGACTGCTGAGCAGTAAACCTACAAAAACAAAATATTTTTCTCTGTGATAGGAAGACCCCAGAGACAAATTCTAAACCCATAAGCCTGTACTTTGTTCTTTTTTAATTCCTCATAGAATATGCCAGAGTAACCACGCAGCAGATACTGCAGGACCATAGGTAGAAATTCTGCAGGATTGCCATTTGCCCTACCGGTGGTGCCCAAGAATGGGAAAGCCTGTTGTCGGCCAGCTGTTGTGACATGGAATAAGGTAAACTTCACCGACCAGGATGAGTGACAATAAGCCCAGTAAGGCCTGCCCTGGGTGCAGCGATTGGATTAGTTTGGCATCATCTCGGCATCTCCAGTAGGAGCAAGGACATCCAGAATCAGTAGTAACGCCACTGCTCTCATAGATAGAACACAACAGGTAGCAGCAAAGACATTTCTTATAGGTGGGGATGTTGCTGTATGAGTGGCGTTTTTAAGGCTGAAATAAAAAAGTCACCAATTTTAATTTTTCAGCATCCTCTGGGAAAAATACAATCCATTCATCTAAAAGGTTATATTCCAGTGTCCTTCTTTGTGTCCTGTCAATTAAACACTTTAAATCTTAAGAGAACCAAACACTTTTGCAGTTGAGTCAAACACAATGCATCGCCGTAAAATAAGATTTGCTAGAAGGCTCAGTGTTATAGGAAAAACAAACAACTGTGCTATGTAGCCATAATGGTTTTTAGGGTCCTGTTTTACATTTATTTACCCATTATGGAAATTCTTTTTCTTTAAGACATAAAACACTGTCTAGTTATGGAGGTCACTGGCATTATCTTTTGTGTCACACTGAATAGAGGTCTTTAAACCTCTAGCACCTTCTCTAGTAGTAACTACAGCACTCACAAAGAGTACTGCCCAGTAACCTGCGACTGGCAAATAACCATGGAAAAAATAAGAGAAATAAAGCCGCCACACAACTGAATATTTCTGTACAAAGAATCTTTAGCTATCGGTTTATTTGTGTCTGAACATCTCAAACTGATCTGTATGATTTTATCCTTGAAGGGGGCGTACCTGTAAGGTTGGCTTACAGGTGAATTTGCCAGGCTCTCATGGTCAAACATGAATCCTGCAATAACATTAGATATTCTGTGTAGCAGACTATGGGACAGAGCAGAGAACGCAAACAGAGCAAACTATGCGACTGGAGTAGAGCACTATAAACGGCTGATGCCAGTTTAATGGTAGTTCTGTGATTGGTGCTTAAATCTTCCCAGCTCTTACTGACCCAAGAGAGTCCAAAACCTTTTGGCGCTTTACAGAATGTTCTAGCTCTTCCGACCTTTCCCAAGACGTGCTGGTGTGTGTTACCTTGCGTTTCCACTCTTCTTCAGCTCCCCAGACGCCACCGGGCCATCTGCCACAGTCTCCAATGCTGTCCCATAGAAGGTTTGTGCCGTGGAGGCTGGGACATTTTACTGCACCCTTGCGACACTGGAAGCGAACCAGAGAGCATGAATTCCAGGATTTCTGGCACCACCTTCGTGAAGTGAACTCCTTGTGGTGAAGCCTGGTGAGATAGTGGAGGGGCCATTGTGCTTACATAGTAATGAGTCCGGAAGTAAGGCCTCCAAAAAAAGACTGGACTTTGAGAGGCCAGGAATCATTTGCAATACTGGCATAGGTGAGTGGAGTACAGCCCAGCCGACTGGAGGTGAGGGCATGGTCACGTGAGGAAGACTGTGCCAGAGGCCTGTTGACCGTGAGGTGCAGTGAATCATGTGAGCAACTCGACGGCCTAAGCAGTGTCATATACAGCCTGGTAAGCCTGGGATCAGGACCCTTGCTTGTGTGTGTGCTTGATGGGAGAGCCTGGGGAGGTTGTGTAGGCTGACCTGGTAATGAGATTAATATAAGCAATGACCGCTGGATGAAATCAGGTTAGGAGGTGCAGGGGTGAGGAATTTAATAAAATATCTACTTGTATATGGGACAGGATGCTTCATAAAACTACTGGTCCTGTAACAAAATCCACTTGTCCCTTTAGGGCCATGTAGTGCGGCGACAAATTATGGCAGCAATATCATTATACAAGAGCTCTGCTAATAACCTCTCTGATTATGCCAGAGCTCACACCATAGTAGAGTTTGAATACTAGCAATTCCTTTGTTTTGCCACCTTTCCACAGAACTACATACTGGGGCTGGAGGTAGCAGCAAGAAATAGTTTGCCATGGTTGGAATGCCCATTTGAGTCTGTGCAAACCTACTAACTTGTTTGTTTTATGGGTTTTCATCAGCTTGTCTGTAATATTTTTCCATATAAAGAAAGGTTAGAAATGTACTCCTCCTGTCAAGGGCAGAGGTAATACTTATTCTAGAGTTGGAGAAAAAAAGGAGTCAGTGAGAAAGTGTTACAGCACAGAGATTTTCACATGAGGAAATGTACACATGTTTATTTGCCAGTGCTAAAATGCAGTCCACAAATATTTTCTGGGAGTACAATTTCCTGACCTACTTCTGTAAATTCTTGTGAATTCATGAAAGCCTTAAAGCTGCAGTACTGCAAGGACATATACTATGGGTGCACTTTTGTGATTTTCTTTAGGAATTGGGACCCTATTTAGGAATTGGGACCCTATTTAGGTGTGGCATTTTTGTTTTTTTAAAAATCACTCTATCTACTGACTGAGTGACAGCATTCTGCTTTCAAAAGGAGCATACTTGCACAAAAAAGTAGTTTTGTTCAGTGTCAGGAACTACTGTGGCAAGGTTTGGTTTTTGAGGCCAGAAATATTTTTGCATTTGCCAATGCTTGTTATAATGAGGGCCCGGCAGCTCCCACAACAATTAGGTTTTACAAAACCCACATCAAAACAAGGCACATTTTGACATGACCAAATGGCTGACCACAAAAGTCGTACCTATGTGCTTTGCCAATGCTTGTTTAATTTCTTGTTCCATATAATTTTGTTGCAACTGGTTACACTGATTTCTCCATTATGAATATTTTTGAGAAATCTTAACATTTTTTCCTAGTTGCATTTTTCTATGACTAATTTATCTCAAAAAGCAAAGAACCATCAATCTTGCTTTTAAGCTTTTGCATATATTTGCATCTAATCAGGGGCACCTTGGGAGCATTATACATGGTAAATTTGCAAACGTTTGTACACATTTATACTGGAACTACGGTCAGTAGTGCAGGCTGAACTTAAAACATTTCCTTAGAGTGCTCACCCTAAAAAAAAAAAAAAAAGCTTTGTATTAATGAACCTTAAATACAAGTTCGAACAGGATTAACATGTGGGTACAACTATTCCCTTAACTGCAGACAATGCCCTTACCTGATCCATAATGTGGTAGTGTAATCTGGCAGCCAAAGGATTTGCGCTACAGGGGGTTGGGCCTACTTGTCCCAAGGACAAAATAATTATGGAAACTTCTTGTCCTTGACCCCAAAAAATATGTACTGGGCGTCCAGCTACAGGAATTCCACACCCCTCAGGTGTGCTGCTCAAATAGAGACATGGCCTCTTCGACCGAATAAGCACAAGATTGAGTAGGGTCCAAAACTGAGCGATGACATCAACAGGCAAGTGGTCGAACATAAGGCGATAAAGTTCTATTGAGCTCAAATATGTTGAGGGTTTTGTGCTGTGAATGATGCGGAGTGCAATGGAGGTGTGAAACACAATGAGTGAAGAATGAACCCAGCTGAACCCGAATCTGGCTGTGGACTTCTTGCCTGGTTCTAGGATGACCTTTGGGTTACTGTAGGTTACAGCAGGCTGACACAGAGCTTAGTACCCCCAAAGAGAAAAAGTACACACTTGCATACTGTAAAACCACACAAACACGCCCCCCCTCCCCCCCCCCCCCCCCCAAGGCGATAGAAGGTAATTTACTCCTATTGTATACAATAGCTGGGGAAGCCAATGGAGCAGAAAGTCTGAACACAAGCTTCAGCTGTAGACTTGAGGAGCTCTAAAACACAAGAACATCTACACTGTCATAGATTTGCTCAGGGCTGACCTTAAAGAGGACCAGGGTCACAGAAAGGGAGGTGGAAACTCTCACTGACCTCTCTCAGAGACGTGCATAAACATTACCAAGTTGCACAAGACAGCACTTACCCTCCATGTCACATTGGAGAAGTCCAAGGGGAGACCTCAGAGGAAAGAATTTTCATTCCTGGGCTTCCTGGAGTTTTGGATCTTGTATACTTTGAAGATTAAGGTGGTGTGGATACTGTTTTCAATTGAGCTGCCCATCAGAACTACTTGGGAAAGAGGGCTTCAGGGCTTTCCTGAACTTCAATAGATCGGTTAAGGACCTTAATGAAACAGGAAGACTGTTCCATAACTTGGCCGCACTGACCATAAAGATCCGGCCACCATGCATAGATTTACTAAACTTGGTCACACACAACAGATTGGCTGACGAAGACCAAAGGGCATCCACTAGGAATGTATCTTCTCAGCCTCTTTTGAACATGATACAGTGATTTGGACAGAATTCTTTGCTTTAGAATGAGCCAATGTAGATCCTTTATTGCCAAGGAGGCAGAGGTCCAACTAGATCTATTCAAGGCAAGTTTTGCTGCTGCGATCTGGACTCTTAAAAGACGATGTAATAGGTACTCCGGTGCAGTCAACAAGAGAGCAAAGCAGTAGCCCAAGCGACTAAAAGTTACACTGCAAACTACTAATGTTCTGGTGAAAAGGAGTAGCACTGGCAATATCTTCCGCTTACTCTCAGGAGAGCAAAACAAGCGCCAGCAGTTTTATTCACATGAATGTCCATAAAGAATTTTTCATCGAAGAGGACTCCCACATTCTGGACTGACTTAGCAGGAACAACAGGCCCATCAAAAGGCAACGGCCAGCACTACCGGGACTTTATAGGCTGAACAACATAAAAGCACAGTCTTGTCCCCATTAAACTTCAAGGAATTTAGACTGAGCCACTGTATAATGTTCCTCAAGCAATCATGAAAGATGGAAGACTGCTTATTGCATGCCAGCGAAAGAATAAGCTGAAAGTCATCAGCATAGTTGACCACGGTCTCCTTATGGGATTTAATAAGTGTGATCAAAGGGGCCATATAGATGTTCAACAAAATCAGGCTACTAGAGGAGCCCAATGTGCCTCCCAGTTTAATCCCTGATCTGGGAATTAAACGGACGGAGGGCAATTGCCTGAAATCTATTCAATAGGTAGGAGCGGAACTAGTCCATGACTGTCCCGCCAACCCCAATCGCTGCTAACTGGGCCAAAAGTGTAGTGTGACAGACCGTTTCGAAAGCAGTCAAGAGGTCCAATAGAATCAACACTGCTGATTGGCCCTCATCGACCTTCATTCTTAACTCATCTATTGGTGTAATCAATGCCGATTCAGTCCCATGGCCAGGGCGAAATCCAAATTGCTCTTCCTCCAGACAATTGTTCATCTCCAAATATTGAGCGAATAGCTTGTGTTGCAGGGATTCTGTCCAAAAAGAGAACTCTGCGCAGGATTATAGGACCTTGGTGTATAGGGACTGAGTCATCCTACCACCTTAGTACCCATGAGCCCAGGACTAGCTATAGTGCCTCACTTGCTCTCCTACTCACTCACAGAGAGACAAATGATTCAAAACTCCGGATCTCTCAGGAATCGCTGTTACAAAACACGCCCTTTCGCTCGCACTCTTTTTTTTTTTTTTTTTTAAATAGGTTTATTAATAAATATTTCTCATTTTCAGTAAACATCAAATTAACATTTGGCACATACAAGGCGACCAGGCAGTTCACATCCCTCCATTGTTCACAAAATTCTCGTATTTCCAGCAACATCAATATACATCTATTTGGAATGATGGCAGTAAGTCCACATTAAGCACTTCCTCCCTCCTCCACCACAGATATATGTTTTTTAGGGCTTATCCCTTCTCGAGGCATGGGTAGATTTGTTTTCCCCATCTTGGGTATCGTTAAGCTCTAGTTCATAGTGTCTGAGCCAGGGACGCCAAATATTGAAAAAATGTTTGGGGCAGCCTCTCATTTCATATGTCACTCGCTCTGCCCCTATGTACATGTCCATTCCTACTTTCCATTCCCTCAGAGTTGGGACTTCGGCCGCTCCCCATTTCTTGGCTATATCTCTCTTGGCCACTGCCATCCCCAGGTTACACAGAACAACACGCCTCCTGGGCAGGTCTATGTCTGAAGGTATGCCTAGCAAAACATATTCGGTGTCTTTTGGTATCTGGTACCCAAGTATCTTGCATAACTCCCATTATCTTAACCCAATATCTTTGCATGTGTGTGCATTCCCACATTGTGTGTACAAACATGCCGGTCTCTGTCTTGCAGCAAAGGCAGCCAGGGGATTCTGTCTATCCCATTTTGTAGGGACAGGATCTTGTTATATACGTTCTATGGAGGATTTTAAATTGGATTCAACGTAATCTCAGTTTGATAGCTACTTCGCTCGGGTACATTAAAGCAGTCTCCCAGTCTATAACCTCCAAGTTACCCAAGGCAGTCTCCCATGGTCTCCTCAGAGCCACCAGATTGTCCGAGATAATATTAATAGGTGTCTAATAGGTCCAGGAAACAGCTTTTTCTGATATTCTTTCTTGCAAAAGTCTGCCCTTCAGCGGTGCAAATTTTGGGGTGTTTGCAATGTCTATCCCCTCTGAGGTCCACGCGTGTTGTATTTGCATATACTTATACCTCTGCCTATCCCCCATTTGGAATTCTTGCTTTAAGGCTTCCAACGAGATCAAGGAGCCTTCTTTTATAAGGTTCTCAACTTTCAAGATTCCTATCCTGTCCCAGTCTTTGTACCCTTTCAGTTTCCAGATTTCCAGGAGATGCCTACCTTCCCATAGTGGGGTCTGCCTCGTTATCTTCATGTCCCAGCCCATATGCTTTTCTGCAGCCCTCCATGCTTCCTGTACCCTCTGAGTTGCTGGCAGCAGGTGTCTGACCTCCCCCACTTGTATATGTAGTGTAAATGGGAGTGTGCCTCAAATTGTCCTTGTTCCAATGCGTATGTCAGATGCGTTCTCAGCAGGTGTCGCCACTCGTTTATTACTATAAGATGCGCAGCGCGGTAATACAATCTAATGTCTGGGAGGGTTGTACGCCCATTGTATTGATTGAGCTGCAGTGTGTGAAGCGTGATCCACTGTTGCCCCCCGCTCCACAGGAGGGTGTGCACCCCTCTGTGATTACTCCGAATGCATCCTCCGGGATCTTTGAGTGTGTGTTCTGTAAGATATATAAAAAGCTTGGGAGCGTGATCATATTGTACATTGCCGCTCTGCCTAACAATATTAGTGGTAAACTTCTCCATCTTTCCACGTCTACATAGAAGTCTGCCACTACTCTTCGAATATTCCGTGTGAGGCATCGCGGGATGTCCGTGGATAAATACATCACTTAATATTTAAACCCTTCTGTGGCTACTTGTAGATCCCCTGGGGAGGTTGTGTAGCTCGTGGGGTCCACCCACCAGGTGGAGGACTGATTTGCCCAAATGAATCTTATAGCCTGCATGTTCTCAGTATTTCTCTAGTACTTGGAAAAGGGTTGGAATTGTGGATGTGGGATCGGTGATGTATAAAAGGACGTCGTCTGCATACAATGAGATGCGTTCTTAGGTTCCATGTGCCGTGAATCCCTTTACCTTCGGGTGTGTTCTTACTAGGCACGCTAGCGGTTCCAATGTCAACGCCAAGAGCATCGGGGACAATGGGCACCCCTGTCTAATTCCCCTCTCTATTTCAAACTCCTCTGACATCGTCCCGTTGATCCGCACCCTCACCTTCGGTGCCATATAGAGCAGCTGGATCCACAACATTAATTTGGGACCAAACACCAACCGTTTTAATATCTGCCACATGAAAGGCCAGTGAACAGCATAAAAGGCTTTTTTTTGCGTCCAATGAGAACAGCAATTGTGTCCCGGGTTTGTCTTGGACCGTATTTATCCAGTTTGCTAGTCGCTTTAAGTTATACCTAGTCTCCCTTCCCGGATGCATTAACTATTTGGTGAATTAGTTCTCACTTGCGGTTCTTGCTACTTTCAATTAGAATGTCTTGCGAGCGGATGTGAGAGACACTTCTTGTTGAAACAATAGCGCTTGGAGTCTGCTTAGCTTATTGAAATCTGTTTTCAAAGTCGGAATGGAAGGCCAAAGCAAACTATCTACAACCCAATGTGGGGGAGGAAACAGGACATTGCTGCAACATGTAACACGTTGTGAAACTATCACTATATACGGGATGCCTGCCTGTAAGCCACAGCAGTTGTAATTATTTAAAATAAAATAACTGCCATTAGGAAGCACAGTCAGTGTATGAATATTGGCCTAGACCGGGGTCCCTTTTAAAAAAACAAGCTAAATTAGGGGCCAAAATGTTGCAGGCACCGTAAAGTTTGACTTGTTTGCAAACTAGGGCATGTCCTACCGTTGAGTCACAAACCTCCACTGTAAGGAAAGCCTCCTTATCTGCTCGCTGACACTGGAACGTGAAAGACAGGGATCATAATTAATTAATATAGCTTTTGCCGAGGGGCACATATCTACCAACTTAATAGTGTTTCAAGCAGGCCGTAAATTGAGAGAGATAGGTAATAAAATAACCCCAAGTATTAACCTAACCATACA